>NC_041059.1:20352397-20683230 GCF_900634775.1 Gouania willdenowi
ATTGTCATTTTTATCCGCTTTGCAAAATTCCCCCCTAAGGATTATAAGAAAAGCAGCAGAAGAGCTTCCTTGGCTTGTAAGTAATTGACATTGTCGATGAAATAGGAGGTCGTATTTTTAACCCGGGTGTCTAAAGCAAGATATCTGCAACATGTATTTCATAATAATTGATTTTCATCTTCCTATATATATATATATAAATTAAATATACAGAACATCTCAAGTTTCACTTCACAAATAGGGAATGAAAACAAACTGTTTTAGTGAAGATGAAGGAGGCATTCATTCGTTTCTATTGGAAAATTCAGCTTTCTCAACTTTTAAGCCCTTCATCCCAGTCGTTCTTCATCTGATTTTGACCAGAGCAGGAGTACAACTAACCGGCTCACAACATGGTCAGCTACTACAAGTGTGGTCAACCCAGGGCAACGGGTGCAACCAGGGGCAACCCAGGCAAACGGGGGGCAACGGGGGCAACCGGTGGAACCCAGGGCAACGGGGGCAATTTTTCAACATTTTTCAACTTTTTCAACCTTTGCAACCCTTTCAACTTTTTCA
Organism: Gouania willdenowi; assembly: GCF_900634775.1. Lineage (NCBI taxonomy): Eukaryota > Metazoa > Chordata > Actinopteri > Blenniiformes > Gobiesocidae > Gouania > Gouania willdenowi. The sequence continues at coordinate 20,352,956 of NC_041059.1, forward strand.
ACCATTTCAACTATTTCAACCTATTTCAACTTTTTTCAACCATTTCAATTTTTTCACTTTTGTCAACCTTTCGACGTGTTTCAACTGGCCAACCAATTTCAACTTTTTTCAATCATTTCAACCAATTTGAACTTTTTTCAACCTTTTTCAACCTTTTCAATACATTCAACGTTTTCAACGTATTGAACCCATTTCAACTTTTTCTACTTTTTCAACTTGTTCAACCCATTCAACTTTTTTCTACTTTTTTCAACTTTTTCAACCCATTTCAACACTTTTTTCAACCTTTTCAACATTTTTAACCGATTTCAACCTTTTTCAACTTCTTCCCAACTTTTTCAACCAATTTAAACTTTTTTGAACTTTTTTTTTTAACGTTTTTCACTTTTTGAAAGTTTAAGTTAATGCTAGCACAAATTAATGCTCGCACTAAGCTAATGCAGAGCGACGTGGGCTAGCATCTGCATCCTCACTTGCATTTTCTTCAGGAAATGCTAATATTATTATTTCTTATTTCTGTAACATACGTTTTGAAAGCTGTATTATGGACCTACCAAAATGAATCCGAAATGCAGCTTGAAATGTTCAGCACCTCCTGTAATATCAAGAAGGAGGGAGTAAAGTTGCTCAAATTAAGCAGTGTCATTATTTATAATGTTCTACATGATATATGCCTCCCTACTGTGTAGCAGCTCATTGTTAGAAGACTCCTGTGAATGGAGTTACCTGATTGTTGATCCTATTATTATTATTATTAAACCAAACTCAACTCATAAGGACACAAAAAACACGCATTACATATTACAGAAAGGCAGCCTGGTAGCTTCTGTACGAACTGCCCAATAGATTATTTTTTCCATCTATAAATCAACAACCTAAAAGGTACAGTCAGCCCTGAAACTCAGAGCCAGTGTTCACTTCCGACACATAAAATGAAAAAAAAAAAAAAATGCAGACTGACAATGAAAATGAAATTTTCTCTTGCCCCTGCATGAGGCAGCCTGACATGAGAGGACACATTTTGAAGGAAATGGTGGATCTGTATGCTGGACGGAACATTTTCTTTTACAGCTAGCCTTCAATGAGACACATGCAGGGGGGCGCACAGGGGGGGCCACAGATTACTATGTGACATTTCATCTTGTCAATTAAATGTTTAGATATGATAAGCAACTTGTCAGCATGAGTCACAAGGCTGACATTTTGGATTTATTAATAGCTGTGATTTGAAAGAAGAGCCGATGGAAAGATGGGCTATCCTAGATTAACCTTATTTGTCCTGCAGGGAATAATTAGATGTTCTCATGTAGATGTTAGTGAGCCACTGAAATGCCTGCAGCAAAATCTTGATTGAGGATATTTAACTCCAAAGCCCCTCATTGAAGAAGCTCTTTCTAACTAACATGCATTCTCCATCCACCCACCCTGCACAGATCACCAGTACCCAGGTTACTGTAATTGAGTTGCTTTTAAGGGTACTTGTACTTTTTTTTAGTATATTTCTCAATCTGTAATTTTACTTGTGCTTAAATACATTTTAAAAGAAGTAAAGCAATTCATTACATTTCTAAATTATATATATTTTTTTGTTTTAAACTGTTTGACGGACATTGTGAAAGTATAAAAAAATGAAAAGACCACAACAATCAAATGCATCACATTTTTTCTGACCAATCAGATTAAACTTAATGCACGGCACCAAAAAAAAAAAAAAAAAAAAGAGTGCCGGTTATTTTCTCAGTTTTAGAGTTCATAAATGCAGCTATACCTAGAGAGTGAGAATTTTAAACATTTGAATTGAATTCATTGTAATTTTATTTGAAAAAGAATTGTACATTTTGACTTTCATTTTATACACATGCCTTTGTGGAAAGTAAATTAAGTTCTAATTGTGTATTTTTAAGTTTATACATGATGTTTACTGTATGCAAGGGAACTGTGGCAAGATTTATTACCAAAATAAATAAATAAATAAATGTGGGTGGGTGAAAGTAACTAGTAACTTTTACTTTGAGTACTATTTAATTGAGCTATTTTTTTTTACTTATACTGGAGTATTTTGTGTATGACTTACTTGTACTTGTACTTAAATACAATTTCAATCAAGTAACGGTACTTCTATTTCAGTAGGAAATAACAACTCTTTACACCTCTGATTACCAGTAATTTGTAGTTCAATGACTATTTCTAACCTATAAATATAGAGCTTAACATAACAGGAGAAAGGTGAAGGACACAAAGACAATGTACTTTCAGAGGTGCCAAGCAAATTCAGCACAGAAAGACTGAGTTCATGAACCACTGCTCCATCAAGAAAACAAAAATTTGATTTAAGATTTTCTGTCGTTTCAAAACCATTTATTTTCACAAGCATAAAGAAAAACCATTTCTCTACTGGAAACTGATTGCTTCCTTTCTATTACAGTGCCACTGTGAAATTAAAAAGTAACCCAAAATAAGTATAATGTGATTTATGTATTTAAAAAAAAAAAACTATGGATGTGGATGTGTCTTTATTATTCAATCAAAAAAAAAAAAAAGAAAGAAAATTGCTTCAGTTAAAAAAACACCATTTCAATTAAAGAAAAACTTATTTAAATGCAAATAAATAATAGACATCCAAAAAATTGCAGTTGAACCTGCAATAGACAGGCACTGTACAGGGTGTACCCCCACCTAGCGTCCAATGAGAGCTGGAGATAGACACCGGCAGACCCCTGTGATCCTGAAAAAAGGAGAAAGCGGGTCAGAAAAATGGATAAATATTTGACACCCGAATAATTTCATTTGAATATTTTTTTTTACTTTGATTGAAAATAATGAATACACAAATCTACCTCCATAGAAAACATGAAATAATCAAGCTTCAAATATCACTATAAAAGCAAATAGGACTGTACAGCTTTGCCAGTGCCACATGTACAGTAAGTATTTACCTTTTTTCATTGTTTACATGCCTAATATGATCTATGAAAGGCTTCGTCCTCCTACTCCAGTTTGTCTAAAAGGTGTAGTTCCAAACAATCATCTGCTGATGCATTGAATACTTATATTTAACCTTTATATGGTGATATGAATGCTCTCGAGTCAATAGTAACTTAGAATCTTCCAACATATGAATCCTTTGATGAGTCTTTGACATGTGGTATAGACATTTCTAAGAATATGTTCAGGCTTTGAACCATTTTTTTTTTTTTTTTTTTTTTTTGCAATTTGTATAGATTAAAACTGTGCGTCACCAATTGATTCACACAACTAGAGCCGCTCAGCGGGGGTCGTGTTCTTTGTTCTGCTGATTTCTAATGGACTTCAACTTTCAACAGCACCAGTTATTTCCATTGAGCAATGAAATATTAATGGAAAATTATATATAAACGTTTCTATGGAGAATGCTTCCAAAGGGATCAATAGTATCAAAAGGTACGAGGGATAAAATGAGTCTTTGATTTCACATCGTCCTTGAACATGAACACAAAACAGAGCTTTTGACAAGCAACTGAAGCCTTAATGGTAAAAAAAGAGCATTTGATGCCTTTAATAAGTAAATAAGAAATTCATTTATTTATAAAGTGCTTTTTGAAGATAAAATCACAAAGTGCTATACAGAGCTGTGGAGAAATTAATCCAAGTGCAACATCATAATAAAATAATAAAACATGGGTGCAGATACGTCATAGAAGCAACATCATAAAAGGATAAATAAAAAAAAAAAACATTTATAATCCAGTTAACTAAAAGCTTTTCTGAAAAGTGAAGTCTTCAACAGTTTTTTAAAAGTGTCCACACTGCAGTTGAGCTCCCTGAGAGACTGGTGCAGGTTATTCCAGAGTCTGGGGGCCACAGCCTGGAACGCCAGGTCTCCTCGGGTTTTAAAATTAGTTTTTGGGATCTTTAGGAGACGTTGATCTGAAGACCGAAGGCTGCGCACTGAAGTGTAGTGGCACAACAAGTCTGAGATATATTGAGGGGCCTTGACCATGTAACGCTCGGAAAGTAAGAACTAAGATTTTATACTCGATGCAAAACTTAACTGGAAGCCAGTGCAGAGTAGAAAGAATGGGGGTGATGTGGGATGTTCTGGGTGCACCGGTCAAAAGTCTGGCAGCAGCATTTTGTACAATCTGGAGTCTGTTTAGGGTCGACTTATTAAAACAAGTGAAAACAGAATTACAATAGTCAATGCGAGATTATATAAACGCATGTATGACCAGTTCCAGATCTGATTTTGATAACAAGTGCCTCACTTTAGAAATATTTCTCAGGTGGTAAAAACTGTTTTTAGTCAGTTGACGACAAAGACATTGACTAATAACCACAACCCCAAGGTTTCTGAGGCTGGTTTTCACAGATGAGCCCAGATCAGAGGAATCTTTTTACCAGGAGCAATAATCAGAGTTTCTGTTTTGTATGAATTTATCTGGAGATAATTTTATGACAACCGGTTTTTGATACAGGATATACAACCTAAGAACTCAAATAAAAAGTGAAACTCTGAGTCATTAAAGGAGCAGTACAACTGGATATCATCAGCATGAAAACGATAAGACACATTTTTAAAACAACGGATTAACAGACCAAGAGGCATCAGATACAATAGAAAAAAAACAGGCACCAGAACAGAGCCCTGGGCTACTCCACATGACAGGTTGGACATATTAAACATAACATCGTTAATAGCAACATTAAAAGTTAAACCACTGGAGAACAGTACCAGAAAACCCCATCTCAGATTTCAGTCGATCGACCAGTATACTGTGATCTACTGTGTCAAAGGCAGCTGTCAGATCAAGTAAAACCAAAAGTGTGTATCCACCAGAGTCAGCAGCCATCATCACATCTTTCAGAAGAGCAGTTTCAATGGAGTGGATTGACCTAAAGCCAGTTTGAGATTTATCAAAAAAAAATCATGTTGTTCCATGTATGAGGTTAGCTACTTAGCACCTGTTTAGCTAATGCCATCTTGTTCATATCCCTTCTTTTTGTTATTGTGGAATGTAGCCATGGAAACAGAATTCTGTTTGAGTTTTGATGTTTCAGCTCTACTCTGCTGTTCCCATCTTCCGTTTCTTATCATTTCTGTCTTTCTTGATGTGATGCAAGTCCTTCAAATATCACTGTAACGTAACATAGGCAACTTCCTTCCAAAAAAAAAACGCAGTGCAGGGATTTCCGCAGCTCCTTCTTCCTTCCAGGTAACAGCCCAACTCTGTCAGATTATTACCGGCTAACACTTGGTCATTAAACCAAAGGAGGAAGCAGCTGACATTTGACCACAGAAAGGCGGCGGCTGTCGATCGTCTTGTCAAGCGCAAAGCAGCAGCAAAATGCCACTGTCAGTTACTGCTCAGTGGCTGTCATGACTTATGTGAAATCCATTTTCTCTGTTTGAATGCTATCTGTGGGAGAGGAAAAGCCCCAAACTCAAATCTTTGCCGCTGGCTTTTTGACAGAAAGGTACTGACAGCAAAATGGCCTCCACACGGATCCGACAGCTATCAGTCCTCAGACTACCTGCTGTCTTTCACAATGCACTGGTTTTCTTGCACTGCGTGCTGCTCATTTACTCTGATTGCATTGATCATTTGATGGATTGGAGGAGTAAATGTCACCGTGTTATCTTAAGCATTAACGATTTGTATCGATTTGTTGGGTCTTGTAGAGAACATGCCCTTATATGTAAACAGGAAAATGATTAAGTTAATGAGCTTTCCACTGAAATCGACAAGTATGGTACAGTAATAATCATGTGCAATGAGAGAATAATTATGATGGATTTATTTTTTATTTAAACATCAAGTGATTAGCAAAACAGAGGGTGTTTATGCTGTAATAATAAGCCTTTTCTTTTCCAAAGAGTTCGGGGATGTGTTTTCCATGTTTAAAAACAGCATTTTGAAGTATTTTTTTTCTCCCAACCCGGAGGGATTCTGCACAGTTTCAGCCTATATTTGACCTGGCAGCATGTACCCAGCCTGTCAGACACTGCCGTGGCTTTGAAGAAACTTTATCTCACTTTTTTCTTTCCTGTAGCATCATGACAATCACTTTTCCCTCACCCAGAATCCAAATGCAAAAGAACAGCCATGCTAGAAATTCCTGGAATCAACTCAAGTGTTAAAGCTATCACAGTTGAGAAAATTCAATAGGAAGTTAGAAAATAACGATTTTCTTTTACTTACAAACAGACAATATCTTTTACACTAAAATCCCTCCTGATTTTACATTCTGAACAAACCATTTATATCAGGGGTGTCGAACTCACTTTGCATTTCCATGTATAAATGACGTAAAAGTATGTAAAGTATATAAGGCACTGGCAATAGGTGACAGGTAGTGACTACATTTATTTAATTTGGAGAAAATTTGCCAAATATTTTGAGGATTGAGCAGGATTTTGGAAAAACTAGGTTTGTTCCAATAATTCAAGAGTAAAAATGACTTCCATCATTTTTATACAAGCATGGGAAAACTGGAAAACCGTGCAAATGTGGTTGAGTTTGTGACAAATTCAATGAAACCTTGGATTATCGTAAAGTTCTACTTCCAAATAAATCTGTTGAAATGTTGTGTTTTTCAAAGTGTATTATTTTGCGTGGACGCCAATATTTATGTTTGGATATGATACAGTGATGTAAAATTACTCCTAATTTCTGGTTAATTTATAAATATTTCCCATGAAAAGTTTCCGTTTTTTTAATATTGTGATAATTCCTAAGCTTATAAATTCCTGTGGAAATTTGGAGGATATTTTACACCCCTTTGATATCCACAACTAAATTATTTGGTAATTTACACAATTAGTTATGTTTTCGCAGTCATTTTTACTTTACCCAGCGGGCCGGATTGGATGTTCAAAAGGGCTGGATTTGGCCCCCGGTCCTTGAGTTTGACACATAAGATTTAGTATATTGATGGATGGATTTTTAAAACATGCCTCATATATTTACCATTACCTTTATTAGGAGGATAAAGTTTTTTAACAAATGCCTGAGCCATCTGAAAAACCCACATAACCATTAACCTAGAACAGTTGAAAGACGTGTGCTATTTGTGGCTGATTAATGCAGCAATGACTTTCATTAACAGGGCTGATGTTTATACTTTAGCTGGGGAAAGTAGCACAATGGTGTGACAGTGCTCTGAGCAAAATAAAAAGTTAATTTGATGCGGTCCTTTAGAAGTAAAAATGAGCTACAAAGGAGGCTGAGAGAATAATCCTCTATATTTGTGCTCCGCAGGAGATTTGTAAGCATCATGTGTGCATGTGTGTGTGTGAGAAAGCCTGTGTATTAGATGAAAAAGCACTGCATATCCAAATAGTGTGGCAGTTTAATAATTATGTACTGTATATTATTTTTTATTCTTCCTACTGACAAGTCTTAATGTGTCAGTTATTCTTGAAAATACAGACTAATCCTCCTCATTACTTAGTCTTGTTCAGATATGAGATCTCACTAAGGAAGGGGAAAGGCTTTAGAGACATTTAAAGTAAGGGCACAAGTAATAAAGTAAAGAACGCAGATTTTTAAAATTATTTTCAATGTGGCGTAACATACAATAATCGCAACGAGAGCCCCAGCTCTGCTCTACGTTAACATACTGTTTAAATCATGCTGTGTAAAGTAAAGCCACCGCTTTTCCACTTCTTACCAAATGCTACCGGTACATATACGCCTCCTTCAACTCTTCAGTTTCCTGTGCAATAGTCCACATTCCTACCGGTTAGCAATAGAATTAACAGACCTAATGTAACAGCTGATCAGGCAATCCACATGAACTTCTGAAATTTCACATTTAAATAATTTGACTTTTAATTATTTGTTCATAATTTCAAATGAAAAGGTGGTGTAAGTTGCAGGTTTGAACACGATCAGGGCAAACAGGAGGAGGCAGGCAAATAATCTATTTATTCCAAAAATAAAAATAGTACAAAACAATAATGGTTCAATGACTATACAAAAACTAACACACTGACAAGCAGAGCACCCCCGTGTTCAAGCCAATCTCTAAATAGTAGAGCAAGACCATCATGAGAAGAGCCACACCTGAGTGGAGACAGGTGTGGCTTCATCACAAGACAGGGTGTTTAGAAACAAACAGGACACCAGACAAGGAATAAACAAAACAGATCCCTTTTGCAAAAACTGACTGAAATAAGTCCAAATGAAAACAATACATCAGGCAAAAGCAAAATGAGACCAATTAAGAAAGATTCCCCCAGGGTTTGAACCTACAACCATTACTAGTGATTTACGGCATGGCAGTGCACCAACCAACTAAACATAAACAGCAAACTCACAAAAAAGCATGACCACGATCTGAACAAATGCAATAGAAAAAATGCCTATATTTTGTTATCAGACGAGATAAAGAGCACATCTGTTCCTCTCAAAGTAAAACTTTAACTTGTACTCTTTCAAACAAAATCATACATTCAGGCATATTTGACATTTAGGATTTAACTGTTCATCTGTTACAACAAAAAAAGGGAGGAAAAAAAAAAAGAATCCTGCTGTGAAAAACATTTCTGAAATAGACATTTTTGACATTCAGTGTTTCAGGTGACAGATAGGAAAACCTTTGAAAAATCCCCGCCTTTCAAAATCGTTGCTTATCTGATGGTAAATGTGCAGTTTTCTTTGAAAAAGAAGGTCTCAATTCAACTAAACTTCATCTATATAGTCTCTAATACAACAAGTCATCTCCAAGCACTCATCACAAAATGTAAAGTTGTGTTTTGATGGAAAACATCCCAACTTTAGGTTCTACACTAGATTCAATCACTCACACAACCATGTCAGAGTTTTTTTTTTAACCTTTAAACAGTATTCAGTACAGGTTTAGGGGTATTAAAATGTGTGCAGACGTCAGTCCACGCGCTAATAAGGGGTACAATCAGGAATGCTCAGACCTGCTGGATGATGCTCAGTACATCATCTTCAAATGGTGCTGATCGACTGATTGACAGACTCTGTTGCTGCATTAACTCAGATCAATGGCATGAACAGATCAATAGGACGGCTTCTGTCTAAATCTGCCTGTTTTTTATGGACTGATAAGAGCAAAGTTACAGGAACTGATGGATTAGCCACATTAAATTAGGAGGAAAAAATATCATTAGGTTTTAAAGCTTTGTTTATTTTGTTTTCTACATTTTTAAGGGGCTATGCTACAAAGTGAGATTACCTCTTATTGCGCTAACTTCTGGGATTTAGTTGACAGTCGAAACATATCAGGAGATTAAAAAAATTCCTGAAAAACCTTGTTTGAATAAACAAAACCTGAACTTAACATACTATTAAAAAAGAAGACAAAATTAATCTTGCTAGAACTATTACATGGAAGTCAAGTGAAACTTCAAAGGAACCATCAAAGGCGATCAGCAGAACTCCACTAACGAAGACTGGCAGTTAACGGTTGAAACACGTCAGGTGATAAAAAATTTCCTAATCACTTTTTCCCAAAAAAAAAAGACAAAATGTATTTTGCTGGAACTTGTGGACAGTTATTTTAGTAAACACAAACAATACAAACTCAAATGATCAAATTTAATAAATAATAACAGGCAAAAACAGACAAAACAAAGCCACAATGCTTTTTACTAACCACACAATACATTACATTATATTAAGGAAATGAAAATGAATCATCCAAAGTACAACTGACAACAACGGGGGCAAGGCTCAAAGCCCTTCCTAAATCTTCTTCATCATTAGCACAGCTGCACCCACAGTCAGTGACAGCTGTGTCCTCCTCACGCTGCAGTCTTAGTCAGTCTGTCTGTCTGTCTCTGCTGCACTCAGGGAGAAAGCTGGTGTCCTTTTGCTCAATGCATCAGCACCAACATGAGCAGGGAAAACCAAGCAGAGTGTACATGGACTCACACTGTGGTCCCAAACAGCAGTAGGCTACTACATTTTACATGACACTACATCATTATACAGCTCAGCTATTCACTTTGGATCTAGAAAACTACAGGGGAGGATGCAGAAGAGTGAGTGAACACAGAAACCACCAACTCATTTTTCAAAGGACTCTACAATGAATGATCTCTCAAATAAATCAAGGAAGTTCTGCGTGCGTGCGTGTTTGTGGAGCAAATTTCTCCCCGACGCAGTGTCTGTTCGACCTGAAACTTTTTGGACTGCTTGCACATAGGTTGAGTGTGTGCATGCATTATTTTGGACTTATTTAGTGTTGCAAAACGTTAATTTTAATTTTATTTAGCCTGGACGGCACATTCATGTTTACCCAGAAATGAAACCTATTCAGCTTTTGACCTCAGTGTGAGGGGGCGCTAGCGCACCAAACTGTTCATTTACAACCTCTAATAATCAGGAGAAGAAGACCCTCCTCCAGTACACAAAAGGACAATCTGAATGTCTGTTCCACCTGAATTTTTTTTAACAGCTTCCACATGGCTCTATGGTGTGCATCCATTAGTTTTAGACTTATTTAGTGTTGTAAAACATTAATTTTTCGCGATACTTCCGGATCTGCTCTTTTTTTGCTCAAGTCTCACACATTGGGCGTGAGACTCACGCATTTCAACAACCTGTGACGGATATACAGTATGCATGCGCGCCCTCACAACACATAAGATATTTATAATAAAAATATACTAAATGAGTAAAAGAAAAGAAAAAAAAACTAAACAATATTTATGCAAAAAGTACACAAAATGACAAAAGAAATGCACAAAACTACACTAAAAAATATACAAAAATACACAAAAAGACTCCAGAATCACACTACAATGGTAACAAAAAACAATAATTATACAAAAAAAATGTACAAAAAGACAACAGAAAAATGCAAAAAATACACATTATGACTCCCTAAAACATACATTACAGAAAAATACACCAAACAAAAAAAATATAAAAATGAGTAAAAAAACATTAAAAAACACATTTATCATGCGCATGTCCCTTGGAATTAAACCAGGGAAATCGCACACGCTATTTTACTTAGCAATCACAAATATACCCCTTTATAAGACTACAGAGTACAGAGTATGTACACCTCTTTGTACATCCAACCTTCAAACACACTCATTTGGCCATTATTGACATGTCTACTTAAGCTCCTCCCACTATATGAATACATATTTCCAACGAGCACTGTACTAGTTATGTAAAATTGACTGTTAATAGCTCAGATTTCCATATTGTAGTAAAGTTTTTTTTAATTGTTTTATAATTCTAGCAATAGCACTGAGGTAAAAGACAGCTTAAACTGATCAAGCAAACCACAGTGAACAAGGTAAAGGCCTTGAGGTGCCTTCATGCTGCATGTATTTTATTCAGCAGCATTTAAACTGAGCTCAGAATAGTTAAAGAGAATGAGACATTTGGTGTGTTTGACATCAGTTCATTTTGTTGACTAAATATTTTTCAGCGACTATTTTTTTTTTTTTAATTGACTATAGGCTAACTCAATTAATAATAATATATCAAAATATTTTTGATATTTTAACAATACTCACAACTATAACATTACATTTCACTCTCACCTTAAAACATTCACTCCCTACCCTTTCCATTTTCCAACCCTGACTCCCTCTTCCCTGTTCCCTTCCCCCTCGCCAAGGCGTAACACTGCCCTCTCTTTTTTATATTCTCCCTTTAATAAAGTTTTTCTTTGGGAGGGCTGGTGATGGTCACAATTATGCAATAAAATAAATTCATTTATTGAATTGCAATAACAAAGCATGCAGTGTTGTCGTGAAAAAATAAATAAATAAAAAAAATAAATAAATAAAAAAAAATAAATATATATATATATATATATGCTGTATATTGACATTTTTGTTCAATAATAAAAATAAAACAATTTGTCACATGGAACAAAATCCAATCAGAACGCATTGACCACATCTAATCTGTCGTTAATACCATCCCATATCAGGCTGATAAATGGTAATTGAATCTTTAAAAAATGCATAAACTTAACTGTTACAACTGTGCGTGGGCGTGATGAAACCTTATGAGTCCCCCTGACTCAGCCTGATCGCCGTGCTAAATATGTTGCCTTTGGCGACAGACAGTAATGATGCAATTTAAACCTGACTTTGTGTTTAAATGCTTTGTTATAATATCTCCATTAGCGCACTGTATCCTATTTCTATAGACAGTTTTTTTTATATGAAATCCTAGTGTCTCCTTTGAGACAGCAGGTAGCCCATTAGCACAGATACAGTATTTGAAAGTATAATTATGTTGCAAAGTTTTTCGGAGAGTATTTATCATTTACTAATACGCTACTTTAAACACACTCAGCTAATTTGCGCTCTGACTCTGATGAGGACAAATTAGTCAGCAGTTTTTTTGGTGCTCCCTGCTACAGTGGTGTAATATATTAAATGAACTATGAATAACAGTCATTTATTCACTTGATTATATCCATTGAGTTAGTCTGGGTGCAGCTGTGACTTTTGTATCACACTCATTTGCTTAACAAGATTAAGAAAAAAAAAAAAATTTGGTGATTTGGTCCTCTTAGCAAGTCAAAATGTTGTCAGGATTGTTCATTTAGCGAGGATGGGGTGGGGGGGATCCTCACTCGACATAGCTGGTATAGCTGATATTATTAAGTATAACCCGGTGCTGGCTGTGTCATTATTTAACACACACAGTCTCTCTGTGCAGCCTTGTAGAATTCTCTCATCAGCCGTACATCCTGCTGAAAGTCTACATTAGCAGCTTTATGAAGGCTGTAAATTACAAATGAAGAGGCCTCTCCTGAGACTGATCCTCAGACCCGGACTGGGGCATGGTGAAGCCACACAAAACACCATTTTGATTCTCCAAATAATTTCATCTGTGGCCACACTGGCAGGAAAGCAGTAATTCACAACTGCATGCAGCCGATAGAGAGACGCGTGATGGCTACATATCTCCTCAGTGACAGCAGAGCAGTCGCCCTCAGAGGTGTTTGCTCCGAGAAGCCCGAGGAAGACTGAACAATGTCAAACCATTTTTATCTGACTTCCTGTTTCACACTTTTTTTACATTCATTCCTACTTTCTCACTAAGTTCTGTGTTGTTTTTTCATCCTTTTCTGATGGATGCATGGTTCTGCTTCCCATCCCTCAATTCACCCTCTGTCTGTGTGTGTCAGGGTTGATGTCAATTACATTTTTCATTTACAATTACTTTTTCAATTACCCATGTTGAATTACAATTCAATTACGATTACAGTGACCAACATTTTTTTTTCCAATTAAGATTAAATTACAATATATATATATATATATATATATATATATTTTTTTTTTTTTTTTTTTTTTTTTGATAAATTGAAATCGAGGGGTATAGTGTCAGCAAAAAGCTAAGTAATACCATTTTTTTCATGGATTAGGAAGCCTAACAAGGTAACCAGGAGATGAAAAACAAATTGGATGATAGATAATATTTTTTGGTGTATTTTACAGCTTATTTAAGACATGGGTCAAAACTGACACGCTATCATAAGAGATGCTAACAGAAAGCTAACACAAGGTTACGTTTTATGGGGTTATTCATTAAAGGTTTAGTAATTGTGATTCAGTGAAATTGAACTTTAGTAATTGAGAATGTAATTGACTTTCAGGGGAAAAATAATAATTGTAATTCCAATTGTAATTGGGAAAAAATGGTGGTTACCGCAATTCTAATTGAACATGGATAATTGAAGATGTAATTGTAATTGAAAAATGTAATTGACCCTTACTCTGGTGCTTTGCACACGTTCTTCTCCATCACGTGGCCCCGGCCTCATCAGCTCTGTGTTAATGCAGCTTCACACTGGGACCCACACTCATTGGTGTGTCATCACAGGCTGGGTGTTCGCGACCTGCTCAAATGTGACACTTGTTTGCTGTGCCATCCATTCAAATCCTGCTGAGATCTGACAAGTAGGTGAGAGCCAGATCATCTGATTTTCAGCAGGCATTGAAAACCAAGCTGGAGTTGACTGACACACCAATCAGCAGAGAATAGAGCCGGAGAGATGTTTGTTTCAGGAAAAGCTGTCTGCACTTTGAAATAAGATTCACACTACACTGAGTCTTCACTTTGTTCCTGTTATGCGTGATTTTTTATTTATCAACCAAACAAAGAGAAAATGTTGCTTTCTTTTGTTTTCAGCAGATCTTGAAGGATTTGATCCAGCAGTTAGAGCATCTGTTTAAGGGTGCATTCTGCTGGATTTGACGCTGGTGTGATTTGGAGGTGGCAGCATGAAGATGGGAAAGTCACTATCACATCGCCTCAATTAGCAGAAGAAGCACAGGAGACTAGTGCCCCCCAGTGTTGTCTTGGAGTAGAAATGGTTCCACCCATTCATGCTGCTTCTACTCCTTTATCCTTTGGAGCACGTGTGTCAAACTCAAGGCCTGGGGGCCAAATCCGCCCCTTTAGACCAAGGATCACCAACATTTCTGAAACTGTGAGCCACTTCTTAGGTAGTGTCTAGTCTGAAGGGCTGCCACTTAGAAAAGCACTTCATGTTCATGGCTTTGCTTTAATTAGAGGGCAAGATAATAAGGAAGGCTAGCAGTAACTTTAAAAAAAAAAAAAAAAAAGTAAGAAATGTTTAAGCTACACTTTATTTCTCCCAATTAATGCAATTGTTTCATTTTCATTACATTCCATAGAAAATTATTATCTTCCTATTTTACTAGCTATTAACAAACAACTTTTAAAGTGTTAGACCGAAGTACCCCAGACTGCAGTCCGCAGTTTGGGGAGGAGCTCAATGCGGCACGCTATTGTGTTGTGTGATTCTTATACAGTTAAAAATAATCAACCTCAAAATCATTTATTGTGCCATATTAATAATTTTATATGTTTCATAATTCTATAGGCATTCAAAATCGATATTGGTCAGGGTTAAGGTAAGGGTAAGGGTAAGGGTAAGTTTAAGGGTGAGGGTAAAGGTAAGGGTAAGGGTAAGGTAAGGGTAAGGGTAAGTTTAAGGGTGAGGGTAAAGGTAAGGTTAAGGGTAAGGGTAAGGGTAAGGGTAAGGTAAGGGTAAGTTTAAGGGTGAAGGTAAAGGTAAGGGTAAGGGTAAGGGTTAGAGTAAGTCTGAACGCGATTGGTTTACTGAACGTTGAGCGCCGCCCCAAAATTATGGGCGTTTCTCCTAAGGTATTTTAGACACACCCAGTCACAGCAGCCCCACCCTCCACAGTGCTACACAGTTCCACAAGAGCTACTAAAAAACAACTTTAAACTAATCGTATAACATGTAACATTTGTAAAACGTAACGATTATGTCATATTTTACGAAAATCCACCTCCCAGCCCTTCTAAATACACAAATGCAATGAATTTCCCTAAAATCAGGAGAATTGCACGACTGCAGTCATTTTAAATCTCAAATTGTTCAAATAACTCAATTTTCCTCAATTTATTTCAGATAATTACCCACAAATGAAATCAAAATTTGTCATAAAATCACAAAGATTTAAAAGAGAAAATCTAAAAGACTGATTTCTATCACTTGCGGGCACTTTACATACTTTATGTATCATTTATACATTGAAGTGCAAACTTGGGGACATTCAAATTGAAATTGATCGTTTTCCAGCCTAAAATCTGCAGCTTACTTAAGGGATCTGGCCCCTGAACTAAAATGAGTTTGACACCCCTGCTTTGGAGGGTCTGCCGGTACATCACTGACAGGAAGCTAACAGGCTAACGGGCAGAGACAGGAAACTCACTCCAACGATCAAACGTGGGAAGCCAGTTCTTTGAACATTCCTCTATTTAATCTGCGAGGACACTGGTCTACATTGTGGGACGTGGCACAATCTATCAACTTTACATCTATGATGCATAGTAATCACCTCGTCATTGAGCAGGCCTCGTTTGTGATGTGCATTCTTATCGTACAATGCGAGTTATTATTCAAAACTTCCCAACTTCACTGGGCTTAATGCTTCATCAGTGACTTTGTTGTCGCTTGATGTCTATAATCAGGCAGACGTGCTGAATGATTGCATGAAAGGCACCAAGTCTCTCAGTGTTTGCTTGAATGGCGTCGGTAGGTGAAGTGTTGGTTAAGCTTGTGATCACTGTAATAATAGTACACTAAGACACTTTCAGTGTGGTGTAATCAGACGTAATCAAAGCTAAGAGGTAGAAATGATCATTTATTACAGATGTGCTCTTTTCAGAGATGAACTATTCATCATAGCCTGGTTTCTCTTTCATGATCAAGGGTTTAGTTTTCAACCATTTTTTTCTACTAAACACACAATGGATAGACTGGATAAAATCCCCCTGACGTGTCATTATTTTATATTCACACATGATGACAGTGGCGTTATGTCCACTTTTCTAATAGACGTTGGAATGTTGACCATTAGGATAATGTTTGTTGGTATCTTGTCCATGGAGACATTGTCTGTTGGGATTTGCATGTTTGGATATTGTCCATTTGTGATTTTATCTATTGGGATTTTGTTTATTGGGATTTTGTCTGTTGGGATATTGTTCATTGGAATTTTGTCCATCGGGATATTGTTTGTTAGGATTTTTACCAAAGAAATGTTGTTTGTTCAGATTTTGTCCATTGATGTATTGTCTGTTGGAATTTTGTCCATTGGGATTTTGTCTGTTGGGATATTATCCATTTGTATTATTATTATTATATCCTTTATTTAACCAGGTAAAAGCCTGAGATTAGAAATCTCTTTTTCAAGAAGGACCTGGCATTGT
This sequence comes from Gouania willdenowi, assembly GCF_900634775.1. Classification (NCBI taxonomy): domain Eukaryota; kingdom Metazoa; phylum Chordata; class Actinopteri; order Blenniiformes; family Gobiesocidae; genus Gouania; species Gouania willdenowi. The sequence goes on from NC_041059.1 coordinate 20,369,662, forward strand.
AATTTTGTCAATTGGGATTTTGTCTGTTGGGATATTGGTTGTTGGGATTTTGTCCATTGATATATTGTCTGTTGGAATTTTTGCCTATGAGATTTCTGTTGGGATATTATCATTTGTAATTTTGTCGATTGGGATTTTATCCATGGGGATTTTGTCTGTTGGGATATTGTTTGTTGAGATTTTGTCCATTGATATATTGTCTGTTGGAATTTTGTCCATTGAGATTTTGTCTGTTGGGACATTATTCATTTGTAATCTTGTCAATTGGGATTTCATCATTTGGGAATTTGGCTGTTGGGATTCTGTCCATTGGGATATTGGTTGTTGGGATTTTGTCCATTGGGATATTGTCTGTTGGAATTTTTGCCTATGAGATTTCTTCTGTTGGGATATTATCCATTTGTAATTTTGTCGATTGGGATTTTATCCATTGGGATTTTGTCTCTTGGGATTCTGTCCATTTGTAATTTTGTCAATTGGGGTTTTGTCCATTTGGATTCTGTCTCTTGGGATATTATCCTTTTGTAATTTTGCCAAATGGGATTTTGTCAATTGGGAATTTGTCTATTGGGTTTCTGTCCATTTGTAATTTTGTCAATTAGGATTTTGTCTGTTGGGATTTTGTCCACTTGGATTTTATCCATTGGGATATTTCTTGTTAGGATTTTGTCCATTGATATAATGTCTGTTGGAATTTTTGCTATGAGAATGGAATTTTGTCCATTGGGATATTGTCCATTTACATTTTGTTCATTGGAATATTACTTGTTGGGATTTTGTCCATTGGAACATTGTTTGTTAGGATTTTGTCCAAATAAATAGTGTTTTTTGAGATTTTGTCCATTGATATAGTGTCTGTTGGAATTTTGTCAACTGGGAATTTTTCTGTTGGAATATTATACATTTGTAATTTTGTCAATTGGGATTTTTTTTTCCATTAGGGATATTTGTCTGTTGGGATTTTAATACAATTTTGAATGAATTTACAGATGACGTGATAAAGTGTTCGTTGTCATGTTTCATGGTTTTTGTTTGCTGTCAATGTGTAACCAAGATAAACCAGGTCACGACCTCCGAGCTGTCACAGGTGTTTATTTTATTATAACAAAGAAGGAAGTATTCTAGTTGAAACAGATTGATGATTTACCCTGAGTAGATCTCTAAAACGTACTCACTGAGGAAACTCAGCTTAGCTTGGATCGGTAACGAACGGTGAAAGAAAGAAGACTAAAGTAATGAGGGTACTTCCTGTTCTCCCTGAGCTACGAACTGGTCTCTGTGGGAACCAGCGGAGAGCAATCAGACTTTGCCCTGGGGAAGAACCAACACTACAGGAAGAGCTCCAGGGAAGAACCAGTGTTTGCCACAGCAAAGGTAGGACTTAACAGAATAACTTAAAGATGGGATTAACAGACATCAGAACACAGCAAATCTCATTTTAAGACGTGACCAGTAAATGTTGATACCTTAAAAACGTAGGTTTTCCATCACACGTAGGAAATTGTCTAACCTTTTGATCCCAGTGAGCAAACAGATGCAAAAAACAAATATTTGGCCACAAACATGTTTTACATTATTTTATGAATCTCAGGCTTCCGTTGACGAGCTGTCATAATAAGTCTTCAACAAAAGTTAAATTAGTATTCTTATCTGGTCAATGAATTATTAGTGCAGTCAGTGCAAAAGTCATGAGTAATTACCGGCATTAGGGGAAGTGCGTGCCGTTATTCATTAAACCACGAGGGAACTATTGTGCAGTACGGATGTGCCTTTGAAATATTTGTAAGTATTTGTTCAAAACTCCTTATCTGCTGTTGTTTCTCTGCACGTTCACACCAAGCTGCACTGATCACCGTGGATCCAATTATGACTGTATCTCTTGAACGATTCATTTAAAAACAGAAATGTTAACGTTGCTCTGGCGTCTAATGTTGAACAAAACAAAATCTTTTATTGTCTGCGTGTCCTTCTCGGCACCAGCGGAAAATCCTCCGACATTAATTACCCACAATCTATTTGGCCATTAAATATACATAGAGCTCTATTAAAGCACTGTTTAAGGCTATAATTATGGATGTTAGTCATGCATGGCTCTGTGTTTGTGTGATGCATCATTGTGTAATCACCAATTTATCTCCTCCACACTGGCACTGCCTTATTTGCTCATTTAGGTTTTTTAACAATTTAAAGTGCTGACACTGTCGGGAAAGACGTTTGTGTCTCCGCTGTGACCTTAACTCAACTTGAACTTAGTTTATTTCGTCTTCAGGGGGAAGAATTACCTACATTTGGAGGGAATGGAGCAAAATCATTACAGCGGTGATGAACCTCGCCCTCCTCCTTACAGCACCTACGATCCACAGAGTTCCTTCAATGGGATGAGCTATCAGGTAAGAAGCAGAGGTGTAAAGAGTACTGATACATCCTACTCAAGTAGAAGTACAGTTACTGGATTGAATTGTACTCAAGTACAAGTACAAGTAAGTCATACATAAAATACTCCAGTACGTGTAAAAAGTAGCTCAATAAAATACTACTCAAATTAAAAGTTACTAGTTACTTTCACCCCCCATGTTTATTCTTTACACTGTAATTCCTTTGCATACAATAAACATCTCATTTATAAACTTAAAAAAAAAAAAAAAAGAAACCAAATCTTGCACATTTGGAACTTCATTTATTTTCCACAAAGGCATCTCAATAAAATAAAAAGGTTTGTTCAATTCAAAATATACAAATTATCACGCTGGATCAATCTGTCACTAAGAATGTTCATGTACATACTATTTAATTTAAATGCACTACTGCACTATTATCTTATTATTATTATTATTATATTTTATTATTATTATATTTTATTATTATTATTATTATTATTATTATTATCTTGTTATTTTATTTAGTTTTGCACATTCTAGTCTAACTACTGTTTATATTTATGAGCACAGTTCACCAAGTCAAATTCCTCGTGTGTATAACATACATTACTTGGTCAATAAAGTTGATTCTGATTCTGATTCTCTATATAGTTAAATCTATGAACTCTAAAACTGAGAAAATAACCTCCATTCAATGCTGTTTTGGCGCGGTGCATTACGTTGAATCTGATTGGTCGGCTACGATGTGATGCATCTGATTGTTGTCTGTGGTAGTCTCACAATGCGCATTGATCATTTTAAAACAAAAAAAAAAAAACAATTTACGTTACTTAAAACAATTAAGTACTTAAGAACAAGTAAAATTACTGATTTCAAATATACACAAAAAGTACAAGTACTCATAAAAGCAACTCAGTTACAATAATGTGATTACTTGTAATGAGTTACTTTCACCTCTGTTACGGAGCATTGCATATTAATCCTAAACTAGGGATTTAAAAAAATAATCTTTGAGTCAGAAACAAAATGTCTTTTGAACTTCAAAATAATGTATCAAGATGTCCTATCTAAGCCTGTAGTTATAAATTAACCCCAGATGAATCATAAGGTTTTTGTCATTGGGATGAATATTAAAATATATAAAGTGTTTATAAAAAAAAAAAGAATTACGAACATTAGTACGTTCTCAATAAACCAATAGATTCCCAAATCAAATGTGAAGCTTTTTCCCACCTGCTAAAGTAGATTGATTCAAATATTCATTGATCGTTCATGTTGAACCCTAAGAAGCAAACTTGAAATAGCAGATGAGCAATATATTCATGTTTCTGCTCTGCTCAGTGTGGTTCACACAAAGAAGGAACAGGGTTCAACTCCAGGAGAGATGAAACGTTGTTCTCGTGCTTATTATGTAGGAGGTCAGGCTTTTTCTTTTTTCTCAAAAAGTGGGAATAGAAGAAAATTAAAAGAATGAATAAATTATTATTAATTTCCATGGTTTGGTTTATTTGTCAGTCAGAGCCGTCTACATTCTGGTCAAAAGAGGCAGAAGCCTTAGCTTATGTTTAGTCAACGTATAATTTACAAAATACAATATGAATTGATCATCAAAGCAATAATATACGTATACAATATGAATTTATAATCAAAGCAATATATACATATATACATATACAATATTCATTTATAATCACAGCAATAATATACATATATACATATACAATATTCCTTTATAATAAAAGCAATAATATACATATATATACAATATTAAATTATAATCAAAGCAATAATATACATATATACATATACAATATTAATTTATAATCAAAGCAATAATATACATATACAATATTAATTGACAGTCAAAGCAATAATATACATATACAATATAATGTATACTCAAAGCAATAATATACTGTACATATATACATATACACTATTAGTTGATAATCAAAGCAAAAGTATATACACACGTGTATAAATACACGTACATGTATGAGAAGGAAAATACACATTACCACTCCCTTTCATACACTGTTGTGTATAATTATAATAGAATAATGTGTCAGTGGTTTGACAGTGTCAGTAATAGGGCTGAACAATTAATTGCATTCTGCGTTGTTTACATGTTTCATGAAATGTTCATTTAGTTAGTTAGATACAGTATGTTGAAGAGGTAAATCCACAGATTTGTTTGCTTTATTGATGTAATCTGTGCTTTAAAATGTATATTTTATATTTGTTTAAAGTTTAAATAAATCTGAAATTGTTTATTATGAAAAAGATTGATTTATTGCTTGTGTTCATTGAAAAATACATGACAAGAGGCCCTTGAAAAAATAATCGCATATTAAATTGCAATCGCAATATTGAGGCAAAAAGTCACAATTAGATTATTTTCCAAAATCGTTCCACCCTAATCAGTAATATATACTGTATATATATATATATATATATATATATATATATTTGGTAAACCACAACTCTCTGTATTTGCCCTCATTTGATTACAAACAGATAATAAATCTATTCTCACTTACAGTATATTTGAATAAAAACCACCATGTTTTGGTTGTTAGATGTTGTTTTGCAAAGTGTCGTTTCTGCTGTTTTGTGTGATTGAGGTTGGGAAGGGCAACATTGCAGTGATCTCCCCTCCCAGTCCCTACAATAACACAGTCTATCCTGGGGAGCGAGCAGAGTCTGACAGCCCTGATCATGACCAGGCTCCACCAGAGTACCTGGATGACTCCGAGGGTAACGCCTTCAGTGATGCTACACTCCGAAGAGGTGAGTTTTAGAGTAAAGGATGAGCACAATGGGAGGAACAGAAGGAAATGGATGGTTTGGTCTGGACCAAAACAAAAGGAAACAATGTTAACAATCATTTGTTTCAAAGTGTTTCCTTTGAATTGAAACCTGTCCCTTGATTTTTTTTTATTTTTTTTTTTTGTGATATCCTGCCAAATGTCTACAACACAAAACATTGTCATTTGAAGCAGTGTTTCTCAAATGGGGGTACGCGATGGACCTACAAGGGGTACTTGAGAGAGGGACTGAGGAAAATTAACAAGAGTATTATAATGTTTATTGTGAATGTAAAATGATAATCACTTTGAATATTACCAGCACAACAAAAACACACAAAATAAGAGAAAAATATACTGAATAATAAAATTAACAGACAAACAACAACAAAACACACAAAATTACTAGAATTACTACACTAAAAACACACAGTAAGAGATAAAAATACTTACTATAACCATGCAACACACAAAACGACAACAAAGGCATACTAAATTAGGGAAAAAATACACAAGATCACTACAAAATACACAAAAATAACAGAAAAACACAAAACGACACGAGAAAAACCCAAACGACACCAATAAAACACACACTGAGATAAAAATGACACCAAAAATATACAAAATGATCTTAATAATAATTGTAATTAAAAACACATAATCATTGCGCAAAACTGCTGATCAATTGGCTGCAACACCTGTAGCTGTTATAAAAAGGAACGCACACACAATACGTAAAGACGTACAGTGGCTTATCAGGCACTGCTGGAGGACGAGGTGTACGGGACACTCTGGATGGAGCGGATCTACAGAGACCAGCGAGACCTATACGCAGGATCATCCCGTGAGGACGAGGTGCAGTGGGAGGGAGGACGAGGTGGACCAGGCCCCCGGCCTGCACTCACCAGTAAACACCTGGGGACTGATGAAAAATATGGTTTTACTTGAAATTAAATATTGTAATTTATGTATTTGAAACAGGCGTGGGACGAGCGTGCTGGATTTATTTTTCTCTGCAACGTAATCTATTTCCAATGTAACAAAGTACTGTTGCTTGAAACAAAATTGACTTAAGTAAAAGTAAATTTACTGATTTTAGAAAGTACTCAAAAAAGTACAAGTGCACAAAAAAAGCTACTCAATTACAGTAATGAGAGTAAATGTAATTTGTTACTTCCCACCCCCGGAAATGACCAGAAATAATAAACACTATCGAAATAAATCTATTCAGGAGGCAATAAATAATGTTTCATTACACTTATTTACAATTGTGCTCTTTCAAATGTGTGTTATCACTCATTCATTACATCATTATGCTCTATAGTTGGTTTTTTCATAGAATTCTGAGCAGAATTCAAGGGGGTACCAAGGGGGTACTTGGAATAAAAAATAAGAGAAGGGGGTACTTGAGCCCAAAACGTTTGAGAACCACTGATTTACAGCATGACAAGCAGTAGTATTTCTTTCACCCTTTTTGTGAGGCATAAATAACCACAGCTACTTGTTGTTTCTTTACTTTTTCTTCTGCTGATCAGGTTTCATAAGGAAAGTCTATCTGATCCTGATGGTTCAGCTGCTGGTGACTGTTGGGATCATCTGTGCTTTCCTTTACTGGTAAGGCACGCAGCCATTCTCTCCAAAAACAGAAACGTCTGTGCGTCATTCTTCCATCTCTATATCACATTCCACTGTAGTGGCAGCTTGTGAGTGATTCATCACAGAAGTCTGCTATACGAACTGCATTCACCCAGATTTTAGCATTCTTACAACACACACACACACACACACACACACATCTGTGAGGTGAGACAAACTGTTGCATAATGACAGTTTTTTGTCCCCCCCCCCTCCCCCCCCCCCTCCACTAGATTATCTTTTGCTTGCAGAAGTTTTTGAAGCTCTCTGTTTTGTATAATAGATGTGGTCGTCAGCGATATCATCCCATCAGCTGTATTTAGCTCCTATGAGCACAATACTCTGTCCTCTGTTAATATTTCATAACATTTCTGCTGCCTCTTACAAATAAATGGAGACCATTAAACACTTGCTGCTCGTGCAGTGTTTCCCTCTAACGCTCACTCCATCCTATTCTCACAGGGATGAACTGAGGGAGTGGACACGGGGGAATTACTGGTTCTCCTACAGCATGATGTAAGCAATCAAAAACTTCTTGTTTTGGCACCATTTTGACACAGCACAAAAAAATAGTACTTAAAGTAAACATTACTAGTTACCTTCACCCCCCCCACGTTTATTTTTGGTAATAAATCTTGCCACGGTTTCCTTGCATACAGTAAACATCTCGTGTGTAAACTTAAAAATCAAGAGACAAGATTGCACAATTGGAAGACATTTTATTTTCCACAAAGTCATCTGTATAAAATAAAAGGTTTGCAAAACAAAATGTCCAATTACCACCGATTAACACCAATGATGATGATTTATTATGAAACAGATTGATTTATTGATTGTGTTCATTGAAAAATACATGACAAGAGGCCCTTGAAAAAATAATTGCATATTAAATTGCAATATTGAGGGAAAAAAATCGCAATTAGGTAATTTTCCAAAATCGTTCAGCACTAGTACCTATAACAGCAACTCAGTTACAGTCAGTGACGTGCCGTGACCACTAGGGTTGGGTAGGCACGTTGCAAATCGAGACCACCAATGACAATTACATATGTTTCTGCTGTCAAGTGTTAATTCAATTCAAATCAATTTTATTTGTATAAAGCAATTTCCAACAAAGTCATCTCAATGCGCTTATCAAAATATAAAATTCATTATAAGAAAGAAAAAAACCAATAAGATCCACATGAACAAGTATTTAGCCATCTAACAAAATCAATATCATAAACACCATTAAAGAAACATAAACAATTATTTAATATAGCCTCCATACTCTCCCAACAAGATATATCTCATGACACGGCAGCACATCCACTGTTTGTGTTGGAAACACAGAAACACGGAAAAAATGACAACTTAGATCAGCCTCAGTGAGGAGCATCCACAAAGTCAATCCTTCCTTTTGTTCCATTCACTGTGAAAAGTATGAAACATGTTCTGACCTTACCTTTGCTGAAGCTCTGGTAACTCAGGTGTTGGTCTCCATCTTTTAAAAGCTGTCGTTTTTCCTCAAAACAAAGTTTCTCTATCATCTCTAGCGCTGGCATCCACACTGTAGTGTTATCCCGCCCACTAGCTAGAGAACGTAGCAGCAGCAGTCACGTGTCATCTATTCACTAATGTACTGTGAACTTATGTATAGCATTTAGCATAGCGCAATGAGAACGGAGGCAGAGGAGCGACGTGCCTTTGGGAGGGGGCGTGGCCTCCCTCTGCCTTACAGCGGAGCGAGAAAAAAAAAAAAAGACTGTGCAGCTGTTCCAGGAAACAGCGCTGTTTAGTAATTTGGGCTATGAAATGCACAAAATGCGGACACTTTCAAACTTATAGGTACTGTAGGCTATTGGAAATGGAACAATAAATAATTTATAAAAAAAAAAAAAAAAAAAAAAATTATAATTAAATAATCAAAATATCTATTCACCCTTGGGTAGGCACTGCCTACCTTGCCTACCCTGACGGCACGTCACTGGTTACAGTAGCGTGTAATTCGTTACTTTCACCTCTGACAAAGTCTAAAATGTGTTTAGCGTGGCTAGTTGCTACAGTAATGGCAGACGTTGTCAAAGATGACCAAGATGCTGAGCTGCCCTCATTGATGCACTGTTGCTTTTATTTCTGTTGAAGGTGCAGTCCGCAACTCTCAGATCCCTCTCTCCCACTCCCTCCCCGCTGCTCTCTTGCCCTGCCTCCAAACTTTCCAAAGTCCCTCCCTCAGAGGAGCTAACAAGCTAATGTTAGCCAGACAGCAACATCACAGTAATATAACATGCTCTATATTACTGCAGCGCTTCTCTCTCTCTATGTGCACACACATCAGCAGCAGTAACAACAACACAGTGTCACTTACAGCAGCCCACATGGAGGCTGCTGCGCGCACATAAACACATGCACTACAGAGTTCTAGTGTAACAATTACAAATCAAACACAATGTAAATCAAGCAGCAGTAATTACCTTTCAAGCAGAAAGGTCACTAATTCCATCTTCTACTCCTCCAGACCATACACTGTAAAAAAAAAGACGGCACTCCAGCCCGGGATAGGGGCGGGGACTGTGAGTAACAGCTGTCAGACAGTCCTTCAAACACAATCCTGGCTCTGATTGGTTCTTTTTGCTCGGTCGTGGTGCATTCTGGCAATCTGCTAAAGGCGGCAGCAGCAGCAGCAGCAGGGGGGCTCAATGAGTTTTTTTCACACAAACTACTAGTTTCATGTAAAGCTGTCCTTACATAGTGACTGCTTTAGTAAATATAACAAAAAGTCACTGTTATAAGAGTTGCAGACTGCACCTTTAAAAGTGTTCATTTGTGAGTGCGTGTGCATCTGTGTGCTGACATGTGACGCGTAGCAGTGTAGATCAATAAAAGCCTGACTGTTTAAGGCATTTACATGAAAAACATTCTTTGAAAAAAAAAAATTCTGTTGTTGTTGATGTTTATACTAAAGATCGATTCGACTAAATCATTGATCAAACAATCGATTAATCTATGATTAGTCGAGCTAGATCGATTAATCTCTACACCTCCAGTGACCAGACTATTTGTTGCAAAGTGGACTCACCGCGGCTGTTCTAAACAGGTAGTTATGTGTTCTTGTTGTATTTTACAATTTAAAATCTGTACAATGTGACAAAACTATAAAATAATGGACATGTGTACAATATATCTCATTAAAAAATAAAAAAAATAAAACACTTTTAAGCCACCTCAATGGGGAAAAAAAGTGATTGTACGTTTACTGCAATGCCCGCTCAGCTAACGGAGCATTTATCAGAACACAATTACTACATAGCATATGTAATTATACAGTTATTATTCATTACTATTTTGTGGCAACAAATGACTACATTGTGTGTGCTCATTAGACCTGTTTCGTGGCCATTCAATAGTGTTTCGTGCGCACACTTTACAGTAATTTTATCTTTTACCATGTCTATGGGACCCTGTACAGTAGTACAGTAGGGCTGTTCAAATACACATTTTCAGGTTCATCCATTTTCCAATAGCATTTAGTTAGATTTAAACAGTGCAAAAAAGAGAGAATAAAAATGCAAACACTCCCAATTAGATAAATCCATAATTACAACTACATTTTCTTGGTTTGTTTATATGATTTTATATATGATACTGTTTCTACTTTGAATGGACTAGAGTGGCAGTGTTTGTGCTCATCTTGGCCCTCTCCTGTTGTGATCAACTCCGGCGTAAAGTTCCCATTAATTTCATCGCTCTGGGCCTGTTTGTGAGTGAACCCGTCACCATCCACGCTCCAAATGAAACCTTCATCTCACCTGCTGTTTGTTGATCATGTATTTACCTTTCATTCGTCTCTCCTTTTCACGTGTGTGTGTCAGACTATCGCAGAGGGACTCACGCTTGGATCAGTGACAGTGTGAGTTGTTTCCTGACTCTTCCACACAATAATAATCTCATTTGATCCAAATCTCCAAAGCGTTTGGGAAGCATCAGTGTGCCAAATTAGAAAAGCACCTGGTATTGTACGTATATTCCTGAGTTTTAGGGCTAAAGAGAAAAGCTAAAGCTTCTCAAATGCATTCTTGAAATCCAACTCCTTTGCATGTAAGGTACATTTTACCATCGTAGATGTTTCTTTTTCAGCTGAATGTCACTCTGTCCGAACAGGCATCAGTGGAACCTGAATATATCAATAAAACATAGAAATTATCATATTTATAGGATATCTCTACCACTAAAGATGGCAATGATAAGAAATGAACATAGGGAATGCATTATGCAAGGACAGGTCCTGCTTCTGCGCCTGTCAATGTTCTAGTTGAGACATAATACAGACTATTACATCAAAAAAGATGTTTTTGGGTTAGAAAAAAGCTTCTCAAAATCCATGTAGGCCCTTTCCTATCTGCTGCTGACTAGTGAGACACAACACCCCAGCGTGCTGCTTTTACCTCTGCACATGTGTTTGATATTTCTGACTGCAGATACTATAATGCCGAAGCAGTTTTGTGGGCTGTGGGCGCAACAGCGTTTGTATCCTTCGCCTTGAGTGTGTTTGCCATGCAGTCAAAGGTAAGATCTGTCACACAGTGTGAGCCCAGTTTGCAGTGCATCCAAAAGTGAAATTTCATAAACAGCGGGAACTCTGCTTTGCAGTGAGGGGGTAAATGTCCGTACACTGAACTGTGTTCCCTGTGCAGTGACAAGAAACATGTAAAGATTAGATGTGTGTGTGTGTGTGTGTGTGTGTGTGTGTGTGTGTGTGTGTGTGTGTGTGTGTGTGTGTGTGTGTAAAGGCTGTGGGAAAACCACAGTGACTGGTTAAAACCTGTCTGAAAGTACTTCCATGTGTCTTGGATTTAGCACATTTGGTCCAAGTATGGTCCAAAATTAGTCATTGGAAATAGGATTATTTTGGGATAGGTAGCTTAAGAGTTTTAACACTTTTATTTGGGCTCATTTGAAACAAGTTAGTAACAAACAAAAAAAAAAAAAAGGTATTGTAACAACTTCAAACATAAACCAAAAATACAAATCTGATCCTGGTACAAGTTGACTACAAAGGTTCCCACGATTAGGTATTACATTTTGAGAAGGTCAAATGTAACACTTTTAATCAATCAATTCAATGATTAACAAAATTCATCTTGAGTGAAATGTACTCTGGCCAGAAAAAGACGGCTTTTCACCTTTTACTTTTTTTTACCAAATTTTGACGTTGTTTAGACGAATGGCCAAGCCGTCTTTTCAACCATATTTTTCTGGGTGGGCAGATATAGGCAGGTGTCTAATGATTGGGCTGGGCTGTGTGTAAATGTGGATCAGAGCGCTCTATGCTCATTATGCACCACCAGTACATGCCTCAGGCCTGCAACAGCCAGCATATGTCGGAAAGTGTTGCAGTGTGAAAGTGACCTTAAGCACAGTCTTTAAAACAGACTTCTATCAGCAGACTGAGTCAGTCAGTCAACGCCTAAAAAAAAGAAACACCTCAGGTTTAATTTTTACATTTTTCCACCAGCAGTTGCTCACTACTGAACATGATGGTCACGATAAACAGTTCATCCTGGTTCATCGCTCCTCAGTGATCACCTGGTATCAGGATCGGGATCAATTACATATTTCAGTTACAATTACGTTTTCAATTAACCATGTTCAATTACCATTAAATTACGATTACAGTTACCAGAATTTTTTCCAATTACAATTCAATTCCAGTTATTTCTTATCCTCGATTACATTTACGTTCTCAATTACGAAAGCTCACTTACAATTAATCACAATTACAAAAAATGTATCAAATTAATAAAAGTTTACCTTCCGCTTGTGTTAGCTTTCTGTTAGCTGATGATAACGGGTCCTAAATCATAACAAATAAAAACAAATATCTATCATCTCATTTCTTTCCTATCTATTAGTTACCTTGTTAGGCTTCCTAATCAATTATATAATATAATATATATAGGTTTTAATATGTATTGTGCAAGCGTCTGAGCCTTTTTTGCGTCAGTATACCCTTCAATTCCAATTTTCTTAAATTTGTCAAATGTAGGAAAGCTTGATATGAAACATATTCTAATAATTGTTAACTACGTATGTGTAGAACTGTGCATAGAACTGTAACATGGTTGCCCAGTTTTGCATGAAATTACAATTGACAATTTTATTGAATTTGTCATGGCAATTCCAATTACAAAGTCAATTATCTGAACTCAATTACAACTTAATTACAACAGATTTTTAAAATGACAATAACTCTGCCATTATTGTAATTGAAGGTGCAGTCCGCAACTCTCAGATCCCTCTCCCTCCCTCCCTCCCTCCCCGCTGCTCTCTTGTCCTGCCTCCAAACTTTCCAAAGTCCCTCCCTCAGAGGAGCTAACAAGCTAACGTTAGTCCGACAGCAACATCACAGTAATATAACATGGTCTGTTAAACGCATATTACTGCAGTGCTTCCCTCTTTCTATGTGCATATACCTCAGCTGCAGCAGCAACAATACAGTGTCACTTACAGCAGCCCACACGGAGGCTGCTGCTTGCACATGAATAACACATGCACTACAGAGTTCTAGTGTGACAATTATAAATCAAACACAATGTAAATCAAGCAGCAGTAAATACCTCAAGCAGAAAAGTCACCAATTCCATCTTCTACTCCTCCAGACGATACACTGTAAAAAAAGAGGGCACTCTAGCTATGGGAAAGGGGCGGGGACTGTGAACAACAGCTGTCAGACAGTCCATCTAACACAATCCTGGCTCTGATTGGTTCTTTTTGCTCGGTCGCAGTGCATTCTGGCAATCTGCCAAAGGCAGCAGGAGCAGCAAGGGGTGGGACTCAATGAGCCTGTTTTTTTTTCACACAAACTACTAGTTTGATGTAAAGCTGTCCTTACATAGTGACAGCTTTTGTAAATATGACAAAAAAGTCACTTTTATAAGAGTTACAGACTGCACCTTTAATAATCAATTTCAGTATGTGATTTCAATTATAATTGACCCCAACCCTGCCTGGCATCACCTGCCATTACTCCCAGTCCTCTCTCTCTTGCTTAGTAGTGACTTAATATTTATTAATAATTGTGAGTCATTGCATTATTAGTCTTTAGCTGTGTGCTGATCCCCTGCATGCCTTCATTGTTCTGCTTTATGTTACAGACTTTTATGAGAAAGACAAACACTAAAGAGATGTCCTCATCACATAACATCTCCTCTCTCTCTCTCTTTTTGTGGCTCCAGTGGGATTTCACTGCAGCATACGGGAGCCTGTGGGTGTTTGCTTGGACGCTCTTTTCATTTGCCATTCTTTGTGCAATTCTACGATCACAGGTAGATCACGGTGCTGCTGTTGGGCTTGTGTTTGCTGTGGGAAGAGAAGGGGTTTTGAAGAGAACTGTAGCAGTTGGCATTCAGAGGACAGTATATAATACCTTATAGCTTTTATCCCCTGAACACTCTTGCACTGTGTGTGCTGAGCAGACTGCAAAGACAGGTGCACACTCTAAAGTCCTTGGAATTATCTTGAACTGAAAAGAAATCAATGTTTTCTGTTGCACTTTTTGATTATGTAAAGCACATTGAGTTGCCTTGTGTATGAAATGTGCCATACAAATACTGTACATTTGCCTTGCCTTAAGAGAGAGACCAGTATTCTATGTAGGTGGTTTATAATTTATTTGAATACTTACACAAATAAAAGGGATTTTTGAGAGCTATTTAATGTGAGGGGGAAAAAACCCAACAATTTTAATGCAACATAATACTGTCATTTTGTTGTTGCTGCTGCTGCAATGACCTATAAATAAAGAGGCATTGATGGGTTAAAAAGGAACTTGACACTGAGCACCAAATTCAGCTTGTCTATAGACTTTCACAATAAGAGTCATTGACATATGCTTTATACATACTTGGGATCAACAGATAAAAAAAAGTCCTGTATGTTAAAACATAGAGTGGCTTACATTAAGCAACGTATTACTGGTACTCAATCATGTTTCATTACATTTTAAATCATGTATTTCCAAGTTTGTAAAATGTAATGACTTTCATTTGATCTTTTTTTTTTTTTTACAGTATCTTTACATCACATACGCCTGCCTGGGAACGTTGCTTTTTTCTTTAGTAAGTGCTCTTCACTTTTTTTTTGGCATATACTGGTTTCTTACAATTTTTCCCCCTCTAAAACCAAATGAAAATACAGTTTTCAAATGAAATCATGGCCAACAAAAGCCAATAAGGTGAAATTAATGTAGAAAGTGTAAAAATGTGATTACAGGTGGAGACGGGCTGCCTCTAGGATTGGTCAGGGTTATTAAAGAGAGGGACTGTAATGTCCTCGTGCCCTTTAATTTCAATTATGCGTCACTTAACAGTAGTGCTTTTTATTTTCACAGCGCCCTGTGCGTGCCTGTGGCATTAACAGCTATAATGTTGTGACCCATCCCATCAGCTGGTGGAACAAAGTGTGTCTGCACACAGAGCTCAAAGGGCCGTCAGCTGCCACTCACAACACATTCTCATTCTCAACTGCCTCGATACACCATTATGACTATTAACCAGTTTATGCACACACTGATCTTTGGGAAAGAGGATAAATAGTCAGCATAGTTTCATAGTGTCTCCCCTGACTAGCCAGCACAGGTCAGTGTAGGTCCTATGGTTCCCAAAGTGGGGTACGCAAAACATTCTTAAACTGCGAGCTACCACAAACGTAGTTCAGTTATCTGAAGGGCTACCAGTTTGATATACATTTTGTAAATACAAAATTTTTACTTTAAAGGGTAAGATAATGAGGAAATAAAAAAAAAGTAGGACATATTTCAACATGTAACACTTTTTTCCCCCTTAGTTCACAAAATTGTTTCATTTTCATTACATTTCATTGGAAATCATTGTCCCCATTTTAATATCCTTTAACTAGAAACTTTTTAACTAATCGTAAACCATGTAACATTTGTACAAATTAACAATTTAAAAGATCTGCAGCATCTTAAAAAAATCCTATAGGCAACATTTAAATTTGCCTCATTGTTTCAGGGAAAATAAACATTTACAGTAAGATGGTTCATTTAACACAAAAGCTTACCAAGTGCAGAAGTATGTAATTCTGTTTAAGCTCTGACTACATCTGTCACCTGTATACAGTAAATCTTTGAGTTTGAAGCCTGGCATGTAAATCAGATTTTAGATAAAGCTCATTGGTTACTATAGTTACCATGTTGGTGACCCCTGAGTACATTAAAAAAAAAAAAAAAGTTTAAAACAGCGTGACAACATTGGAAACTCAAATATAAACAGAGCAGCAGTCAGAAGCCTTCATGCATTGCCACAAATTACACATTAGCCTCTGTAAGACTGCTCTCTAGTGGTGACAGAAAAACGTGCCTAATGTCCTTGTTGCCATTTGCCAGGGTTGGGGTCAATTTTCAATTACAATTACAACTATGGTGAGGCTCAGTAATTGTGAGTGATTGATTTTGAACTTTAGTAATTGAGAATGTTATTGTAATTGATTTCAGATGGAAAATAATTGTATTTTTTAATTGTAATTGGGGAAAACGCTGGTCACCGTAACCTGAAATGAGTTGTAATTGAACATAGATAATTGAAGATGTAATTATAATTTAAAAATGTAATTGATCCCAACCCTGATTAACGTTAGGTTAATGAACAGCACTTAATGACATCTTATTCATGCTAATGACAGGTGTCATGCCATGATAATGCCAGCGTTATGTCAGCCTTATGTATAAACTTCAAGTGTTACCAATGTTTTATTGTGTGCTTACACATTATATATATATATATATACATATACAATGTATATATATATATATATATATTATTATTAACCAATTAGTTACATACATTTTAACCTTCAACATAATATCTACAGTATTCTACAATTGAATAAATATATCATTGATTTTAGATGCAGTCCGATAAAATCCGATATTCATTTTCTGGCAAAACAAATTGCACTATAGAGATACATTGTATATGACATTACCGGTACATTATTATGTATTGTAAGTGTGCAGGAATTAGGGGGTACATGGCTTCAGGTTAAATGTCTGAAGGGGTGCGCGACTGTGAAAAGTTTGAGAACCACTGGTGTAGGTGTTTCTGAAACATCTCAAACCCATCTGTCTTTCTCCAGTACTTGGTGTTTGACACTCAGCTCATGCTGGGTGGGACACACCGTAAGTATGCGGTTTCCCCTGAGGAGTACGTGTTCGCTGCTCTCAACCTGTACGTGGACATCGTCACACTGTTCCTCCTCCTGCTGCAGCTCATCGGCCTCTGTCGCTGACACTTCTATCATCACCTCTCCTAATAATACTGCACCTGGGATTTTTAGAACACACTGTTCATTATTCTCATCCACAACTTGTACAGGGATTTATTGAATGTGTTATAACGTCTATAAATCATGCTGCTTAACATTTGCTGATGCATCCTGTACAATTTAAACAAATCCACAGATTAGCTCAATTTAAAGAGATCAGTATTGCTCACAGAACCACAAAGTAAAAGTCAGCACATATTTTATTGGCATCACACAGAAAACTGTTTTTTTTTGTTTGTTTGTTTTTTTTTTTCCATATAAAGAGGGAATGTATCAAGTATAGACAGAAAGTGCAAATAGCATTTTAAGGATTAGTTGCTCTACAATAGAAAAATCTCAACCAACTAAGTGTTATATACCATTTGAACAGATATCAGCTGCAGAATGAACTTCATGTGTATCTATTTGATGCTCAGCATACTGATCATCACTAAGTGCAGATTATGTTCTTTCTTCAGATTAACACTCCATATGGCACAGTTTCACAACTTCAAGACACTTAAAAAAAAAAAAAGTCACTAACTTCAGATGAAATGTTGCTCTACAAGTCTACTGGATGACTCATGTCTGCACCAACATCAATAAAACCCTAAAAAACACACAACGCAGTGTCTTATATTCCATGTGGATCACTAACAACCTAGTTACTTTCATTTGGAATAAAGACTACTTCATATTGCAACTTTCCTCCTTTTTAGTGTCTTCACATCAGGTAATCAAACCACATCCAGTAAGTTGACACATTGCACAACGCAGTGAGTTTATATTTTCTAAATTATAGAAGAAGCAACCGTTTGAAAAAGTCCGGAGCATAAGTCGGGGGGGAAAACATCATATATGTTTCACCCTTTTAACCGGAGTCACAGGAGAGTTTGCATTTCACTCTTGCTACAGATACTGTGATAAGTCATGTTAGCACACTTTAAAACACAATGTGAGTGAAGTTTAAGGTAAAAGGTGGCTCTGCTTAGCTTCTGTTTCGTTAACACTTAGAAAATGAACATGTTAGGAACAGCAGTGATCGACACCAAGGCACTGTATCTAAAGTCTGAAGAGAACACGAACACCTCACACTGCTGCAACGCAACAAGCACATTTTAGATTCGATCTAAGAAGGTTCTGCTGAAAGTTCCAAAAGTTCAAACAGGTTTAAATGTGGTCAACTCGTCACCACTCGGTTTCAGTGTATGGACAAGCTAGGTGGTGTCTACCTTTCATAAAACACTGTCATAATTGTCTCAAGTTGTGTGTTTCTGAAGCCCAACTTGTTAAAAACGTTCATGTTTTAGTTACAAGCTTTAAGTTAGTGAGGTTTGCGTGTCTCAGCTGCAACATAAAAGGGAAATATGGCTCCAGACTTTCACATTTACATTAGCTGAGAATGTAGGAAAACAGGCACAATTTGCTTTAAATAATCCACTTGGTGAATGCAAACTGTGCTTTTTTATAAGTCGGTGATTTGTTTGGCACCTAAGAGAGACATATGTACAGGGCAAATACATTAAATATTTCAATAATCCACTCACCATGTACAGTGGAAGCATTTGCCTCTGACCTGATCTGGAAGGAAAGTATGAATCTACCTCTGAGAGAAAAAACAAACAATTTAAAGGCTTTGACAAAAAAACCACTCATTTGTACTTAAAGAGTAACTAAACCCCTGCTTTCTCCTGACCTGCCACTAGGAGGGAAATTAAAATAAAATGCCTTGATTATGGGCCTTGATTATAGACACGCCCAGTCTATACTATAAAATCTCCAATAAACAATCTATGCTAAGCTAACTAGCTACTCATTACTCACTATACCTCTCTATTCACTATTCTCTCAATCCAACCTACTCACCACAGATTGTAGAATCCACAGGTGCTAGTTTTTATAAAAGGGGCGGGGCTACTAGTGCTTGTTTGTGATGCAAGATGGTCCTACAACGTCACATGATCTTGTTCTCAGCCAATAGCAAAAATCAACTGTAACAGCCTGGTTTCAACCCATAGAGGGCAGTCACTCTGACATTTTACAACAACATATGACAAATTGAAATACTTTGACAAAAATGTTGAGAGTTGGACCAGGATCAATCAACAGCACTACTTAATACCCAAATACATTAGTATTCAGCAGAAAAATATTGGTTTTGGGGTTTAGTTACTCTTTAATCAGTGAATGTGAGTAACACTTCAATGCAAGTGTGAGTTAAATAAGATCTGTTTTGTGCTTTCTGAGCATGAGGACCGTGTGTAGCGGAGTGCTGGCAATGTATAAAAAAAATATTCAGACTGCTCTAAAATTAGGGTATAAAAATGTCCCCCTGCCTTCAAGCTGAGCCCATCTGACACATTCTCTGTGTACATTCCTCCTGATTAGCATCGGCAAACATCCCTTGTCTCCTTTTCTTTTGCAATTTTTTGTGGTTTTTGGTCGTCCAAAACGCTCTACCCCATCCCAGCCATTCAGATCATACCAAGTGCACTTGATCCTCCCACTCAGAGGAGCTGGTGCTGGGAAGCTGCTCGGACACGGAGTCACACTGTGGCGTGTCAACGTGACAGACCTTTGGGATGCCTCGCTCAGCGGACTCTGCAGTTTTCTCAGAGTTTGCCTTATAAGGTACCGACACGCTGTCAAGCCCAACTAGATCTAAGTGAGTTGGCCTCTCAGCGACAGCACACTCCTTCTCCTCCATGTCAGTCTGTCTCTGGGAGCAGAACGCCACATCTGCCATGACCTCCTCGGGTTTCTTACTGTTTGGAAGGGTGTCAACCCCGCCCTTGTCAAGGTCTTGCAGGCAGCTTTCTTCTTCTGTTTGGAGTGAGCACAGGTTGGAGTCGGTGTCTGAGGAGGTGGGGGTGACCAGTGTGATACCTTGAGGATTCATATCATGGAACCAGGCCATAATGTTGCCCAGGAGGTTAGCATTAGTTGCTAAGGTTGAGGACGAGGAAGGGTCTGTGGTATCGGTGGAAGAAGAAAAAAGGCGTGTTGAGGAGTTGCTGCCAGGAGGCAGCGACCGAGTGGCGCCGTAGGCTCGGTGCTGCAAAGAGATTGAAACGCTGGTGTTTCCAGAGTACTGGCTGCTAATGTTGATGTTGCCGAGTCGTGACAAGTTATCCCCGAGCTCGAGCAGTTCGGAGCTGCTTAGAGAAGCTCTGGGAGGAACCTCAACAACAGAAGAACTTTGCTCGAGTCTAGAAGGCAAGGAGGTGCCGATTGCACCGAGCAAAGCTTCATTGGTGAGAACATCACTGCTGGACCCACTTCCTGCCATCCCTGAGTCCTGCAGTGACAGCTGAATAGCCAGCAGAATGTTGGGGTCGTTATCATCCAAGGAGCCCAGAGCCTGTAGAGGCACATCAATACACCGCATCAGCATCACAAAGCACTCACGCACCATTTTGGTTTTAAACTGTGCCGCAACAAACACGGACAAGAAATACACTTATCAGCAGACGCAGACAGGTTTGACAAAGAAAACACCAGCTGCTGCCACGCTGACAAAACATTAAAGCAAATAAATATTTCATAGCTGGGACGCTGCCGTCTGCGCGTAGTAGATTCACAGTGTAATACTTCTGAGTTGGAAAAGCTAAGACGAGTGAAGTTTCATTGATTTTCTTTTTTTTTGTTAACAAGTCTGTCAAAAATACCAGTGATGAAGTTTTGCTTTAAGAAAGTTCCCAAGTCACTCTGTAATTGCCAGCCTGAATCCTTTTTGTACTGAACCATCCCTGAAAGCTCAGCTTTAATGTGCTAAACAATTGCTACTCAAACCGGAGTAAATAGTTTCTTTAGGGGGGATTTTGCTGCTGCAGATAAAAGTGATAGTGAGTTATTATAGCTAAAGGTTCTCATATGCAGGAATGATTCAAGATCTCCATCTGGATTATTAGTTAACTGGGTAGAACCCTTCTGGAAGTTTTGGTCCTTATTGTCATGATCCAGCAGCTGCTGCAGCTTTAGTGGCTTTACACCACAAGTGTAAAACTCATGGCCCGGGGGCCAAAACCGGCACTTCGGAGCATCCAATTTGGCCCTCAGGAGAGAAAAATGGCAGAAAACATGAATCATTGTGTAAATGAAACTCAACAATATTTGCAGGGGCTCACAGTCTTCTTGGGATTTATATTGCACGATTGCAGTAATTTTTAATAAACTGTTAAAAAAAAAGACCCTCAAAATTCTTACAAAATCTTATAATTTTCATCTAATTATTACACAACATTTTCCTTAATTAAATAGAAATTGGTGAGAAATCTAGGAACTTTAAAGTGAAAACCCTGTTGGTACTGATATCTGTCACTTATTGCTTGAATATGGACGGGTTCTTACATATTTTGTATTTTATGTTTACGTACAAGTACAAACTAGGGAACAATAATGTTGAAAATACTCCAGCATAAAATATGTGGCCCTCTTGAGGTCAACCTGCTCTCAAATTTGGCCACTGAACTAAATTGAACTATAATAAGTTTGACACCCCCGCTACTGTTACTTTTTTATGCTTAAATGGCTCTGTTAGACTGAGGTCTGGTGACAGTCGAGGCCAATGGAAAACAAAAGATTAATTACTGTATCAAGAAGCCAGGTGGAGATTGGAGACAGAGAATTTCATTTATATCTCTGTCAGTCTGTGTGTGTGTTCCTCACATATCTCTGCGAATGAGGCTCAGATTGACCTGAAACTTTCAACATGGCTGCCGCCTAGTTCAAGGGTGTGCATTGTTGGATTTGTTTGGACTGCAATGATACCGTTCATAAAAAAATTAATAAAACTCTCTTAAATGCAGCTTTGCAGGACAGCTCAATGTTGACAGGTAATCATGGTAACTCAGGATAAGTGGAAAACTGCGTAGAATCTACATGAGTGACTGCACAAAGGGCTTTTAAAAATGACTAAAGTGGGTCTAATACCCTAAAAAACACCCCGTAAATATTGACCAGCAGTAGTCCTCAGTGAGCAACATTTGTAACTAAGGTGAGTAGTAATAATAATAAAAATCACGCGTGTGTGTAATTCAGAATGACATTTGCATTAGGATTTGAGTGTTTACAAGGTCAGATTAAAGAGGATGTAACTTATATTCTGAATGACAGCTCCCATGTAAACCATCCATGAAAAAGCTACTTAAATCCCACTTTTTTATAGCAAGATGTTCCTATGGACACCGCCCTTAAATGTCCTTCTAAATGCAGCAATCGGAGGATTCTAGACATGGGCTGTGCTATTGATCTGCTAAAAACTCAGGCTGCACTTTTCTCTCAGCATCTACAAAGAAGAAATAATGTTGAAGTTACCATCAAAGGGCCATGCCTGTGTTCACCTCCAATCTCCAGAGGGTCTTTGGAGAACAAAGAAAAAGACACATTGAGACATTCTAACAGCCTTACAATTCACATCATTACTATTCCCACAATCAAATTGAAAGCAATCACTTGAACTCCACTTATCAGTTCTTAATTTCTTTTTTTTTTTTGATTGAGGAAATGCTGAAAAAAAAAAAAGTTTCAGCAATGTGAGAAAATGCACTGATCACTCAATCATTTTTGGCAGAAGCTAGTGAATGAGTAAGTCCAAAAAGTAGTTTCCTCTATCTTTCTCTCTACTTAGCCAAACAAATTGCACTCCCTCCTTCCCCAAGGCTAAGTGTAGAAAAGCCAGTGGAGAAGGGAAGAAAGTTTGTCAATATTTATGGTTTTAGGGCATCTGTCTTTAAGTCTTGAGGTATCTTTGAGCTCTCCAGCTGCACATTAAATCTTTCTTCCCAGAGCAGAAAATAGAGCGAGAAATTGATATATTACCACTCACTTGTAACCATATGGATAGTTTGGTGCATATGTTGTGCATAGTGGTGTATATCAAAAATGTATTAATGTGATCTCAATACTGGATTCAATCAATTTCTGATTCACTTAGATGCGTCACCCAAAATAAACCCTTAAAATTCACATACCAATCTGATCACGTTTATCTACGGCTGTACCTAAAGTGCTGTCGCTGAAGTCATCTTGGTCTGGAGTGTTGCTACGGAGACTGGACATGTCCCCCCGTCTCCGCTGTCTGTGTCTTCGCCTGTACTGAAACTCAGCATACTCCTTGAAAGTACAACATAAAAAGCCTTTTTTTAAAAGGTTTATAAGACCAAGTAGTGTTAGTATTGTGTTATGTGCTAGAATCAAATGCAAATACAAAAACAAAAATCTGTAAAATGGCAATCAGTTTGTTTTTTAAATAATTATTAACTTTACTTTGTTGCTAGAGGAGCTTCCTATAATATTTAGATTTCTGGTCAGTCAGGACAAGGATAAAGTAATTAGGTTATATAATATTGAGATCCACACATTCTTTTTTAAAAAATAATGTTTTTTTTGTTTGTTAAAGTGCAGAATTAACACCCTGTGTTCTGGGACTTGAATGCTCACTTACTTTAATATATATCAGTTACTTGCTTGATCACCTAACTTGGTTCTATAAGTCACTGGGCTGCAGTTATACAACAGGTCTATCATCCACTGTATGTTTCATGTTCTAAACTAGCTTCCATTGCAGTGATTTGTAGTCATTATGAGAAGCAGGGAGTGAGCCATCTGTAGCTGTGGCTGTGAGATACTGTCATCCTGCTTCACTGATAATGTGGTGTTCCATTTACTGCTTCAGCTGAGATACAGAAACGCTTTATCTGAGGCCATTTTAATGATGTGCAAATGCTTTCAGCATCAGGTAAAAATATTGTGCGTGCTTTAAAATGATACGATCATCATTCTTGGCTAGCGCTACAGATGCAAATCTCAGGTTTTTTATATCTGCCATTCTTGCTTTTCCCCATAGTTCGTAGATATGCAAACTGTTTCATGTAATGTAATAGAACAATAATAATAATAATAATACTAATTTACACTAAATAAATAATAAATGCTACAATATAAAGACTGGAGCAAACAGCTCCATTTACAGAAATGTATTTTAATTATTATATCTCTCACATAAAAAAGACATCAGAAGATTTACTTTGTCTAATAAAGCAGCACATCTCCACAAAGCGAGATATTGTATAAATTAACTAATATTTGAACTTTCACATCCACTTATTTCAGATGAGTAGATTCAGTTAACGTCTGTCGCTCAGTTCGTCGAGTAACATTGCGTGAGCCTCCGTGTCTAAAAAGCACGTTCATACGTGCTGTGATTGCCAAGTTGTGCCAGCTTTGCAAAAGCTCACAATAACAGCTTCAGCCACATCAGAAGTAGCTCTAATCCACATCCGTGTGATGTCCGTAGTAACAATTAAATTGATATTTTAAAAAATGTGGAAAAAAGCATGACAGAAACCTAAATAAAGATCAAAATCCCAAAAAATCAGTTGTGTTCTAATGTAAAAAACTGCACAGAAATCAACAACTTGGCATTACATCCGGCCAAACATGGCTGCTCCCCATGAATTGTATTTTAAGGTATGAATTTGTTCTAAAAAGTACTTCAAATATGTTTAACACAAAATCTTCATTGGTTATACATTAATCACATTATACGTCATCTATTTTTCCACTACTGGTACCTTTTAAAGCCAACATGGCACAAATGGCAGGAGGATAAGTGGTTTTTAACCTTGTTTTCACATGCAGATGGGAGTAATATACTCATTTATTTTCCTAATTGACCTTTTCCACAACAAACATTTTGACTCCCCCCTGTAGAGGAAAGCACAAGGAGATAAATGACGGTTGACTTGCACTCAGATCAGGTCCTGTTTTACTGCATGTCACTTCACTTTCGTGTCTAACTGCCACACTTAAATAAACTAAACATCATAAACTCCAGCTTCGCCGCAGTCACAGATAAAAATTTTGGCTGCAAAAACTCTCTTATCAGAAACAGACATTTATGCTGATAGAAAATCCTCAAAAGCTTACAGTTGAAAGGGTGATAGTTTAACTTTTTCAGCACAGTGAGTTTGAGCTCAATAAAAAATCTTGTATATTCAGATTCTGCCACAATGTATTGATTTGCATAACACTACTGATTGCATACATCAAGCTGTGTTGAAAAGAAAAGAGGTCAATAATCAAGCCATTATGTGGTTGACAGTTTTATGATTGCTAAGTGTTAACTTCTAACACCTGTTACTAATGTGCAATGATGGGGAGCAGCCTACTTCAGTGTTTGCCAGAGAAGTGTGCGTTTAGTCAATTTAAATGGGTGCAGAGGGGACACTGAACCATCTGGCTCACTATAGTGTGTAGAATAACATGGCCATCTTTGGGTCATCATGCTTTTTCACTGCTGCTCCACATCCAGCTTCCAGCACACTACAAAACAAATGATTGTGGTTCACGCTTGGACGTTACAGATAAAGCACTGCGTCTCATAAATGTCATTTTAAGAATATTTAGAATGGATTATGTGACATTAGCAGATTAGTACCTGCATCTAATAAAAAACTGAGATATAAACAATCAGATGTGATAATTATACGAGACTGATTCAATCAGTGATTATCACCTAATACTGAAGTATGCACCACAAGTGTCATTTAAATGATTAATTTAACACAGATGGGATTACACTAAGACTTTTTATGTCTTCAAAGTGTTTAGATTACAACACATCTATATAAAATCTCCCTCTTGATTTGTTGTTTGAAACAGGGGACGGCTCTGGATAAGCATAATGCTTTTTTCCGTCGCCCTTTCCGGCATGTAAAAGGACAAAAAAAAAAAAAAAAAAAAAATGTGATTCTGCTCTGAATGTCAAAATGAATTTCTGTGATTGCAACCGTGTCGGAAATGAACTGAATAAATAAATAAATAAATAAACCGAAGCTCGGGTATTATCTGTAGTGACTAATGGTAATATTTCATAATGTAGAGTCTGGGGACCCTTAGAGGTCCACAAACCACAGGTTGGGAGTCATAAAACATTTTCTTTAAGTTTTAATCCTGAACATTAAAATGAAAAACAAACCACAACAGGGACTTAGATAAGCAATTTGCTTCTCTCGTCTCCTTTTTCGGCATGTACAAAAAAAAATAAATAAATAAATAAAAAAATGTAAATGTGAAAGTAAATGTAACCATGTCGAAAATAAACTGAATAAATAAATAAAATTAAAAAAAAAATCTAAGTGAGTAACCTGTTTTAATTTTGTCGACTAAACACTTTCCTCAGTTTTTGTTGACTACACTTTTTAAGTGACAATAACTAGACGATGATTAATTAAAAAAGATACATGTTAACGGAAACTACATCAAAATATATTTATATTTTCTTTGACTAATGAAAACTAATCTATCATTTCCTCACCTGAGACTACATCCAATCAGAACTCATATGAACATGTGGTCTTACTTAATGATCCCATCAAATCTGTGAATTTACCATCCAATATCTTGTACATGTTAGTCGACAGATTTAGTAAACTAATGTCATGTAGTTCACCATAACTAGATTATAATTCAAATAGTCCTGATGACTGAAAATAAGTTGAATTTCAGTGAAAAGACTCGAAATTTGCTGCCCAAAAGTAACCCAAACGACAAAAGTAAAAGTATTTTTAACCAAAATACACACACACATAAATCACACCTATTTAACCTATTTAGTTCAGGACATTCAATGAATGAATGAATAAATTGTTGCACAAAACCCTGCTCTCATCATTGATGATCACATATAAGGGCTCCTTCACCCCCAAATGTCTGTAAAACCCTGGTGTATGAAGGTGAAGTATTTGGAGGATGTTTGCAGTCAAAGCAATGCTTTAATTGCAGTTACAAAAGCCAAAATGTTTTTCATCAATCTAATTCAAGTTTTGTTACCTCAGGGGATGCAAATCCTAAATATTCCCAGTCCCAAGTTCCACCAGCAAAACTGCAAGTAGAGAAGGTAGCTTGTCAATATGCATGAGGATGGAGTTAAATTAAAACTGGAGCTGCCAGTCAGGGTCTTACCTGCGCCTGGGGGCCTCTGGAGAGTCATTTGGTGCCACTCCTCTGGCAACCGAGGCCAAAAACTCCTGTCTCTTCTGCTGCACCAGGCAAGCGGCACGAATGATCTTGTGTCTTGGAGTCCGCAGGTAAGGCCTGTTAACCTTCTGAGCTAAATCCTCCGTCACCATCTCCAAGTCCGTCTGACAGCAGAGACAAAGCTAGTTGGGATGGTTTTTCAAATATTAAAGTCATTTGATATAACTGTAGCAATGAAATTTAAATTTGAAAAGGTCATATTTGACCAAATCTTAAAAGAAAAACTGACATTTAAAAAAAAAATAAAGATTAAAGATTTGTGTAACCCCTGCCCCTTAATCTTAATCCTGACAGATAAAAGTATGAAATGTAATGTGTATACCTTACGCTGGTTATCAGAAGTGAAATACAGAAAAAAGATAAGTTGATTAATATCAAAAGGCTTATGTGTGGAGAAAAAACTGAGGCAGACTCAAGAGTCACTGCTTTATAGCCAAGACAAGCTGCCGTGCACAATTGTTTTTTTTCCTCAGTAAGAAGGCCTGAAACCTGCATAAGCTCGTAGATCTCCTTCTTTGTGCTTTTTGGCTCCAGAAAGAACCCATAGGGATAAGAGCACTTGAGGATGCGGCGAGTCTTTAGTAACTCAAGGACAGCGTCTTCGATGAATGTTGTGTCAGGAGGTTCCCCTTCTCCTGGAAAAAAAAAAGAAAAACTGACTTTCAAAAGAAACTAACTTTTATCAGCTAAAATTATTATACTTCAAACAAATTCATGAGAGGGCATTAACAACTTTAATGTACAATACAACCCGTAGTTAATGTTTCATGTCATGCATTTATGGCAGACATTCAGCCACATTCGGCCCTCGAAAAAAGATAGGAAAATACTCATAACAAGAGCAAAAAAACATTAAAAATACAAAGAATTACAACATTGCAGAAAAATACAGTAAGAGACAAGAGAAACCACACAAAACTACTACAGTAATACACAAAATTACAGACAATGACAACAAAGCTACACCAAAAAACAAGAAAAACGCAAAAAATGACTGCAAACCCACAGTACTAACAGACAAGCAAAACGACAACAGAAATACACAAAAAATTATTCCAAAAAAAGCAACATGACAGCACACATACACAATGACTCCAAAAAACGTATATTTTACTGGAAAAATACACAAAAGGACTACTGAAACGCACAAAATGTCTTACAACGAGCAAGACAATAACAAACATACACAGAATGAGAGAAAAACACACAAAAACTTTTAGTTCTTTCTGGTATTATTGCTCAGACAGCTCATTATCTGGTTCTTGACGAGGGCGGTCACATTTTCTCTGCTCCCTCTCTCTCACCCATATCTGTCCTTGCTGCTGCTTCGCTTTGTCTGGTCTTGTGAATCTACTAGTAGCCTCTCTATCGAAATCTGGAATAATGGAATTAATCAGTTGGTCTTTCAATGCAATCAACCACATTTTTTCGACAAAAAGAACAGAGTGGTGAGGACGCCTGTCCGAGCGGTACGTTTATGGCTGGTTATGCGCTCGACCCTTATAAAAAGTGGCGAGTTGTGCGTCTGTCGATTCTTTCCATAGAAGACGTTGAAGAGAGCTACATGATTGTATGTATGGTAACAGGCATGCTACTGATTGGAGCTGGCAGCTTTCTGACCTATCGCAAAGTCCATATTACGTCGACAGCTGTTTTGGGAAGGTTGCCAGTCATTTCTGAAAGATGGAGCAGGGCTCTCAACACTCAGACTCATGTGATGAATGATTCCAAAAGCAAGTAGGAGGGTGCTTTGGAACATTTACACTGAACTGATTCAATCTTAGAGAAGTTAAATGCTCAGCTCACTAGTTAGAAGGCCATCTTAATGGATTCACTGCTGAGGGACCGGGACTCAAGGCTATCGAAATGGAGCTAGCCTGAATCAAAAACAAATCGCTTAACATCTTTGGCTCCCAAAGCCAGCCGTCAAGGTTGTCTCATCTACCACCAGGCTGTTGTGCAGAAAGACCCCCCTCCGGACCTTTGTTTCTGATCCAAATCTCAAGGTCGTCACACGTCATCTAACTGTATCAGAAATTAATCGAAGGTCCACCCTCCCTCCCTCCCTGCAAGCTACAGGAGAGGCGGGTGAAGTGCCCACAAGAGTCTGCACGCCTGCGCCCCCCAGCGTCTGGTAATTATTTCTTTTCTCCACCCCAAACCCCCTACCCCAACCTTCCCCTTACCCCAACACCCCCCGCCCACGTGTTCCCTTCTCCCCGACCACATGTGCTATGTCCTCGAAATTTTGTTGTAATTCTGTCTTTTTGGCACTTCTGTGAGAGCCGAAGTTTTTTTCTGCCTTTTTCCCTCTTCTTGCCTCATGTTTTTATACTTCTTTTTTATGATAAGGGGCACTGCCTTAGTGGCGACCCACAGTTCTTTCCGCTCTGGTCCCCCCCATCTTATATAATTGTGATTGTGTAAGTGATTGTCTCTTCATGTTTACTTGGCGGGATGTAACTGAAACTGAATTGCCCCTCGGGGATAAATAAAGTATTCTGAATCTGAATTATTTTTCTAAATGCTGACATGAATGTTGATCATGTGACCCTCTGATCAAACAAACACATTTTTGTGGCCAAGTTTTGGTCGTCTTATTTATAAACCTCTCATCTGTGTATTTACTGTGGCTTTCCAAAGTATTCACAGTTTTGGGCTGCAGAATTGTAAAGTGGAAGGAAATTGATACATGGTGTTTAAAAGTGGGGAAATAAAAAATGTCATTTATTTACAAATGTTCTCCAATGAATGTCTGAGTTCTTCACAGAACAGCTGTATCTACATTGAGGTTATGCTGGGGTTACACAGAGCTCCGACACGTTCCCAACGCCAGGAATCTAGATTCGTGACAGAGTGTCTCACATTTGAAGTTAAGGTATGAAAAATGGAACGAGCCAGTGGCAACTTGCCAGGCTCTGTGAAACTGAATATGTGCGTATTCACATTTGGTTACACATATTAAATAGTAATGTTAACATGGGTTTAACTCATGACAACAATACTACAGCCACCGACATCTACTGAAATGTAAATTGTTGCATTTCAGAGCAAGGCTTGCGAATGCTGAACCCACGACAATTGTCTGCACAGACTGAGGTTTAAAGGACTTCAGACAAAGCTTATGCAAAGCACTAGGCTTCCTTGTTCCTTAGACGTGAAACTGAGTAATAACTAAACCAACTGCTGTCATAAATAATTAAAGCCCCTTTGTTTTTCTCCCTCCTACGTACTTCCACAAAGCTAAATATCAAAGGACTAGACTAAGATATGTCTAAATGTTTAATAAGGATCGAGCAGGCTGCACACTCACTTCCATTCAGGGCTTGACTGAGCTGCTCCATCTTTTCTTTGGCTGTTTTCAACAGGCGTTGCTCCAGCTTGTGTGTGGAAAACAGAGGCCGTTAGCTTTTATAAGTGAGGTAACCTGTCTCAAGAGGCCTGCCCCACCAAAGCAATGGAAGGACTGCCTGAATAGTAGACTCAATAAAATGATAAAAGTCAATGTAGCCACAGGTATTTTAAAGTCATGTTTCAGTGTTACACTTTCGTCCAGGTTCCCAGTGCAAGCATTACGGTTGTAAACCGAGCGGACATACTTTGAAGGTTTACCTGATAGCTGTGCTCATGGTTCTTGAAGCGCGTGTAGTAGTGCATGAAACGGTCCAGTTCCTGAAAGCTCTTGTGATTCATCTCTGCCTGCAGAACAATAATGAGATATTAGTCACTAAATCTGCAGGTCGTTCTCTCGCATACAGAAAAAAGGGAAACCCTCACTTTTCTGCTACAAATATTCGACTGGAATCAATGAAAGAGGTAAGCTATTTTTTTCTTTTAAAACAAGTGGATCAACCTGTGGACAGCTCGAGAACTTTCATTCCAGCTTTTAGTGAGCGCATAGAGACTAAGATACTCGTATTTGGTACACTTGTTAAGATTAGTCTTTTTAAAACTAAAGATAGTAATCAGGGTCCCTACATCTTGAATAAAATTAGAGACAAAACCTTTTAAGACATTGCCATTTGAAATTACATTTAAAACCAACTTCACAGTAAACACAATAGGGGGGGAAAAAAAACACCACATCAATTACATAGGGTTAGGGACAATTTTTCCAGTGTCTAGTGCAGACGTGACTGGCAGCCCCCGAATTAAACACTCAAAAATACACAAAATGACAGTAAAATACACACAAAAAATAATCAAAATCACTCCAAGAATACACAAGATGACTACAAAATCTTCGTTGAACAGGCAAATTGTCTTAAATGTTGTTGAAAGCAACTACAGCACTGTTTTGTAGTTGGTTCCGCTGTGATGATTATGCAATGTTACAGTAAATAATGTATGAATGTTACCATTTATTTTGAAATGTGAGACTAATTACAATCATAAAATCATACTTATTATGAGTTAAAATTTAAGACTTTTGAAACATTGCTTTAAGTCATTTCAATGACAATTAAGGCCTTACTTTTAGATTCCTGAATTTTAAGGATCCGCCGGAACCCTGAGTAATAGTAGTAAAACCATTTGGGTAAAAACACTTTGGATTATACAGTAACTCTGTGTGTCAGGATAAAGTGTGTCCTGTAGTTTATGGAAAATAATTAACTCTTCTCCTGGCTGAGAACAAGAAGCTACAGCTATGTTATGTTTCTCGCAATACAACTGATAATGGTGTTGGTATAAAAATCCAAGATTCGCCTTTGAATTTAATTTTAGTCTAGTGTTTTAAGTGTAATTTTTGTTTTTCTAACTCATCGTTGCTGGTTTAGGGTTCACATTATAGTATGAATTATGGATAACTTTGTTTTTTGTTTTTATTTGTAATTTACAGCATATAAACAACTTATAAATGTAAGAAAGTTAAAAAAATATTAATACAAAAATTTAAAAAAAATTTCAAAAATAATAAAATAAAATAAATAAAAATAAATTTAATAAACTGATCGCAAGCAAAAAAAGACATAACCAGAAATTGGTACAATGTCAAATCCTCAAAGAAAGAGCGCTAGTTTGAGATCATCCAGGACATCTATCTATATGATGGAACAGTTGACTTACCAACTACAGCTTAAAGAACATACCAATGGCCACGGTTACATGTTTTTTAATTTGGAATTATTCCGAATGAAATCATTCAGAATTAAAGTGTTCTGCTTCATGTTTACATGGAAATAGTAATTTCCGAACTGAAGTTTACATGGAAAACCTTTAGTTAATCCCGCTTTAGGTCTGAGGGTTGGGAAGGCTCTGATTGGACAGGAGGCGAACGTGACGCATCATGTCAATCACGTCCATCGGGAGAAACACACAACAAACCTTTTCTTGTTGGCTGTAACTCAGAAGAACACACATGAGAACTATTTTCGCCATTTTGATTGGAGTTTTGAAGCAATAGCTCAACAATAACACACTTTGGTCCACGAAGCAGAAAGGGGATATGAACTGATCACCGGTAAATAAAGCCCAGCAAAACCTCCGAAAACAATAACCAGGAATAAATATTTGCTTCCTGGTAAAGATAGAAGCTCTAACAATCATTACAATGATAAACTTGGTGATATTACAGCCTATGCAGCAGTATGGGGACGCATTTCCTCCATCTCCGGGTGAACAGGCTTCACCCGTCTGATGAAGCCTGTTGCGTTTGCTGATGCTGTGCGTCCATGTGTTCATGTTAATGTCCGCATGTTTATGCCTCCGTCTATACCCTTTTTTCATTATATCCATGTCTTTGAAAGCTCTTATTAAATAGTGTTGGCTCTATTCCGGGCCGCCATGTTGGATTATGTCGTCACCCAGCGCATCGTTGCCGCAAGTTGCACATGCGCAAAATGACTGAAATTAACTTAAAGTGGAATTAAGTGTTGTTAACTGTTTACAAGAAAGAAGAGTTATGTAATTCAGAAATAAAAACGGAATGAAGTTTAATTCGGAATTAAAGTAGCATTAGGAATTAAGTCTTTACAAGGTCAGGTTTAAGAGGAATTGACTTATATTCTGCTTTAAAAAGGAATTAAAACTTCCATATAAACGTGGCCAATGAAAAGAACTGGCAGAAATGGAATGTTTACAAAAAAGCAATGCCAACAACAATTAACTGGATCACTTGAGAATGACTAAGTTAAATGCACCCAGGAAATGGCCCTGAAAATGTTTACCCTTAAATTATTGTTTTAGTTTTCTGTATTTTTATTTTTATTTTTAATGGATCACTTTGTTATTGATGTGTTTTTTCAACACCACCCTATTCACCATAAGAATTGCTTTTGTCAGATTACGTCAGACTTCCAGGGACACAAAGGCTTTCACTGAGCTCTATTTGGCCCATGCACACCACAAACTGCTGTCAAGTCGTATATTAAGAGAAGGAACGGTAGACATTTACCTCCTCTGTCATTTCCTTTGACTGCTCCTCCACCTGTTGGATGACCTCATAGCGAGTGCAGCGATAGTATCCCCCTGTTGATGAGCTGTGTTTTTTCCACTCCTCCAGACAGATCCAGCAGAAATCATACTTGCACTAAAAAGCAGAAGGAATATCTTTAGAGCTGATGTTTTCAAACAGCACGAGGACAAACTGATGAAGCTTGTCTTGTGTAATGAGACACGTAATTAAATACTTCCTCGTATGTTTTGGTTTTTAGCCTCATCATTCCAAAGTAGAGCTCAGCATAAATTTATAATGATCTGGCCCAAATACACTAAAACCAATAGAGGCTTAACTGCTGGAATTAATAATTAAGCATTAGCATTCCTAGATTCCTAGATTTCAGAATGATTAAGAAGAGTATTTCATATTATGGAAAAACTGTTCACTTGTATCATCTGTAAAATTCACTCAATGACAGGTTCAAATATGAAAGGTTTGTTTGCCATTAAGTACAACTATTATATTATGGGAAATGTCAATTTTAAATGTAAGATACAACCTAGATAGAGCTTTTGCGTGCTTAGTAAGCAAAGTTATAAACTAATCAAATATTAAGGTTCCTTTTTTTTTTTAAAGAACAATGAATAAAGTGAATTTGCCTTAGTTAGGATAACTATGCAAAAAATCTGGGAACAGTGAAGAGAATTTGCCATAACCTAATTAGATCAACCATATCCAAACTAACTTGGTGCTTTAGTACATGTAGACACAGATAGAGATGTGTCCATGTCCTGCTTCAGCTATCGCTTTCTTAGCATCTGTTCTTCTGAAACTAATAAGTTATTTTACATTTAATTTTTTAAGTGCATTTTAAATTGGAAAATCTCAAAGTGATAAAAATCAATGAAGATAAAATAAAGTCTAAAAAACAAAACATTTTAATGTTATAAAAGCTATTAATAAATGTTTTTTCACTGTGTGGTTTGTGGTGTGAGGTGAGGAGTTCAGTGAGGTGAGGGGGAAGGATGGGGGGGGCATTGCCATGGATGCACTGGAAAGTGAGGAGACAGATTGTGTTGTTTATTCAGGCAGAGACAGTGAGCCAACGGAGAGAGAGGGACAGGTGTGTGTGTGTGTGTGTGTGTGTGTGTAGGTGTGTGTCCTCATGAGCAGTCATTTCAGTGCTGTTCTGGGTATATGGAAGTTTCTGAAGGGTTTTGTTTGATATGGGGAAAAGCAATGAATTGTAGTAATCCAAAAAATTGGCAGTAAAGTAAACAACGCCAGCAACAATTTTCAACTTATAGAGAACATTTGAAGCCTTCTGCTTCCAGAAGACACTCAAGCTTTATTTTGACATCAGTCAGCTCCACAGGGGATGACAGACTAACAAATGCTACAACTACTCCCATCTCCAGACAATTTTGTTACAAGTGATTTCCCTCCCTGTGACACATTTGCTTTCGTAGTTGACAAATTTGACAAAGAAGCACAAAACCAATAGCTTGGACCGTTGTTGTCCTGGAAACATGCTTACGTGACACTTCGGAAAACACAATAGAAAATAAAAGAGCAGAAAGAGGGAAGAATGAAAACTAGGTCTTACACCGATCTGATCGGCTATATCGAATCGGTCCATATTTTGCATTTTATGCAATTAATGTGATCGGCTGTAGCGTGCTAATTTGCCGATCCAATCAATGGCATTGTCCGGATTAAACTTTCTGTAGATGCTCCCATTGCATTGTTTTATCATCTCTTTTACATCGAAGAGTTGTTTGCCTTACGTGGTGACACAGCTTTATTTCACTCACATTTGTGCACAAAGGTGACAAAAATGTCGAGCAGAGCGGTTGAGCACCTAACTTCCAGATTTTGTGACGCCAGTCAGTAACCGTGTTTGTTCCTAATGCTAATGCTAGTGTAGGCTTCACGTAGTTCCAGTGTGGTCTTCCTCCACAGCTTCATCTCCAACTCTCTGTAGTTGTTTCACTGCAGTCATTGAGTATGACATGGGACTCCGGTTTAATTCAACAGCTGCAACGTTTATTTTGCCAATCACTAAAAATCGCATACAGCTTATAATCAATCTGCTCTTGTCTCACACGCTCCCTCACTCCACACATGGTCAAGCGACCAGGGCATTCATCCGCAGTTAAAGGGACACACACACACACGCACACACAGAGACAGAGAGACAGACAGACAACGTGGTAATTCTTCAACTCTTCCATTCCCTCACAGTCACAAGGCTGTGTTTAGGTGCCGAGAAAAAAAAACCATTTGATTTTCTGTGAATCTATATCAGGTAGTACTTCGGTCATTATCTAAAATAAACTACCTGAATTCATATGATCGGTTATAGTTTTTTTTTAAACTCACTGATCGGCCCAAAAATCCTAATTGTGTAAAACATAATGAAAAGCCTATGAATGGAAAAAAAAAAAAAGTCTCAAGCAGAACAGGGCAAACAAAAGAGCTGTGACAAGACAAATGCTACTTGGCAACACTAAGTCCTCTGTTTCTAGGCAACAGGTAAGCCTTATCTTACCTGGTAATAACGGGTCAAGAGGCTGAACCCTTTGTGTCATCTTAGACTGGGAAAGCTGCTCCACTTTGTTCCAACCAATCTCTATATCTAGTCAACCTTTTTAACAGACAGTGGCAGTGACAAGGCTGTCATGAAGACAGAAAGATCCTAACTTGTCAGCTCTGTTCGTACTCTGTCCTTTAGCAACAGTCTAAATATCAGCCTCTTTTCCCTCCACCAAATCATCGTTCACAAGAATACTAAACAATTTGTTACACTGTCCTGTAGGGCCTCTGATTTTCTCTGATCTCTTAAAACAGACAGAATAAAAAACAATTAACATTTGGAAACAGAGAGAGCAATGTGAAACATGTTTTTTTAATT
Source organism: Gouania willdenowi (assembly GCF_900634775.1). Classification (NCBI taxonomy): domain Eukaryota; kingdom Metazoa; phylum Chordata; class Actinopteri; order Blenniiformes; family Gobiesocidae; genus Gouania; species Gouania willdenowi. The sequence goes on from NC_041059.1 coordinate 20,406,121, forward strand.
TTTTATTATTACCTCACATGCAGGTCTTGGGAGAACATAACCCACTCTGGTGTTCTATCTCTCTATCCTGTTCTGCTCTTTCTGTCCACTAACTCCAACCAGTGGGAACAGATGGCTGCGACCTCTGAGCCTGGTTCTAACAGAGATTTCTTCCCATTAAAAGGGAGTTTTTTTCTCCCCACTGTAGTTGATGCATGTTCATGTGGATTTGTTGGGTTTTTTTCTTTTTGCTTCAGAATTTTATATTTTGATAGTGCTTCGAGATGATAATTTGTGCTATATGAATAAAGTTGAATTTAACTTAACCAAATTTATATGCTGTGTTTCATTGAAAAATGGGTGATTAAATGTCAAGAAATTTTTCACCATGTTATCTTAATACACGAACAAACGGTTCAGATTATTTTGACTGCATTAAAATATGAAGAGGCACTGGTACAAAGAAATGTTTTAGCTGTTTGAGTATTAGTTGAACTGGTGATACATCACGGCAGAAACATCCCGTTAAACTGGCGGCTGAGGGTCTACCGTTGTGGCTTACATCACTCTTGCTATGTAACCTTGCATGATTTCAGCATAACCATCCCATTTATGGAAATTCTCTGAAGCATAAAAGACATTTAATAGCCAGAAAAGTCATGTAAACAGGAACAAATTATGAAACGGAAACAAAACGGTAAAGTGATGCAGACGTGACACTAAAATGGGTAAACCCTGAAAAGGAATTTTGAAAAAATTGAAACAGTAAAGCAGAGTCCTTATTTATGTTAGGTCTTGGCACCTTTGCTTGACGTTTGGAAGTTTTGGAAGGTAGATGGTATCACCATGTATCTAGCCTTTGGTGCATCTAGGTGGGCATAAGTCTATGGTGGCTGATGTCATGTTTCCTCAGAGAAACTGACCACATCCGAAATACATGAAATTCAGTCTGCAAATTAACCTTTGGTATCTGGGCCAACAGTGATCAATAAAACAACAAGTATTTAATATAACACGTGAGCTAACTCACCTTAGCACACTGCATGTGATTGCAGCCTTCATTTTTCTGTATTGGAGATTTGCAGTTGGCACATGGTTTAGAGTTAGAGAGCAACCATAGGCAGTTTGCTGCATCTTCATAGGCTTCACTCACACCAGCCACTTCAAAGGGAAAAAGGGGAAGTAAACAAATAATGGAATATTGAGACAGAACAATAATGACCATTAACACATCATCACAACCAACCACTGCAGTGCGTAGAGTAAGAAAAAGTCCGGCCTGAATAATGTGCATAGTTTATCAGTTGTGTTAACATCTCCCAAGATCTAATGTGCCCACTCACAAAGACACAAAAACTAAATAATTGGCCATTATGAAGGCATCCCTGAGGTGCTACCTAAAATGCCAAAGTATGAAAGAATCTGGAAGAAAGTGCGAAAAGAAAAAAATAGCTTTAATGTTTTGACAAATCCCTAAATAAAGTGGCACTTTCTAGTAACAAGGAGCGGATTTACTCATGATTTACTTTGTGAATATCTAAATTTCACATGACAAAAGCTATTTTTGAGTGACAACACATAAATAGATAAATGCACACAATTTAAAATGTTGTTCAATAAGTCATTCATAAGAATATGATCTTTTACTAAATTTTCAACAGTTTATTTCTATTTTAACTTAAACTTACTACAAAAGCCAACGCAAACCATTAACATCAGTACTCACATTCTTCTGGTTTCATCTCCGTAACTTTTTGCAGCCAAAACTTCCAGGTTTCACAGTCACAAGGCTCATGGGCCTCACCCTGACATTCCCTAAAAAGTACAATCTTATTAGCCCTGTCATATAGCTTTAATGTACACTAAACATTACCGTTAGTCACGACTAACCAGCAAAAAAGGTGGCCCTTGCCACAATCAACAGCCGGGGCCCGCAGAAGGGGGAAGCTCATGGGGTCAGGGTTGGAGCTACCAAAGCTCTGGGTGTTCAAGCGTACTGCTCGTTCACATCCAACTTCTGGACACCAACGGATTGCAGGATTGTTCTCAACAAATGCCTGGCAACATACAAATTAAATATATATTCCCATACATTCTAAATGCATTGTAATGTTTTTTTTTTGACTCACTCAGTGCCATTGACGAGATAACTTGCAATTTCAAATCCAAACGTAAGTACCATTGACGAGATAACTCGTCATTTGCGTTTTTTTCACAGTTTACTAGAAAACATCCTGGCGGAGGTCCCTCGTCAATATCTAAGCTGTGGGGTGTTGTAGTAACCAACTGAAGATGCCAGCAGTACACGTTTAGATGAAAGATTAGCCACTGATGCTACCCAGCAAAGGAGGAAGAAGCCATAACGAGTGAGATTATGGTGCTACAGAGTGATATTGTGACGTATCCAGCAGCTCACAGCTCCACAGACTAAAACAGAACATGTTTGGACATGAGTACATTATTGATAATCAACTAACCGGGCCAAACGGGTCATCGTGTCGGGAGGGGGGGGGGGGGGGGGTAGCAAAATAATAGGTGAAATGTAGGAGGTAGAAGCGCACCTTTGGATGAGAGATCATCCATGCTGAGCAGAGTTAAGAGGGAAAAAAGGAAAGGCATTTACAAGACAGAAAATGGCGCTACTTACGAGAGTTGACGTTCCCAGCAGCGCACACTCGACCAGAGCATGTGTGGAACTCATGGACAATGTGGCAATGGTGAGATAAAACGATATAAAAAAACGGGGAACGCAGTGACACTCTGCATGTCCGGGAGGAAGAGGAAGTTGCGTGTGTGCAGTGACTGGAGAGAAACTTGGAAGAATGCCAAAATACAGTAAGAAATCCATTAAACTCTGACCCAGATAGTAAAATAATAATAATTTTGCCATCAAAAGCCTGGTCTCAGTGATTTTTTTTTTTTTTTAAATAAGGAAACAATGTTCAGATGTTAGAGTTCTCAGCTTTTTGCTCTGAAACTGAAGATTTGTGTAAAACTTGCTCTATTCAACGGCTGATTACAAAAGAATGAAACGAGCCAAAAACAATTTTTTTTTTTTGGTGAAAGTAGAGGCTTCAATCTTTCAGAATCTTTCAGATTTCAGATAGTCATAGTAGAAAAAATTCTGTGGGTCTTTAAAATCAGTCAAAATGCTCAAAAACAGCTGGCACTGAGGGGGGTAGAAAATCTGAAAATGGCTGGCACTGAATGAGTTAAAAAGTGTGGGTAAAATATCTAAGCTTTATTTGAATAGAAAAACATATATGAGATGGAAAACCTTTTTATTGAAGCATTAATGGTAAATGGACTTGATTTTATATAGCGCTTTATCACCACACTGAAGCAGTCTCAAAGCGCTTTACATATCAGCTCATTCACCCAATCACTCTCACATTCACACACCAGTGGGACAGGACTGCCATGCAAGGCGCTAGTCGACCACTGGGAGCAACTTAGGGTTCAGTGTCTTGCCCAAGGACACTTCGACACATAGTCAGGTACTGGGATCGAACCCCCAACCTCTCGATCAGAAGACGACCCTCTACCACCTGAATTTGTTATTCTTGTTTATGAATAATATCTTATTTATTGATAAAGATGCAGGTAATGTAAATAAAAATAAAATGCTGTGAGTTTATTATCACAGAAACAAAAGAAAAACGAATGTTTTACAAAAATCCCATTTTATTGATTTGGCCTTTCTGCATTCACCTATTCTGCCTGTTAATTGATTTCCTGATCAGTCCACTTACTTTAGATCTAGTTTAATTTAGACACTTTGATCCCATAGTGTTCTGATTGATCACTGTACCTTGATGTCAAACTGCAGGTAGCGCCTGTCCATCTCTCTTGAGACAACACTCTCAATGACTTCCACAGGCACAAGTTGATAGCAGTCAAAAGCTGGGCAGAAAATATTGTGTGCCTCTCCTTCTTGGATTTTTAAATTTAGAAACCTTGGAAATAACACATTTGTGGGCAGAGAATAAACATGCGTGCAGAAAGGATGATTAATGTCAAATGAAAGCATAAACTTACCCTTCCCAACATGCCCGGCAGAATTCATGGCCACATGGCATGTCCACAGGTTCCTCAAAGACAGAGGACGATGACATGCAGATACCACACTGTGAACAAAAAAAAGAAAGCATAAAGACTGTTAATCACTCTAATCATTTGGCCATAAAATACTCCCTGCCTTACTCTGAACTGAATAATTCACATTAACACTTTCTCTGTGGCATGGTATGTTAGCGCACGCAACGAGTAAATGTTTTCTGTAAAACTTTATGTCCTGAAACAGTTAGAGTAATGGCTAGTTGTCGTGGAATAGTGGCACCTCTAAAGTATTCAGTCACACTGGACATAGTACGGTAGTAGAACACTAGTTGTAATTTCTGCATACGTTAATTTATAAATAAAATGATCTATTTATTACAACAATGCAGCATTGTTTGTAATCTAGCATCGAGACATTTGAATCAGAGGTGCACCGAAATTCAAATTCTTGGCTGCAACCGAATCATCACAAATTTTAATATGTCCAATTTTACAGTTTATTACACATTAACATAAAAATGAATAATCTAAAACCTTTTCTTACACTAAGCGCCAGCAGTGATATATTTGCCTTCAAAAACCAGCTTCACACACCTTTGTACAAAGCTGTAGGTAAAACAATATGTTAAATGGACAGTGTGTATATTATGTATAGGTACTTAGAAAGTGACCATATGCACTGTTTAACTTAAATTAGGTAAAGCTGTGGTCACACTATTTTAAAAAATTGCAAAGACTAATACCTTGCAGGCTATTAACACACTGTGTGTTGCATTATGTTATGTTAAAGTTAGTGATTGTTATTTTACACAAAAGAGGTATGGTTGCAATCTTCAAAGATGCCTAAATTAATGATCTGTGGGCGCTAAACCTAAATAATTTATATTTTTAGACTACGTGTTGATACTACATCATGTTTAAAGCATTACACTGGTGGCCCCAATGGACAAAGAAAGAAGCTGATGGTGGAGAGAGAACAACTAAATGGTGTTCACTTTATGACGCCAACAAAAAGGAACAGCATACAGGATGACTGGTGTGATAAGGGAAACTGCCAGATAAAGTCGGTCTTTGTATTTTTACACGTCCAGAATTCCCAAAAGAGTTTTTTTGGTCAGCAGAACATGTGGCTCCCTGAGGCTGCTGGTGCTTTTTTCTCATTTCACTCTTCTTTACCAACGGGATAGTCTCAAAACACTGAAAAAGGATTCTCTCATTATCTGTGCCTGCTATTCTTGGTAGAGGGTTTTAGAAACTTTTTTTCTTTTTACGTCAAACGTTATAAAAGAAAAACTAAAAGTTTGGTTTGTGACTCAATCATGCTCTGCCAATCAGCTATGCCTTCTACTTTGGAAATATTATTCAGTTTTGTTAAAAAGTGTCATGCATTTTAATCAAAAGAACACTACAGCTGGTTAGGTATTTAAATCTAGGGGTATACTGACAACAAAAAAAGCTCAGACACCCACACCAAAAACATCAAAACCTTTATTTCCATCGATTAGGAAGCCTAACAAGGTAACCTAGAAATTAGATAATAGATATTTGTTTTTAATGTAATTTACAGCTGATTCAAGACCCGTTATCATAAGAGATGCTAACAGGGTTGACCCCAACCCTGGTGTCCATGCATTTTGACATAAGACAATTTAAATGAAACTTAACCCCTCTTTGTCTGACTAAAAAGCAACATAATTATTTCCTGTCACATTAGTAAGTCTAAAGCACTGTCTCACCAGAGCATGGTCCTCTTCTGCAGGAGCAAGGCTTATTTGGTCTGGGGAGGTGATGGACGAGCGAGTGGTGCGTGACGTCCGGGGTGAGGGCAAGGTGTCCCAGGCATTGTAACCGCTCGGTGGTGGGTCAGGCATCTGTACCCCTGAGCGCTGGCAGCACTCCTCTGCATTGGTCATCCAGGCCTCAAGGAGCTTCTCCCTGTCCCAGTCTAATACAGGAAGGCACCAAGGATTAGAAGGACCGAAACATATACAAAGCAAAGTAATGCAGCACTATTCAAGTGCATTTAAATCAGGAGGAGGGATTTAATCTTTAAAGTCAAGTGGTTAAAATTAAATATATAATTAAAATTAAGTAGTAATGAAATAGAATCTTTTTTGCTAAGTTAACGTAAAACATTTAACAAAGTGAACCCTGGATTTGTTTGAGATGTACCCATAACAAGAGAGCATGGAAAATGGTTAAAACACTGTTAAAACTATTCATCATCAAATATACACTTCCTGTATAGACATGAGCACATACATACATATAGTACAGTATATATATGAATACATACAGCAATGGTTGTGAATAGTTGTTTGAATCGCTTTAATGCGATTTATCCACAATTAATATCTTTACTCTCAGTATATAGGTGATTTGAAGCGCAAAAAGTTTTACTTCTACAAGTCACCGATAAAGTCGCTTGTATCGCCTTTATCAGATGAGCCGACGTGTTCTCCGTTTGTTTGACTCAATAGGACGCAGTGGTAGGAAAAAAAAAAACTGTGGAATACCATCTTAAATAGATCATTTCTGTGCTCAAAGAACTGAGAAGGAAGCGATGAGTCTGCAACTCCGGTGAATATTTTAAACAGCTGACCGTTATGATTCACTCTGCTGCTGTAAAAAACACACTTCATAAAGCAGCATTAGTCCGACTGATGATGAGAATAGATGCTTAAGTAGCTGTGTGTTCTACTTCAACGTAGATAGCCAAAGACAATCGTTACAATAATAGGCTGTTGTAATTCCTAACACAGACGCCGCTCGCCACTAAAACAGCCATTTTTTAAGACAGTTTACCGTTTAAAAACCAGTTATTTGAGGCATAAAGTGCTTTCTTTATAACTTCAACTAGCATATTTTGAAAAAAAAAAAAAAAAAAAAAAAATCACTATTTTCTCTGTTTCTCTCATGCCGGCTTGTTCCAGGTTTTCTCATGTCAAAGTCCAAAACGACAAATTGGATAGACACGTGCCTCCTTTTCTGGAAATTGAATGTGGAGGAAAGTAGTTTAATAGATTTTCCACTGATGATAAAGTGTAAAACACCAAATTGTAAGGGCTCCAGAAAGGGTAAGAGAATCTGTCTGTGACAGGAGAAACAAGGCAGATTTTAGTCAGGATTTGTCTTTTTTAAATCAATGTTGATTTAGAAGTAGAAAAAGTAAAATTGTAGTAATATTCTAATTAGAAAATGTAAAAAAAAAAACAAAAACAAAACAAAACATTGACATCATTAAAAACAAGTCCATGTACCCATATATCTCCATTAGTAAAGACACTTTTAATCCTACCTTTTTGCAAGCTTACATAGATACACAAACCCTTGTCTATTTTAAGATGACCAGGGAAATCTGTTCTATGATGGACTGCTGCCACCTGCTTTTCTTCTTCAGAATAGCTATAAAATATTTCATTAGCATAAGAACAGGTTTGAGAGCCTTTTAGCATTAATAATTAATACCTCATTTACTGTGCCTAAGTGCACCCCCCCTTTACAAAAAATAGCCTGTGACCCAGTCAAAAGTGCAATTAGGCATTTATCAGCCTGAAGACATACTTCACCCCAATCTAATCCCTCTGACTTTTAATAGCCTCGTTTGTATAATAACTGTCACAAAAATTCTTACCATTTCCATTCAATTAAAACAAATTAATGAATATGACATCTTCATGCCTTTAGCCATTAAAAACCAATTTTTCAAATAATCACAACCAGTCTTGAATATAAAAAAAAATTGAGTGGGAAATGCAAATTATCAAAAGCGTAAAATGATGGACTAGCAATTAATTTGGTGGACAGGGAAAAAAGAAAATTAAACAAGGATAACAGTTAACACATTACAGGTGGAATTCAGTGGAACCAAATGACATTTTATTCTTCTGTTAATCTATGTTAGCATAACATCATCTAAGGTTCTCTTTCCTCCCAAAAACCAAATGACCAAAAGTAACAATAAACCTGCAGTAATTCACCACGACAAAGTCAACTTAATAAAGAGATAGAAATGAGAACCAACGTAAAAAATGTAAACAAGTAAAATAAATCATTAAGGGGTACCTGTATTAGTCATGTATATAAAGTAAAATGTGCTATACAATGGCTAAGATAGTGACTGTTTTACTATTTTCGCCTTGTTTCAAAATCAATAAATGTATATACACATATATATTGGGCCTGGGACTGTAACTTTGCTTCTCGTGGCAAATATTGTGAGGCGATTCATTTAGATGAATTAATTACAAAGTCTCTAATACATTTTTTTTTAATCGAGTTCCACCACTAATATATAATTTGTTATATAATGTAACATTAGTTTATACATTATCTACACCGTTTTTGTTTTTATACATAATAATGTTGCTATTTGTATAAACAACCTGGAGTGAATTCAATATTTTATTGACCAAGCATTATATGTGCATGTGTGAGCATACCATGAGCACGCAGCAGTGCTTCTGCAGTAAAAAGTGGGGCTTGCAGCATGTCAGCTGTGTCTACTATCAGCATGTCCTTGAGTCTCCGCAGATCCTGAGGTCGCAGGCCTTCATACATCTTACAGAAAGGGTCAAAGACAATAGAAGATGAGGGCAAGTATTCAAAAACAAGAGGACAACACCAGAGGAGGAATGTATCCATAGAAGAACAGTTATTTAGAAAGAAGACAAGTGGGTTCATGAAACCAGCGAGAGGGTGGACAAAGATGTGCCAAAAGAAACAGGACACTGCATATTACCAAGATATTAATAATTGATTATTGCTGACACAGAAGTCACCCAGCTCTGATCAGCTAACATGGCGACCGACTTCGGTTACAATGCCTGGGCAAGAATATTTAAAGTGATATTTTTAGTGATTCCATGCATACTAGAAAATATCTGCAAATCAAAAAATCTTAGGCCTTCAAGTCAAGTGTTATCACTAGAATTCTGTTAATAATTCCCAGATAACTTTACTTATCGACAACTTGAGCTTAGATTCTTTCAATTCTTAATCTCTCTTCTAAAAAAGACTCTACAGTTTGAGGATCATCGTCAACAATGCGGCTCTATTCTACTGAAAACTAGTCTTTAGCAACAACTACATTAGATGACCAACCTTTTTAAATTTTCAATGGTCTCCTAGAGTGTAAAAAGACGTTTCTGGTCAGTGGTGGTTACCCTTTGACACCAACGGAGTGATGTCCATGCCCACTACCGCTTTAGAGTTCATCTTTACCTCTCTTCTGTCAAGGGCTGCATATTCTGCCTCTATGGCCTCTGCCTCAGGAGCCAGGGAGAAGACCATCTGTGACTCGAGGCGCAGAGCCAACTCTTTGTGGTGCTGCTTCTCTGCACAGTCACATGGAGTCTCACGGTTTTCATTCTCTGCAAACAAGTCTGCTTCTCTTTGCACCAAGAACTGATCAAACAAAAACAAGGAGGACATTTTCTGAGATCTAAATAATAGGATGCATGCTGCACATAAGAAAAGTGTTCAATTAAAAAATAAAAATAAAAATTGCAGAAAACCTAGAATGCTGATGTCCATAACAGTCCATAACAGTATGACGCAAATCCTAGTCATACAGCTTAAAATGGTTTATAAGGTATCATTGGATGTGTATATTTAAATATAAAATGTCTTAGAAGCAGAAAAAAGTAAAGGATTGTAAGGATTAAAGGAAATATAAACAATATTGGTTTTAATGACATTTCACGTGTGAATCACTGACTACAGATATACAGTACATCCTAAAAAACAAATAAATATACAAATCTTACACCTGACTTTAAACCTCACTTGCACAGATGTTCTATAATCTCACCTCTACACAGGTCTTCATGCCTGAAGCAGCTGCATAGTGCAGGCAGGTGTTCTTCTTGTTGTCGGTGGCATTGACATCAGCACTCTCATACTCTGTGTGGTCCAGCTTCGCTCCGGTCCAGGCAAGGATAACTTGGAGACATTCGGCTCGCCGCTGCTCATCCTCATATGGTCGGGATATCCGAGGCTGCAGTGCACCTTCTGAGGTCAAGATTCGAGGCCCCATGCACAGAAGGTGCAGTGATGTTTCATTGTGCACGTTGCGTTTGTTCGGATTGCCATCCTTGCTGATGAGAAAAGACCTGAAAGTAATAAGATATACAGAGAGAGAGATTTAAGGTCATTTGAATCTGAGGTAGTTTTGAGTACAACGCTGATGGTTATGGCTTTACACTTGGAATATTTAATTCTACTACACAGGCTAATAACAAACAAGAAGACAGTCATCAACATCCCCCGCCAAAAAAATTGGAACAAGGGCAATAACTCCAGAAACACTGATACTCTGAAGTCACACACCACATTTGGTTATCCTATCTTAAACGGTTTATGAGAAAAGCTGTCCCCTTTAACTCAGACAGACGGACGGAGCTCAAACCTATATCCCCTTTCCACACTTTGTAGCGGGTATAAAAATACCACTATACAAAAAGTCCACTAGCTTCATGCTAACGTCTATGGGAAACCCCATGTATATGCTCATGCTAACATTTACTGCGATTGCCAGTGATTTATATAACACACCCTTTATGCTTAACTTTCACAAACACAGTCTTAGGAGTGTTATCAAACAGTACACTTAAACATACTCCCACGCGTGTTTTTTCAAGCCAAAAATACAAGAACTTAGTTAGTAGAGATCAGTAGGCCATGGGCTATCAAGACGGCGACTTCCGACTACTACGGCAACAGTAGTATATACACATAAACTCATCCACAGTAAAAAAAAATGGCACAAGGGCAATAACACCAGAAAAAGTAATTGTGCACTTCTCATTTTCGAACTCCATCAAGGTATTGATACCCTGAAGCCACACACCGAATTTGGTTATCCTATCAGATGGACGGACACACGGAGCTCAAACCTCTATCCCCCTTTCACTTTGTGGCGGGGGATAATTAACAACAGGATTAAAAAAAAAAAGGACTATGCATTTTTGTTGCTCACCTAAGTGACAAATTATATGGAAAGTCTTAGAGCTGGGTGATATTTACCAAAACTAATATCTCAATATTTTTTCTCAAAATGGCGATATACGATAACTTGTGTGTCTATCACAAATATAGGCGACTAGCGATCCCAAAAGTAAATGCACAAAATGACAGCAAAAAATACACAAAATTACGACAATACACAAATCAACGAAGAAATACACAAAAGAACAACACAAATACGTAATAGGACAACAAAATACACAAAATAACATACATACCAAAAAATACACAAAACGAAAGACATCCAAAATTACCGACAAATACACAAAAGAACAAAAATACATAATACACAATATGTGCCACTTTTAGCTTTTTCTCTTCTATGGGACAGCATGTGTGAGTGAGTTCTGTAGTGTGGCTTGTTTAGGGGAAGGTCTGTATCAGAAATCCATCTAACTGTGTTTTTCATGCTCTTCTGAGAAGTAGCCAAAGCAGCAACTCCTAAAACAAGTATTTTAATACAAAATAAGCTCTAAAATAAAAAACATGTCGATATAGGCGATATTATAATTTTCCATATCGCCAAAATAGAAAACTTGATATATCTTGAATCTCGATATATTGCCCAGACTTTGAATTCCCTTAACATTTTTACACTTTTGGGTTCTTCAAAAGTATCAAAACAATATTTGTTCAGCTTAGATTATTTTTAATAGACATGTTTTTCTTTTCTTTTGTTCAACTATGCTTTGGGGTTGATAATAAATCTTTTGCATTTTCAAGTCAAGCAAGAATGCAAAATTCACCTATTTTTAAGTCTAATAGTTAGACTTAATTATAAGAAAGACAAGCATTCATTATTCGAACCGAGCAGGTTGCATTCCTGTGTGCTACTAACAGATGGGTATGTGGAGACAGATGGAACAGGAACACGTAGTAATATTTTAAAAAAAAACAACATAAAATACAGAAATATTATAATTAGCTGAAGCAATTCATCTGCATTTGTTAAATTCAAAATATCCATATTTATTAAAAAAGTTCCAGTTGTCATCCTGACCTGAGTAGGCGTGTCATGGCGTGTCGAGCAGCGTAGTGTAGAGGAGTGTTGTGCTGGTAGGACTCTCCATACGAAGAGTTTGGATCCAGAGCCTCCTTGAATTGCGGGTTACTCTCGTAGAGCTGGCAGGCCAGCAACTCATCTCCATTGATGAGCGCCTTACGGAACTTTGTTGCAGTGTTGCCCATGTCCTTCTTCCGCTTTAGGTTCAAACTATGACGGCAAAAGCAACTTTGCAAGTTGTTTTCAGCTTCTTCAAGTCCAAAAATCCAGCATGGTACTTGTCCTAAAGAGTGGGAGATTTAAAAAAAAAAAATAATACTTTAAATTGATGGATCAGATGACTTTCTGAGTTCAAAAAGGCCTTGTTGTTGCCCTAGAAATGGTCCCTTAGCATAAATAAATGTCTCTAACCTCTCTAAAAATGAATAACTAGTTCCCTTTGAGGGACAAGCCTCCCATCGTCAAGGTTGACCAGTCTATTTTATACTAAGCACCAGTGTCAGCGTTATCTCTGCTCTGTAGGCCCCTCCCCCCTTTTGCCTTTTTTTTGGGTGGTGGTGGCGGTGGGGGGGAACTAAACATAGCAAGAACAAAGCTCATACAGAGAATAAGACAAGACTTCCTCTGCTATCACCAGGAGCTTCCGGATCCCTGTGCCAATGCAAACCCATTCCATTGAGGCTGGGACTTGTTGTGTTGTTGTGGAGCAAGATATCCTTAGCTCATGAACAACATGCAGGGATTCAGTATGTGGCTTCCACCGGAGCACCATATGGTCAGGACTGTTTTTCACTACACGGTATTTTTGGTACCAAGCAAAACAAACTCTATAGCAGACAATCAGTAGTACGTTAGCACACATAAGTCTGGTAAATGACACCACAAAACCAAATCTAAATGTGGTATTCAACCAAAGAGCAGGGAATGTAGTTTAAAAAATGTTTGATAAAAAAAATTGTAAATAGATTACATGACAATGAGCAGTAATGTGGTGAAAAAGAACCTGAGGGCTAAATCTAGCCTTCCAGAGAGTTGATTAAAGCCTGTGAGGCGAAGTGTATGAAAAAAGGCAATTATTTGAAAGTACATTTCTAGCATTTTTATTGTGCCAAATGAACAAGGGACAACCTGCTGATATTGCACAAATTACAGTTTCAATCACATTATATTAAAGTTCGTGTAAAGCAGAAATAAATTTGTGTTATGGGTTTGTCACACCACAGAAACATGTGTCATTGACCACTGAGCCAAAATTGAAAGATGGTAAAAAAAAAAAAAGTGAAGAATATGAAATGAGGTCTCAAAATCATGAAAAAACTAGCACTTCTCTCTGCTCTGAAACGCTGGGGGCGTGTCAGTTAGAGGCACTGGAACCGCCTCCGTGTACTGTACTAGGAAGTAACCTACAGTAACAATGGAAGCTGGCGCTAGCAGCGTCATTGGACAGAACCAGCCCTACCAGTTTGAGCCATCAGAGCCAGAAATTGACTGAGTCAGATTCTGATAGTGCTCATTTCCCACGGTATCCATCAGAATGGCCATTTATTTCTCCCATTTATGCAATTTAGCAATATGTATCACTGGGAATGTCCCAATACAACTTTTTCACTTCTGATATGATGCCAATATTGCAGCCTTGCGAATCGGCCAGTACCGATAATGTCCCAATACAATATCAGCACAAATCATGCATACTTTTATAACTTATTTTGTAGTGTGGAATGTTAAAAAAGGCTTGATCCAGTGATGTTACTCAAACAGAGAAAAATTGCCTGCAACAGTAGGTTACTATGTTCAAGTGTGAACCACAGTCATCAATGGATAGAAGTGCTGGAGCGGAAAACTTTATTGGAGAGCTTATATCAGTGATTTTAGATGCAGTCCGATAAAATCCAATATTCATTTTCTGGCTGATATCGGACCAATAACCGATATCAATATCGGATCGGGACACCTCTATGTATTACTGACTAGTAACGTTATAGCCAACAACCAATGCTAATGCGCTGAATGTATTCATACGCTTCAGCAGAAGGGGCGGGTTGCTTGATTGTTCTTGCGTTTGTTCAAAATTGTGTCATTTAAAGAGTCAGAAAAGAAATGGGAAGTGAAAAGTGTTTTTCCCCCAAAAATTGATTTAAAAAAAAAAAAAAAACAATTGAATAACGATTTTACTATTGATGATGATTATTAATCTATTCTTAAATTTCCAAAGATTGATTATTCAAATTATTAAAATGTTAATACAAACCAGGGGATTATAAATATTGAAGTCAAATAATGTTCAAACAAGGGTTTTCAGGAAATGTTTCATCTCTTGACATGTTTCAACGGTCAACTGCCAGTCTTCTTCAGAAGTGATTGCTTTGGTGTATCCCTACAAAGCAAAACATCTACATACATTTCCTGAAAAACCTTGTCAGAATAAACAAAATTAACATATATTTAAAAAAAAAAAAAAGACTAAATGAACTTCCTGAAATTAACAACAAATAAAATCAATGATCATGAATAATGGTAAATCGGTTCGTAATCAAATCAAGACTTCAAAAATCAGAATGGAACCGAGAAATTAGACTGATTAACCACCCCTATCATAAAGCAAATATATGTAATCTTCAAATGACAAAAGATACAAATACCCTTTCAGTGTGTATAAAAGTTAAAGCTGATAAGTTAGATCCTTCGTGTGAGGTTTTTTTTTTGGTCCATCAAACAGAAGATGAGTTTGAGCTGTTTGAATTTGCATGAGTAGAGCACTATAAACATGATAAACACAGACACTTAAACGTAATGTGCTTTATTGATTTTTTTTTTAAAGTTGTGTAATGGGCCAATTATGTGGATAAATAAATTTGAGGAGCCAAGCAATTACGCCAGATCAATTGAAACTGGATAAGATATAAACAATGAGGTCAATAGCACAAGTAGCACAAACAGACTGTTACCCCTCACTAGGGTGTGAAAAAAATAGATTTCACGACGTAGCGCAATTTTTTGGGTGTCAAATTTAAATCGATTTTTTTGTTTTATCATTATTCATAATTTTTGTGTATTTGTGCAATATTTCAGTGGTTACAATGCTTTCAATGTGTTGCAATGGTTACTTGATGCACTTAATTTTATGATGAGAGTGTGTAATGCCTGCAATATTTATGTATGCACAAACATTTTATTTTCATATAATCATCTGTTCAGATCAGTGTTTAAACTGACACAACAGGAGAAAATATAATTATTTCTTATTTTTGTGCATTGTCAGTAACTCAGGTTAATTCATCCTTAATGTTCTCACTCACAGTTGTTACAATGCCGTCATTGTGTTGTCATGGTTACTTTGAGACTTCTACACAGTAGTTTCAGTGAAAAGAAACTTGTTGCACTTTATTTTATGATGGCAGTGTGTAACACTGCGTTTTCTTTTTTCAGTGAAAATGTGCAAAAACACTAATAATAAATAATAAATAGGATGTTTTGAAGCAAATAGTTTTGACTCAATTGGTCCTCTGAATGATCAATATTTTCTGATGAACATATACAGCAACTTGATTTTTCATCTCTACGTTTAATTTTGATATTAATTGGGCCGAATATCGCGATAATATTGTATCGTGACCCAAGTATCATGATACGTATCGTATTGCAACATCTTTGCCAATCTCACCCCTACCCCTCACTTATAATAACATTACCTTTGCCCACCGTTTTGATCAACTATGTCATGTAATTCTGTATGCCCTAGGCCAGCGATTCTCAATCGGTGGGTCGGGACCCAAAAGTGTGTCAGACCTGTTCTGGGTGGGTCACAAACAGCTGGTCTAAAATAAATACATACTTATTGTTTCTCATGTTGGACTATTCTTTTATTTTGAAAGTAACTTTTCTTTTGATATATATATATATTTTATTTTTATTTTTATTTTTTTTAATGACTAAATATGTGTTTTCAACAGCTATTTTTTAAAAGCTAAATTTGGTTGGTTGAATTCTCGCGATTTAATGACCGTGGCAAAATGTGGGTCTCAGGGTGAGACCAGTTGAGAACCCCAGCCCTATAGACTATAGTTAACCTGATCCCCTAGCAGTAGTTAACCTAAACAATATGGAGGTCTAACCGTGTCTGC
This sequence comes from Gouania willdenowi, assembly GCF_900634775.1. Lineage (NCBI taxonomy): Eukaryota > Metazoa > Chordata > Actinopteri > Blenniiformes > Gobiesocidae > Gouania > Gouania willdenowi. Next base: position 20,422,312 of record NC_041059.1, read on the forward strand.
GTAGCTGCCACTAAACTCCTCTATGCAGGCCTTTCCCCATGCTGTGTCCTGTTTACCATTTTTTTTTTTTTTAGCTAGCTAAAAACAGACAGCAGCGTGTTGGATTGTGTACATGTACAGTTATTCACACTACAGTGTAATAAAAAGACAAACAACTGTCACTGACCTTACATTGAGTTAGCCCCAAGCTTTATAATGTGCTGACAGCGTCAGCTTAACCATTAAGCCCCACGCTGTTAGTTAGCTGCATGTTATTCACAAACAATGAGGGCATCATGACGCTAGCACCTGCGTGGATAAACGTCAGCAGGCACGGCTAGCGGCACGGCTAGCTAGCTAATGATCGCACCGCTAGCCACCTTAACACTAGCTAACACAGTTGGTAAACTCGGGAAAACTGTGACAAACAAACGCTCAGACTTACAGAAACGAGACGCATCATCCACTAAGTTGCGTTCTTGGACACTAAAAAGTCGCCAACACTGAAGTGAAGCGATTTTTGTGTGTAAATAACAATGTGCGGTGACTGACTGTTTTAATGTTTTCAACTCTCCGTTGATTGTGCTTGGGCTTCTCCTGGGGTTGCCAGGTTTTCACAAAACCGGAGAAAAAAAGTGTTTTATTTTTTTTGTTTTTTTTAACTTTAGCGGTTGAAATTAACGCTTTACCCTAAACACGCATCATAAACGTATGACACGAATATACAAATGTACTTTGGAAACAGTTCAGGTTCAATCAGAAGTACAACTTGTTTAAAATGTACCTTTCTATTAAGGCTGCACGATTAATTGATTTAAAATCGAAATCGACAAGAGTCTCTCTTCCTTTACAAACTGTTGAAAAACAAGTTTAAAATGCGTTTTACATGATAGCGCGCTCTCTCTCTCTCTCTGTCTCTTTTTTGTTTTTGTTTTTTTGGGTTTTTATTTTAATGCTGAGTGATTCATTTTTGGTTTGGCAGGTTGTTATTTAATCAAACCTAGAGGGGATTTAACATTCTTTGTTAAAACTTTGCAGTTGCACTTTATCCCCAACATGGACATTTGTTTTCACTTTTTCAATTAAATGAAAAATACTTGCAATAATAAAATCCAGTATCTTTTTTTTTCTTCTTTTTTTTTCTCAGTGCTGTTGAAAAAACAAACAAACTTAACAGCAAAGAGGCCCTTATGTAGGTCAGTGGTTCCCAACCAGGGATACTTTACTTGGAAACATTTATGAATTTATTTTCAACATAATGACAAATTTTATATCCTATTTCATACACTGTATGTTTCCACAAGACAGTTTTTCCACCTGCTGTCATTCAACAACATCAATGGAATAATAATAATAATAATAATAATAATAATAATAATAATAATAATAATAATGTGGCCTTATTATTCTACACATTCCTTCCGAATGTGTTGAAGAACAAACTACCAAATACTTAAGAGAATATATTCCCAGATTTAAAATATTTTCCTATATATATAAATATAAATATAGGAAAAAGTTCATTTCTTAATTTTACTATTTGCATCTCTGAAGACGGTTAAAATTAGTCATAGAATGTCAGGAGGAAAAGCAGGCCCATATTCCTTGGAAATGGGAATAAATAAATAAATACATAAATAAATCAGTTCTAAATCAGATCAGTTCAGAGGCAAACATGTAAACAAATGTGAATAAAAACAAGGGGTTACTAACTGAGTAATAGGGTACATTTCATTTAAAGAGTATGTATGTATTAAAGTTGATGAATATGATAACGGCATAGCCTGTGTTCAATAAGACATTAAACATATAATTATTTGTGAGACCTTGGTTTAAGAAGGCTGTATCTGTATATTATTGTGAGCTAGATATAAATCAGATCACATTTTTTTTTCCTTTTTTTTTTTTGTGTTCAATCTATGCAGAAATCTAATAAATTCCTTACTTTTCATGCAACTGTAGCAGCTTTTGTCAAGATAATTCTGCAGTAGCAAAACCACTCACTAGGTGGCGACAGACTCCACAGAAAACGAGCACTTCACATGATGATAGTTCAGGAGTCACAAACAGCCTCTGTATGGGATTTCCACAGATGTAACGAAGTACAAATACTTTGTTAGTGTACTTAAGTACTTTTTTCTGGTATCTGAATTTTACTGAGTATTTCTTTTTTTTTTTTTTTTTTGGCAACTTTTTACTTTTACTCCTTACTTTTTAAAACAATTATTTCTACTTTCTACTCCTTACGTTTTAAAAATGAGCTCGTTACTTTTAAGACCTTCCAAGATGACGTCACGATGTGGAAAGACGCAAATCAACAGAAAGGTGAAACTCAAAGCTGCTCAGGGTTTATTGGAGCATTTTCACTTTTGTTTTCTTGACACATTTTATTTACACATTTTGCTTATTATGAGTGCTAAATTCTCCACGTGTTCAAAGTTAAGAGATTATGCAAGTTCTTAAAAAAAAATAAGAAAGATATGGGATTTGCTGGTTTTAAAACCCTGTCTTATTATTGAAGGGACAGTTGTAATTTGTTTTACTTATGTACATTTAGTAGCTTGTACTTTTTTTTTACTTTTACTCAAGTAAAGGAGCAACGTCAATGCTTTTACTTTTAAGTTTTAACAGTCATTTTTGATTCAAATATCTATACTTTTACTTGAGTACTGAAGACTAATACATTTGCCATCTCTGGATTTCCGATTCGTCAGTCAAAAAATAAAAAAAAAAAAAAAAAAAAAGATCAATCCCAAGTGTTTAATGTCTTTATGATACTCATTGAACAAATACCAACATAACATTTAATGTTTTTTTTTTTTTGGTCTAAAAGTTCAACTCTTAAAATTATTGCACTGAAATCAGTTTTTCCTTCATTTGAGTACGGGCTTATTTATTTATTTTGATTAAAAATGATAACAAAGGCTTTTATTTTTTATTTTTATAAACAGCAAAAGGTTTTCTGATCTTGGTTGGTTTAACAGTATGCCTACTGTATGTGGGAATAGAATAAAGTCCAGTCACTCCTCAACATTTGAAATGAGTCCTTTGAGTCTGAACTCTATAGTTAATATAGTGCAATAACAAGTTTCCAGTTAGCTAAATTATCTACAGTCATACTAAAAATCTTTATGACATATTCTAATGACTTACTGAGGCTAAAATTTTTGTTTTATTCAGAAAACATAACGTAATAAATTCCCTGAAACATGTTATCAATAAATGAAATCTACATTCAAGTTGAATCGTTACATGTGTTGTGATGTTTATGTTTTCTCCAACATCACTGCATTCATTACCATGGTGAAATAACCACAAATATAATAATAGGCTTTACATATTTTATTATCAAATCTGTGAACCTTGAATGAAGCTATTTACATCTTTTAATTCTCACAGTTAACAGCACGTTATTTTTTTTAACCAGGGTTTATAAATAATCCCATTTATTCTGCGTAAAGCTACATAAATGTATGCAACAATAACTTATATGTAACACTGATTTTAGAAACAAATCATTCAGAAATTTTTAATTGATGCTTTGGCACATTCAAATTTGCAAACACGGCATGTTACAAACAAAGATCTGCTGTAGGAATTCTTGTCACCACTTTATGAAGAAGAAAGCTTTGTCATTACTGAACCAAACGTATGAGCTTTAATGATGAAAACAGCAATCATATATAGTTGTTTTGTTTTTGAGCCATGAATAAAAAAAGACACTATTGTCTCTTTTTGAGAGAAAACCTTCAGTGATTTGTGTAAAAGGGGTAGTAATGTGACATCCCTTTGGGCTGCAGGGCTTCCTTGCTGTAAGAGCCACTGTTGGACACCAGAGAGGATAAATCCTCACACTTGGTGCTGGTTGGTGAATCACCAGTACTCGGCCCGTTCAGGGACAAACGCCTTCGCTTGCAGGCCAACGAGTAGGAATCCGACTTGTCTACGGGGAGAGATGCTGCCTGTGTCTCTGTCCAAGCAGAGATCACAGGTCCACTCCCATTCATCTCCTCTTCCTGATGTGGTTTCAGTTTGTCTGAATCATCTGGGAAACCTGCTGTAGGACTGGGCCTGGGAGACCATGGCAGACTGGGAGCACCTTTTCGCTGATATGGCGTCCTGGGCCCCCATCCTGTTGGCATGGAGGTAAAGGGCGAATCATGGTAGTAGCTGAGAGCGTGAGATGTTGGCATGGACAGAGATTTAATGCCATAAGGCAACAAGGAGCTAGAGAAGTCTCCCTCATAGGGTGTGAGATCTAGCTTGCTGCTGGTGCTTGTGCTGGTCCCTCCTTGCTGCATAGAGGTGACAAACCACCTCTGGGAGGAGCCGTCTTCTGGCGGAGGTGAGAGGAGGCTGTTGGTCTGGGGCACGGCTCTCTCGCTGTTGTAGAAGCGATTCTGTGGAAGGTTGTTGACAAACTGATCTTGAAAGAGGGGTTGCATTGTGTAACGAGTGCCAGGGACAATCTGGTGGGCGCGAGGAGAGTCAGCTGGAGATGGTGTCAGGCGATCGTTCTCTGAGGCTGTGTACATGCTGTAAAGAACAGGAGCAGAATGTATGAGGGTCCTCTGAAGCTGAGCTGGGTGCGTAAAACAAAACATGTCCGTTTTCCCAGAGGTTAACAGTGTAAACTTACGAATCATAGTTGTCTCGGAATCCTTTGGCAAAGGGATTGTGATCAATTTTCAGCTGCGTGATCTGACAAAAGAAAAAAGAGAACACACATGTTAACATGTCCCAATGCAAACCAAACAAGGTGTGACATTATCTATAACAGGGGCCACCTTTCTGAAACTGTTTATAGGTAACGTACAGTCCAAAGGGCTACCAGTTAAAAAAGTAGTTCTTAAATATTACATTTTCACTTTAGTTAGAGATTAAGATAATAAGGAAGGCTAGCAGTAACCTAAATAGGTAGGAAATGTTGAGGTTTCCATATTTAAACAATTGTTTCATTTTCATTAAATCTTTTATAGAAAATCCACCACGTGTTTTTAAAAAATACATCAGGTAGGCAACTTTTATCACAGCGGGGCCGAAAAAAGGGGTTTGTTTGATCAGAGGGCCACATGATCAACATTCACGTCAGCATTTCGAATAATGAGCGATCTGAGCATTAATACGGGAAAGAATATAGAGTTTTTATAGTAACTTTGTCTATCATTCTGTATATGATTGTTGTTGTCTTGCTCGTGAGGCATTTTGTGCATTTCTGTAGTCCTTTTGTGTCTTTTTCCTGTAAAATATATGTTTTTTGGAGTCATGTTGTGTATTTGTACTGCCATTTTGCAGTTTTTGGAGTAATTTTTGTGTATTTCTGTTGTCGTTTTGCTTGTTTGTTAGTACTTTGTGTTTGCAGAGGTAAATTTCGTGTTTTTCTTGTCTTTTTCTGTACTTTTGTTGTCATGTTCTGTAATTTTGTATGTTTTTCTGAGTAATTTTGTACATTTTTCTTGGTAATTTTGTGTATTACTGTTGTCCTTTTTTTCATTTTTGTCTATATTTTTCTCTCGTCTTTTCCAGTATTTTCCTGCAATGTCGTAATTCTTTGTATTTTTTTTTAAATGTATTTTTGTTCTTGTTTTGTGTATTTTTCTGTCATTCTGTACATTTAATTTGGGGGCCACATAAAATTAGATCACGGGCCGTCAGTTGCCTATGTCTGCTACGTATATTATATCATATCATATATAACCCATAAACATTTGTCACAATGTTTCAGTGAAAGTAAGATGGTTGATTTAAAACTAAAAATGATCAGCAGCATTTAACTCTATTAAATACTAACTACATCTTTCATATATTTATCTTTGCGAGTTTGAATCCTGGAAAGTAAATCACATTTTATTGGTGACTAGAGCTCCGGAGGGTCCCTCACATGGTCAGTGCGGGCTACGTGGTGCCCGCGGACACCGTGTTGGTGACCCCTGATCTATAACAAAAAACCATTCAACAACAATGTTATTTCGATATACTCACATCAGTGTTTTGGTAAGCAGTAACCGCTATAAACTGGGTCTCAGGAAAAGTGAAGCACTGTGTCTTTACTTCACTGCTGACGTCCTCCACTCCATCCTCGCTCACCTCCACAATGTGCAGCCGAGGCTGATATTTGTGCAGCGACTGCAGGACAATCATCTAACAAAACAAAAATGTTAGAATTTCAAAAGGAAAACACCAAGTAAAGCATAAAACATCAACAACATTGCCTTATAGATTTATATACATACTTTTATTATCTATTGTATGTTATGGAGTCACTATTTATTGCAGGTAAATATATGTCTACATTTGCTATGATGATAATCCAGTGTTTCCCAACGTTTTGTGGATCGTAACCTCATATTAATATCACAAATTTCTTAATTTTTTTTCTTCTACAATTAGTTTTTATACTGTGTTACAAACACAGAGTAGCCAGGATTAGTGACAGGTTGCGCCAGCTTGGGAAAGTGGAAGTAGTGACTACAGTTGTTTAAGATTGTGTGTTGTATTTTAATTTGAAAAATGAATAACTTAAAGATAGAAAAAATACATATATTTTAAACAGTAATTATTATTATTATATTTTATCAATTACTAGGCATTTCAGGCGACCCCAATTCAATTCCAGATGACCCCACATGAGGTCACGACCCCAAGGTTGAAAAACACTGTGATAATCTAATTGATGCCACTATAATATATACAAATGCATGGAATGTAAGGAGTTACATCCTCCAGTGAATGATTCCTCAACTCAGGTATTGTTCACAGAGAAAAGTCTCCACTCATTATTAAAAAAAAATACATGATTTTGTTCCTTTCTTAATTCAAATAAATCTTTATAAAAAGTAAAGAAATGATGAAATATGATAAAACAGTACAAAATAATAATAATACTTCTTTACAGTACCTGTGATGTATTGTGACTGGTTCCTTTGTTGTTGGTGAGCTTCAGTTTACTGAAGGAGATCTCCTGTCTCATCCAGTGGCCTCCTGTGTTTGGAGACTCTGGGTGCATGTAGACTTTGTATCCTAAAATTTAGAATTACACCAGTATCCATCAAGAAAATATCCTTTTTTAAAAAAAAAAACAAAAAAAAAAAAAAAACAAGAACAATAAGGTGCAGTATTTAATTTTGTTGCTATGACCTGAATGTAATTGTGGTATAAGCTACTTTAAAAACAAAAATGCTGTAAAGTGGAAAAGTGAAGTTAATGAATGAAAGTACCATGGCTGCTGTTGTCCGCCTTCCCACATGTCACCCATTTGCCTCCCTGAAATCTCCAGTGATTTGGATCCGCCAGCACAACCTCCACAAACACATTGTAATGTGTGGTCACACTCAGCCCAGCAATGTTAAAACTGAGAAAGGGGAACATCCGCCTGCAGGGAAAACACACACACACACACACAAAACAATACAATAGCAGTGTTTATTTGACAGAAAACTGGTAGTCATAGTCGTGAAAAAACAAACTAAAATACAATGTAGTTTCAGTCAAAATGTTGTCATCAGGACTATTTCAGTTAGTCTAGTATTAGCCAAACTAAAAGACATTAGGATTTTTTTCAACTAAATATTTTACAGGATAACAGTTCATGCATTTAAAAAAAAAAAGAAGATTAAATTACCATTAATCAAACTCATATGAAATGATATTAATGTTTGTAAAAATACACAGACAGATTTGATGTGATCAATGTGTAAAACCACATGATCACATGAATTAAGATTGGAATTCTTCCCATGTGACAAAATTCTAATTTGTTTTTTTATTCATGGATCAAATACATTTTGATATAGTTTTCACTAAGATATATATTATATTAAATTAGTCATTGTGTAGTTATAGTCACTTTAAAAAAAATGTAGTTGACGAAAACTACGACAAAAATAGACTATAAGGGTTGGATTTCGTCGCGTGTGACAAAATTATAATTTCGTTTTTATTTATGAACAAAACTATGGAACATTTTTGATATAGTTTTTGCTGTGATGTATATACTGTATATTAAATTAGTCACAGTCTACTTATTGCCACTTAAACAAATGTAGTTGACGAAAACTATGACAAACATTTTAGTCGCCAAAATAAATAAAAAAATATTGACCAATAGACTATTAGGATTGGATTTCGTCCTATGTGACAAAGTTCTAATTATGTTTTCATTTATGGACGAAATATATTTTATAGTTTTTGCTCATGTATATTATATTATTATTATTATATTAAATCACTGAAACATTGGGGCAAATTTGTTGCAGAGAGGATTTTGTTAAAGAAGCTCCAGATTGTTAAAAAAATTAAAAAAAAATAAAGTGGAATTTTCTAAAATAATACAAATCTGTTCACTTGTACAAATTTTATATGTTTTAGTTTTTAAAAAAGTTGTTAATTAGTGGCTAGTTAATAGGAAAATAAAGATTTCCTATGAAATGTAATGAAAATGAAACAATTGCATGACTTGGGGGGGGGGGGGGGGGGGGGGGAGTGTTGCATGTTGAAACATTTCTAACCTTTTTTAGGTTACTGCTAGTTTTTCCTCATTATCTTACCATTTAATTAAAGTGAAACCGTAAAAATGTAGTATCAGGTAGCCATTTTTATTCAGTACATTTGAAGTAGCTCTCAGTTTCAGGAATGTTGGTGACCCCTGGTCTAGTTATTGTCAAATGCAGTTGAAAACTATTTTAGATGACAATAATAACAGTGACTATTAGATATTTTCTTCTATAAATGGACTCTAAGTGTCCTACCCACCTGCCCTGCTTGGTGATGATCATCTCTGTCTGGTGCCGGTGAAACTTGAGCCACAGCGGCCGGTTGCAAAGGTAGACCTGGGCCCTCGCTCCGGGGCCCGCGGTGGGTAGGGCCATGCCGGTGAGATCGGACCCTGAGCCGGTGTATGGAGCGTAGATGCAGCCGGGACTCTGTGCGAGCTGGTAGGCCGGGCTGAAGTGACTGCGGCCCGGGGTTGAGGAGGGGAATCCCAGGTGAAGGGAGGATGGATACCTGCCTGCGCTGGATGGAGTGTACACCGTCCCGCTAGGGCTGTACGGTAAGAATCCCTCCGGACTCTGCTTAGAGAAAGTTGGTGACATGTAGTAACGATCCACAGCCAGACCCTGCTCTGGGTATCGAACGCTCGCAGCGGGCTCTAGTCCGTCCTCAGCCGGAGCCTTGCGCCTTTCCTCCGTGGCGTCCTTGGAGGTGGGGTATGTGCTGCTCTCTCCTTCCCCGCCCAGCATGACCACCGACCGGCGTGAGCAGTGTGTGTCAGTCCCAGGTTGGTCCTATAAATAGGTGCGTCTTCACTTCTTGTCTCTACATCCGTTGGTCCGGGTTCAAGCGTGTTCGGGCGTCCACAAGAATCTGGTTCTTGGAGAGAAAGGATAAGTAGGTCCCTGATGAATTTAAAAGGCCTCATTCAAATGCCAATTAATGAATCAGTGACGTGAACATATCAGTGGGAGTATCGGTGTTTTTCTTCTTCTTTGAGGTGTTTTTATCTTGAGACTCAAACGGTTTCCCCCTCTTTTTTATATGTATATAGTGTTCTATTGTTTGCATGTTATGTAGCCTTAAAACAATTCTCTTCAACATCTATTGAAGTATATTGTGTTTAAAAAGCTTTTAAAATAAGTTTAGGCGAAAATGTTTAATTTTGTCTGGGGTTTTTGGGAGACATATTAATAAAGAGATTAAGATAAGACAAGATAACTTTTATTTGTCCCACAAAGGAGACATTTGCAGTGTTTCAGCAGCAGCAGATAAATAAACAGCGTAATAAAACAAATTGAAGATATACATACACACGGGCCTGTACACAGTACAGAGAGAAAGAGGGAAGGACATTGCACAATAAAAGCAAAAACGGAATACATACATTTGCACACTACAATTGCTGATTGTCAGTGGATAGGCTGCAAAAAAAAAAAAAAAAAAAAAAAAGAATATATATATATATATATATATATATATATATATATATATTTTTTTTTATTTAGTTTTTTTAATTATTGTTATTATTTAAGTGACTGTAAATAGAAAACCCTGGTTTGCAACTTTTGCTGATGTCTTTATTTGTTTAGAAATCACAAATTCTAGTAGTGTAAAATCTATCAAATGTGTATGTTTCATTAGTATATTCGTTTTGTTAATTATATTCATTTAAAAAAAAAAACTGCTTGTTGTCAGTAAATGGTAAACTAATCCCTTTCTATTCAGAGGTAATTAATTTGTATTTATTCAATTTCGATGCAAGTCCCGACGGGATAACATATGTGGAAAAAACACCAAATAACCAATTATTTTTCCGTTTGAGGAAATCTTTGATGTTTCATGGATCCGACAGTCAGATGTTATTAAATGTGCTAAATCTGAATGATTTCACCACCAAAGGACGATTTTCCAAACAATTGGTGTAGAAAATTTAAACAAAACCATTAAAAAAATATATATAAATAACCCACAAAGTATAAAATTAATATTATTATTTATAAAATAATGAAAACATGAACTTACCAAGCGACTCCTTCCTCCTGGGTCCGTTTACAATGAACAGGCTATTAGAACTTAGACTGTGCCGAACATTTTTGACAATGACTGTTCGAAGGCTGCTGCCTCTCCTTGTGGCCGTGACGCACTGAGAACTGTTATTAGAACACACCCCACCACACACACACACACACGCACACACACGCACACAAACACACACACACACACACACACACACACACACACACACACACACACACACACACACACACACACACACACACACACACACACACACACACACACACACACACACACACACACACACACACACACACACACACACAAAGTATGTGAGTGAATCAGCCTACATCCATCCTCACATCATCATCATCATCATCAGGACAGCATCATCAGAGTTTTGTGTACTGAAATGTGATCACTGCGTCCCAATCAATTTCATGTTTTCACGAAAGCTGGAAAAACACCATTTTTTAGCTGAATTCTGACCAACTTTACCACACAAAAACCAATAGCACAACATCCAATAGACAGTCTTCTCTATGACATGCTTACACAAAGAGAGACACATTTTAATCAAAGTTGTTCACCTCTTCTCCAAGAAACACTGAAGTCAGATGGTCCATATTCACATTCATATTACAGTAAATAACTCATCTGATTTTTCCATGTGTCAGTTTTCAACATAATGCTATAGTGTACATAAAGACTAAATCACATACTTGTCAAACTCTGATTTGAAATATTCTTTAGTGACTTTATTTCAAATACTGAAATCAGAGTGTCCAAAGTGATTAACCCATTAACCCGTAGTTGCTGTTCCTTTCAATTCCTTCATGTTTTTATCTGACAACAGTGACAACTCTTTACCATTACCATTTGATCTATCATCTCCATCGTATCTTTTTCCCCAAATTGCGCTGACCTCGGCTGCATTTATCACCTCTCCCCACAAAGCCAAGGCAATAAAGCAGCTGCTGTGTGCTCAGTCAAAATTTAACATAATAAAGACCGTAAGAGGATTAGTGATGGAAGCCGTCTCCCCTGAAAGAAATGCATTGCACATCAAACAGGACAAATCAAAACAGTTTGAACAGCAGACCGTCTATGGCTAATACACTCCTGATGATTGTCAATGTTCTGCCAAAGAAGAGTCGGTTTGATTGTTTTAGGGTCATGGTGTGCATACAAGTGGTTCCTTCAGCTTTATATTTTGAACTAAAGCTATTTTTATACAGGTTGTAACATGTTTGCGGTGGTGTTTTTTCTTTGCTGCTTTAAGATGATAATTTATGTGTAGCAATGATATTGAATTGTTCTTGTACAGGCTGGATCTTTTGCTTTTCTTTATTTTGTTACAAGACAAACACAGTCCGCACAAGTTTGAATTTTATTATATATATATAAAAAAACATCAAATGACTTCCACTTTGTTTTTTGTAAATCTCCATATGTCATCTTGGGAATCCATTAAAACATCCCAACATCCCAAATACTTTTTTACATTCCCAACTCTTCTTTAGAAATGTCCCAGTTATTAAATTCACTCTCCATTTATTGAATGTCTAACCAAAAACCATAATTGTAATAAATTCATGTCATTATTTAATATTTTGAGATTTGAGGTTTTGTCCATTTTTCTCATGGGGTTGGAATGGAATTTTTTCAGTTGGGATTTCATCCTTTGGTATTTTGACCTCACTGTTTACTTTATGTTCTATTTCATTCTAAGATGCGCATTTCTACATTTTGTGTAGAATCTATAGACTTTCCTGATGAAAAGCTTGCAAAAATCAGCTTTTGATGATGCTTTCTGCATGATGACACCTTCATCAGAGTCAGATAGTGTTGTTAAAAGGGGTTATCTGAAACCTGCCATCCTCCAGGACAGAGATGGGGAACCCAGTGAGCTAAACTGACTTCTTTTAAGATCTTCATCAATGCAAATCATTAAGAAAATCACATTTCAATCCCGTCTATACACAAAAATGACTGCTTGGCCGTTCATTAGATTGCCAAACGCTCTCCCTCCGACTCTGTAATGCTCATTGAACAGCTTTCCCTTGCTGTGCTTGCTTTTTGACACATCTAAAGGGCTGCTCCTAACATCTTGTCATCCTGCTGGTCACCCTTCCAGTGTTAATGCCAAGGCAAAGGGAAAAGCTGGTGACCCAGCCATCGCTGCAGTGCCCTGGGCCACTGCCACCCTGCTGGCAGCAGAAGGTCTGTTGGTCTCAGGCCATGCCAGGAACACTGGTCAAAGCAGCTGGTGATGTCACCAGAGACATGGTCCTGAAAAGGAAATCTGATTGGCTTGGGGAGTTTGCCTTATAGACCTGGTCAACAGCTTTTAGTGCCCTCACTACATTGTTTATAAATCTTCAGTAAACCTGGAATAATTATTATTATTTTTTTACTGTATACCATATACTATTAAGTAAAGTTCAGACTAATGAGCTGTGTAAAAGATGAGTTATAACCATAGAATTGTTAGCTCTTCAGTTCACCAACCAACAGCTATGGCCATTGAGAACCACTTCCTTGTCTGCCCCCTATAATTGCATTTATGGTTTGGTCCTACACCATGTTAAGAGTAGCAGCAGGAACAGACCATCACATTTGGTGCCCAGCGTGGGGGCGGTTGGTGAACGACATGTTCCAGCTCTCCCATGGAGTTACACTTCTGCCTCTCTGTGAAGACTTGGTGTTTTCCCATTTACATTTGCTAATAGGATGCTGTTTGCATTACTTTATTCTGATCTCCTATCTCTCAATCTCTTTACACTGGGAACGGGAATGGGTGACATCCTGTTTGTTTAGCATTTATTTACCAATTAGTCCCATTAAGATTACAAAAGCATTGATTAGGATAGGAATGACTTGGCACAAACAGGAGTATAGCAATGCAATGTTGACATAGCATTGTAGTATAGGGTTATATCAGAGGATTTTAGCTTTTCATTGAAATCAAGTCAATAACCAATCATCGCAATCACGTCTCTTGTATTTTACTGGTGTTCAGCTATTCTAATGATATTGTCCTTGTCCGTTTGCTGATCACTGGATCACACAAGAGATTCATCTTCTCAGCAGCAGCAGCTCCTCAGCAAGACTTTAAAAACTAGCGCATCAGCAAGGAAAAAAAAAACTGGCCAAACTGAAGCTTTTCTGAGGAAATTAAGATCTATAAATTCCAAGAACCAATATTTTAACATCTAGTAAATTAATCAAACAATCATTCAGTTACTACATGCTTTATTGTGCAGAGTCACAATAACCCACCAAAAATGTAAGAAGATGAGATCAACGAAAAATGACAGAACCCAATCAGACATTTTGATTTTCACAGTTTTTGGTTCTTTCAACTGTTATTGGTGCACCCTTTCAGAAACATATAGAAACATACAATGTACAATGCACACAGATACTAAGAGTACCTACCTTGTATCACACACGCACAGGTGTTAATAGAGTTTCAACATATCTCAATATTTACCTGTGTAATACCTAAAGAATAATAAAGCATTTCATCTTTCTTTCTCTCTCTCTCTCTTTCTCTCTCTCCACTGAGGTGGAAAGAATATTTTCTGCGCTGTGTCCTCTCTCATAGCAGACGAGCAGGACCCTGAGTGTGTTTTTCCTCAATATGAGAAATGTGCTGACTGCAGTATCACATTATGATTACCAATTTAACTATGATCCCCTTCTTGCCCATTGTTATTCCACAGATGACTGCAAACAAGAATGGAACGCCGGCGATGGCACGCAGGCTTCATTAGATTCTCTGATTGATTTATTGTTTTCCATGTTTGTAATCACTTCCCCTGAGGTAATTTGGAAGGTCTTTATGGTTCAGAGGGATAAGCCACACAGTTAATTAATCGGCTTTGTTCAGAAGTTTGGAAGAAGAAAGGAATCCTCTGAATCACACAACAGTCTGTTTGAGTTCCAATCCCTTGTTTACTTATGTGAACGATCAAAACCAAACAGGTAAAAAAATATAACATCTGATGTAGATATACAATATTTCATGCTTACTCTAGCAGTTTTTCTTCTTCACAATTCTAAATTGACGATTGGGCCAAATTATCCATTTCGGTAACACTTTAGTTTAGGAAACATCTATTAATCATTAATGAACATGCAAATTAGTAACATATTGACTCTTAATTAGTCATTATTAAGTACTCATTAATGCCTTATTCTGCATGGCCTTATTATACAAAAAGTAAGCCATTAACTAAGAGTTTTTCCTCAATAACCCCAGAATTATTACTTATTAGTAGTAAGTAAGGAAGTTGTTCTATATGAATTACGAGCTCAACATGCTAGGGTTAGGGTTAGGGTTAAAGTTAACCCTAATCCTAAACCTAACCCTAATCCTAATCCTAATCCTAATCCTAATCCTGTTTGGACTTGGAGACTGCCATTAAGTGTATAATAAGTACCTAATAAGGCATTAATAAGTACTTAATAAGGCAATAATAAGTACTTAATAAGGCAATAATAAGTACTTAATAAGGCAATAATAAGTACTTAATGTTGAGTAATTAAGAGACAATATGTTATTAATGCTAATTAGTGTTTCCTTATCTCTGGATTTTATTAATGGGGAATTTAGACATCAGTGGTTCCTGTTATATCAACAAGCAACGCTTTTTTTGTGTGTATTCTCAGTTCCAGATTCAATTTTAAAT
Source organism: Gouania willdenowi (assembly GCF_900634775.1). Taxonomy (NCBI): domain Eukaryota; kingdom Metazoa; phylum Chordata; class Actinopteri; order Blenniiformes; family Gobiesocidae; genus Gouania; species Gouania willdenowi. Next base: position 20,437,497 of record NC_041059.1, read on the forward strand.
TTGACTTATCCCTATGATGATGTTTTTTTTTTTTTGGTTTTTATTAAAGGTCAGAGCATTACTGTGATCACTAATTTTAAATGTAAGATTGTTGTCAATGAATTTTTTTTTTTTTTCCTCATCCAAATCCAGGCAGAGGGTACACTGTTATTCATTAGCCAAAAAACATGCAGTGTCGAGAGCTGTAAGGAGAGGTTGTTAATTGAGGGACTATTTCCTGGATGCATCTGTGCAAATCATTTTCATTTAACTGCAGCAGGTGTTAATGGGTGCAGAAACAGCAACCAAAGAAGACAGAATAAATGCATGGTCTCGGACGCAGCCTTATAAGAGATATTTACATTTACTTTGCTTCGTATACCTTATACATTTTTCCCTCATATCTTTTTTATAGGCAAGCTTGCACTTAGCAGCACAACATTTCTGTATTGGAGAATATAATATCATATCAAATGTATTTGTTTTGTGATTAAAATACAATCATGAGTGAAAACAGGGTAGATATATAGTTACTGTCCACAAAACAAATCCCAGACACGCCCATTTCCTTTCTCGTTGTTCATATCTGCCACAATCTGCCATGAAGTTGTTCTCACTGTATATTTTAGCACCTACTATGTGTGAGGTGCAAATACACACACTCACATATGCATGCGCGCACACACACACACACACACACACACACACACACACACACACACACACACACACACTCTTTGCAAGACGCATTCGAGTTCCGGTAGTTTTCAAATATTTACACAAATTACTGATGCTTTAAATGCACTGTCAAATGTTCATAAACGCTAATGGCCAATCACTTTTTTTAGAGAAATCAAAACTCCAAACAGGCAGACTTATGAAGCCACATTGAGAAAATTAGCATAGTTGCGACGAGGTCGATGCAACATTCGCTTGTACTATAATGCACATTTTAATAATAATAATAATAATGCATCAATTGTATTTTTTGGACACTCAAAGTCACTTTACAGAATTAAGGGATTATTCTTTCACTCCACACTTAGTGGTGGTAAGCTACTGTTGTAGCCACAGCTGCCCTGGGGCAGACTGACAGAAGCGAGGCTGTCAAAGTGCGCCATCGGCCCCTCCGACCACCACCAACACTCACTCACACACTACATTCATACTAGGCAATGTGGGTAAAGTGCCTTGCCCAAGGACACAATGACAGATACCACTGGGGTGACTCCCCATGACAGGCTGGTTTGGCCACATTTTGTCTACAGTTTATCAAACTGCGTCGCCTAGTATAGTAAATGGTCATTATCATAAGTAAGATAAGTCTACACACATTTAACACCACCTCTGGCTTTTTAATAGAATGAATACTGTGTATGTAATTTGACGTATACGTTCACAAGCCGTTTGCAGCCACGTCAGTAGATCATACACTGTGTTAGTGACTTTATTCAGTTACAAAAAAACAAAAGTCTTATGTTTGTAGTTTACAGATGTTTATTGATCAGAAGGATTTGTTTGATGATATAATTACATTTCTAAAATAAGGGAAGTGAATTTGTCCATTTGCAAATCGCATGTGTGTTTACTTAGACCACGCACACACACACGCACACGCACACACACACACACACATTCATGCACACACATGATTTCTGAGATGTTACAAAAACTTCTTTCATTCATCCATTATAAAACTATCGATCTTGTTCTTTGCCTTCTGTGCTTGAAGGTTTTTATTTTCTTCTTTCATAATGGAAAGTCTCCCAAGCCATTTCTCCAGCCTATTCTTCATTTGGAGTAATTATAGATAGAGAGGTAAAAGATGTTTTTTTTCTCCTTTCTTTTCTTTTCTCCTTCCTACCTTGCCTCTCCCCCTGCGTGCATTCAGAAGAGCTCTCACCTCTGCATTCTTATTAGGGACATGTCTGAAAGGCTCTCCGCAGCATGTGGTGTCCTCTGACCATCCGCAATGGCTGCTTTTTGTTGGCATTAACAAGCCAAGCAACCAAGGATAGCTTTTCAACAGGTACAAACTTTTCCTTTTAGATAATTAACTGCATTCAGACATGAGCGCGGTGATGGCAATGTGGGTACAGAAGCCCCGAGGATCATATTATTTGAAAAAGGACAGAGAAAAGGAAGCAAGATTGAAGGAAAAAAAAAAAAAAAAACTTGATCAAAAGACAAGATGTTCTCTTTGGTGTTGTTTAGCTCTCGGGGATTCAACTCCTATTCAAATAGTGTGGTCTTCATTTCTGGTCCTCATCCTCATTTATGTCCTCCTTACCTTTTATCAGGATAGATGGTGGAATGAGGGGAAACTTTGGTCATTGTGGAGCGGTCAAAGGTGTGCTGCCTTAATGAATGGAAGAAACACAAGTTCCTTGCTCTTCTTGGCTTTGCCATAAAAAGCTAGAGGATGCCTCCTGAAGAAGGCCTCTATCGGACTCGTCTCTTGTTAGGTGGCTTAACGCGAAAGCAGAGGGGAAAAGTAATTTTCTTCTCCCATCTACCCACCTACTTTTTTTGCGGCGTACTTTCATAAAGCTTATAATTATATTTGCGAGAGCCCTCGAGTAAGAACGAATGGGGTCTTTGTACCATCCTCTCTACAAGCCTCTCCTGTTTCTGGGGAAGAGAAAGTCATATTAGCGTTTGGACTTTCCTTTCTATATACACTGTGAGAAAGCCAGATGCGTCTCAACAAGAAGAAAAAAGCATTTTTTTTTTATTTTTTTTTTTCAACTACTTTATTCGATAAAATGTATTCTTGGGATTTTCGATGAGCATGACTAAGAATTAATGACATTTACAAGATATTTGCTATAATGATCTTAAAGCAGCGCTATGACATGGAGACTCATAAACCATGGGCAATCATCTTTTTACCGGTAAAGTATAAAAAGACAATTAAATGTATGACATAAAAAGCAGTATAAACTCTCACTAATCTATAGAAGAGATGGCTTTGTTTAGCGTTTAGCTCTCTTTAACATCACATCCCGGCTTGTGGCCTCACAATCTCACTCCCACTTCCATCCCCAACTCTTCTGGCTGATTACTTCTAATGTAATTTTAATTAAAAACTGTGGTGTCAAAGGGTTTAGCCTGCCTGAGAAGCGGGTGCAGATTGTGACACAGTGGCAGACCCCTTCACTTGCTTGAGAGGAAATGCAACCTGACATTACATGCGTGGTGCCAACAGCCTCAGAGCCAGGATGAAGACCAACACTCTCTGGACTATTTCAATAGGAATATGGGACTTCAATGATCCATTGTGGGGAAATAGTCATGGTTTGACTTTTCTTGTCGAAATCTGATGAGTTTTCGTTAAAAATAAATATTTGACAATTTTCCAGGCTTGGTGCTTTGTTTTATCAGTAATTATTTTGTTACTTACCTGTTCTCTTTTGTCATGCTGCAATATCTCTGTATTTAATTCCTTTTACATTTTAGGTTGCCTTTTAAATTCTAGCCAGGGCCATCAGATGAAAACTAGACTTTTTTGTCTAACTGTTTATTAATGTGCATTGTCCCTTTTAAATAATCAATAAATTCAATAAATTCAAATAATAATGATAATAATAATAGCTTTTTTTTTTTGGTACATGAAAACAAATATCTTAATGTCAACACGTAAATTCAATGATAGTTTCAGCAGGAAAAAGGGCAAGGTAACCTATCAAGCTGTGTTTCATTGTAATTTCTCATTGCACATAATTGAACTTGACAATAATTGGCACGGCCAAATGTCACAAAGGTGACCCGTGGAAGGTGCCCCCACAGCAGGGCTCAACAGCAGAGGTCTGCCTGCAGGTTTGTAATCCTTTCACCCAGCCATTGGATTATCTGATCTCTGTCGACCCCGAAGAGGCTTCCCGTGACTCCTGCTCAAACACTTTCTAAAATCTCCCGTCCACGCCCCATCTGCCAGCTAAGTGATGTCTTGGATAGCTCCGATCTGAAGGAGTGCATACGGAGGCAACAGAGCAGACGATGAACCAGAACATGCCTCCTCCCTTTAGCTGAAGGCTCTGTGCCTCAAACACAGATACAGGAAAACAGATTTCTGATGCTAGCAGAACAACGAGCTTAGCTTCATAAAAGATTATCTTCTACATCTTTCTTAACTTTAAAATCTATTTTCCTAAATAGGTAAAAAGATATTTTTTCTTAAATATATACTGACAAAAATTACACATAGGAATTTTTTTCAAGATACTCACCACCAGTGGATGAGACGTCAGTGTCAATGACTCCATAACTTTCCCTGACAGTGTCCTTGTTTTCTGAGCATTGGTGGACAGTTGGAGGAGCTGGTGGTTGGTCCAGAGCACTGAGGCATGTAGGAAGAGGCTTTAACTTTGCGAGCCTCCTTCTGCCAGGTTCATGGGGCCCTGCTGCTTTGAGTAATAAAGGATCAGTGTTGGGAGCCTGAGACCCTGCCATATCAGCCAGTCTGCTCACTGGGAACACGTTCCTTTCTTACAACCAGGATTCAACCAGGATTCAGTGTCAGACTTAAACTTCAAGAGTTACTCTGCCTAATGGATTTCCAGACACCTCAAATTTTCACCAATTGTTGCCTCCGTCACTTTTAACCTCATTCTTAAAAAAATCATTGCTTTATGATATATTGTTTCAAATAAGAACTCTTTTTGTGGTAATATTATGTGCAACATAGGACACACCAATAAGGGAAAGATGTTTATCAAGCATTTTTCAAGTATTGCAAACCATGTCCATCAAAGATGTAAAACTCATTTTATTCCAGGGACCAGATACAGACCAGTTTGATCCCAAGTGGGCTACAGATTATAAGTGGAAACACAAGCTTTCTAATAATGTGCCCCAGTTTGCACTTCTACGTATCAATGATACAGGAGTATGTAATGCGCCAGATATCGGTCCCTGCAGGATCTTCACTTTAAATTTAAAACATGACTGTTATGTTGATAGGAGTCTCTAAGTTGTCCGTAGGAGTGAATGTGAGGGAGTGGTTGTCTGTGTTGCCCTGCGATGGACTGGCACACTGTCCGGGGTGTACCCCCAGTGTGAGCCAGAGATTGGCACCGGCAGACCCCCGCGACCCTGAAAAACAGTAACAAGAGGCTCTGAAAATGGATGGATGGAAATGTAAGAAAAATTGCAGGATTTTGGAAAAAAAAAAATTGTGTTGTTGTTGTGACTGAGATGAAAAATAACTGCCATCATGCAATATAAACATGGGAAAACTGTGAGCACCTCCAAATATTGATGAGCTTCATTGAAATTGTGTATTTGTATTGTGTGTTTTCTCCTGTTGGCCACATGTGGTGTATATGTATGTCAGACGTTACACCATAATAACAAGGTTTTATTACACCATGGTTTTAGTATGTCTACATTTTTCCTCTCTTTTTTTAAAAGAAACAACAACAACAACATATTTCTGCTTACCTTACATTAAAAAAAACAACAAAAAAAACAAAAAAAAAAACTTTGAGTTTATTGGAGTCTAAACATTTTCTATAAATTGATTTAGATAGGAGAGGTCTGTAGTAATTATGTTTGTGTTACTCATGTTATGAACAACAAAGTGTGTGGATTTGTGACATGATTCTAGTTTGGCAATAGCACCTGAGACCTTTAAGAAATCAAATGTATTGAAAATACACTGATGGACAAGTACATTAAATAACACGTAAAAATATATATATCTTGAAATTATATACGACAGTAGTTGATTAATTTCTGAACTGTTTAAAAAAATTAAATACACAAATAAATTATCGGTTACTAAACTTGTTATGAGCGTTTTGTTTTGTGCTGGCTGTAATAAATAATAATAATAAAAAAAAATGCCGCCTTTAATCATGGGATTTGTAGTTGTGTGACGGATCTATGACGTCAGCGGAAGTGTGGAGGGCGCCGTGCTGCGAGGTCACATTGGTTCCGTTTTGTAATGTTTTGAGACATTAAAGACTATGGAGGCATCAAAAACAGGTAGGAAACATCTCTGAGATCTGGTTATACTGTGCATGTGTTTCACTGTTAGCTTCTGAGTTTACTCGTTTTATGTAAACCCGTGTAGCTAAGGTAGCATTAGCACGGTTATCGCTCTATTTAACCATTATTCTCTCATTTATGAACATGGCAATGTGTCACTCACCCTGGTCTATGTTTAACCTAGTATTAACGTTGCTTTTGTTGCCTTATTATTACGTCTCCCGTTGTGTAATGTGTAGTAATACGTTCACGTAACATTTTCGTAGTTATTGAGAACATCCACGTGTTTTAAGCAAATTGTTTTTTTAATAATAATGTAAAATAAAATTTGTTACAAAGGTGAGCCTTATAATATTCCATTTTATCCAGATTCCTCAGAGGATTTCCATTTAAGACATGTGGAAACAGACGTGCTGATTCCAAAGATGATGAGAGAGAAAGCCAAGGAGCTCTGTGCAGAGAAAGTCCAAGGTTTGTTTGTAGTTAATTATCCATTCATAAGTTATTTAATGAACAAGTTTAACTATGCCTCATTTCCTTTAAATGTGATTGTAAATAAGACACCATCAACCCAGAGACCATTTGATTGTGATCTGTGCTTATTGTCTTTAATAGAGGGGGAAAAATAAATAAATACATAGAAACCTCACATTTTCAAATTGTAAGATTTATTTGATTTAAAGGTGCAGTCCGCAACTTTCAGATCCCTCCCTCCCCGCTGCTCTCTTGCCCTGCCTCCAAACTTTCCAAAGTCCCTCCCTCAGAGGAGCTAACAAGCTAACCTTAGCCAGACAGCAACATCACAGTAATATAACATGCTCTGTTAAAAGCATATTACTGCAGCGCTTCTCTCTCTCTATGTGCACACACCTCAGCAACAGTGGCAACAACACAGTGTCACTTACAGCAGCCCACACGGAGGCTGCTGCGCACACACGAACAACACATGCACCGCAGAGTTCTAGTTTAACAATTATAAATCAAACATAATGTAAATCAAGCAGCAGTAATTACCTTTCAAGCAGAAAAGTCGCTAATTCCATCTTCTACTCCTCCAGACCATACACTGTAACAAACACGGCGCTCCAGCCCCGGGAAAGGGGCGGGAACTGTGAGCAACAGCTGTCAGACAGTCCATCAAACACAATCCTGGCTCTGATTAGTTCTTTCTGCTCGGTCGCGGTGCATTCTGGCAATCTGCCAAAGGCAGCAGTAGCATCGGGGGGCGGGACCCTTTAACCCTTTTTTTTTTTCACACAAACTACTAGTTTCATGTAAAACTGTCCTTATATAGTCACAGCTTTTGCAAATATGACAAAAATTCACTTTTATAAGAGTTGCAGACTGCACCTTTAAAATCCTAAAATAATATATTACTTTTCTTTCAATCCAATATTTATCATGGCAGAATGTTTGTACTTAACATGAAAAGTTACTCTATTATGTTTGGGAAACAAACATTGACGTTTATACTTTTTTTTTTTCATTAATAAAGAGCAATATTCAATGTTAAACCTTCCTTGGTAACACTTTACTTGAAGTTTTATACATATGGCTGCCATTACACTGTCATTATTATGAATAAGGTGTCATGAAGGTCATTAAGTGTTGTTCGTTACCCTAACACCACTAGATTCCTCCACCTAGCCCAAAAGATGCCAACATGGCTGCAAAGGCGTCATAATTTAGCGAACAACACCTAATGACAGCTTAAGGACACCTTATTCATGCTAATGACAGCGTGATGTCAGCCTTTATGTATAAAACTTGAAGTAAAGTATTAAAAAATTTGTTTCCTTGTTCACAGGTAACATACTTAAAAGATCTGTTCCAGTCAAAGTTAAACCCTATCCAAATAAAGTCATTAGGACACATTGGAGATATGCACAACTTTTTAACTGTAAATATGAACAATGTTTGTGAAACTGAAAAACCTCTTATGTTAGTTTGTGCAGTACCTGTTTCATATGCCTTCCAAATGCTGTCACTTGATGTCACAGTTGATGGATTGATAAAATGAAAGGTGTTTTTCCTTACTTTGCATTACAGGTATTATTGTAGATAAAATGGGTCAGCTTAACGTCTTGGTTAAATCGTATCATTAGAACAAATTTCTTTAGGAATAAGAGATTTGCCATTGCCAGTAGAGCTGGGTATCGCCAGGAACCTCGGATACGATATATTGCGATATTTATTTATTTTATTATTTATCTATTTATTTATTTTTGTCCCCGATAATGATATTATCACGATACAGCGGTTCTGCATTAATCGATATATCCCGGGAAAATTCATCCACGTACATTACAATATCTGTCACTGAAGAAATAATTTATCTACTGCACTGAATCTGTTTCACAGGAATTACAAAACATTGGTAATCAATTTTACATGAATGACAGGGAAGTAAAACAAAAAAGTGTAAACTGCACAGTGAATCTTCTTAACACACACTGACCACAACTAGTCACATGTCCTTGCGTCATGTTTACGTCTTTAAGGGAAGCCTGATACAAAAATGTCTTCATTGTTAAGGATGTTTGTGGAAATTAACTTTAAATCATTAAAAACAAAATGAATGCAGAAAATACTGATTTCAGTGCCAGTATTATCAACTTCTCTGTAACCACGGACACACATCAGTGCTGCTTATGAAAACTGGAAAATTTCACTGCATATGAAAAATAAACATTTCAGTCAGTGCATTACCCTGGCATCGATGGTCCACAACACACAACTTTTCCCACGGATCTTCTGTTGCTCTGATGAGATGTTGATCAAACACTCTGAGCAGGTGAAACTGATTAAAGCTAGTCACGTCGTCACGGAGCGATACAGCGCTCCATGAGAAACGGACGGAGTTTCACAGACACAGCAAAGTTAAAGACACACCGTGGACTTTTTGACCTAAAGAGTTGATCCATATGAGTTATTTTAATATACAGAGCTTGTATCAGTGCTCTGAACGGGGCTTCCCTCATGAAATACCGAATGTGTAAGTTTGGAGAAGACGGACCAACTTTGGCCAGGTCGTGTGGCCTGGAGAACGTTTCACTTTACGGCAGTCACGTGACCACAGGCTCTGATATATATACTGTATAGTTCCAACATACGGGCATTTCCCGACCCGGCACCATTGGTGTTTGCAGCTGAAACGATTTAGCCTCTGTTTACAGCCAAAACAGCACAATATGGTAGTTTCATGTAGGGTTAATGGTGCACTAATCGCTGCGATAGTTCAGTTAAACGTGGATTCTTTAGTAAGGGAAGTCGGCAAGTCGGATCCGTAACTTAGGGCTCAGGATTGGCTCTCAGGGCTGGGCTCGTGCTGCAGCTACAGTCTGTGGGCTGGAGGAGCAGGTGCTTGGCCCGCCTCGCCGTGTCAGTGGTGCTTCCCCCTTACTCCCTGGCCTCGCCGCCATTGTCGGCCCCTCCGACCCAAAGTCATCTTTGTTTGGCCGTGTGAGAACCAGGGATGGGAATCTCACGATATGATACGCGATACAAAGCTCACGATAACCATTATCTCATGATATGACAATACTGCAATTCTCAATATATTGGTCAGAAATTAATCTACGATAATCTATGACATAACAAGAAAAAAAATGATTAAGTGGAAAAATACCATTTTTATTTTATATCTCTGAAAGACAATAAATTGAAAAAGTGTCCTATGAACAGTGACACTATTTTAGTGCAACATTTCTGTAAATAAGTGTCAACATACCAATGTAAATGAATAAGTATCTCCAATAGTGCTTTCTGTAAACAAAAAATATGTACTTTCTTACCAGTGACACCATTATAGTGCAGTATTCCAGTAAACAATATATTGCTTCCTTTAACAAACAGTGACAACATTACTGTGAAGACGTACCTGCACATTTTAGTGGAAAAGCAGAAAAGGTTTTGAAAAAAAAAAAAAAAAAATCGATACTTGGCGCGAGCACATCGATAATCGATGGTGTGAAAAAATATCACGATATATCGCCATATGAAAATATAGTCACACTCATAGTGAGAACATATAACCACAGACTGGAGCAGATCAAAGAAGTTTATTCTATACTGGATGAAAATGCTGGACTGGGGAGTGATTGCAAACAAACTCGGCTTGTTGCACACCTCTGATGTAGAGCTCACTGACAGACAGACAGACAGACAGACAGACAGACAGACAGCACGACTGATGTAAATATTTTAGAACGTCTGAAATGCAGACATTACGTGTTTATGGGATGCCAGTCCGCTATGGCTTTACCAGCGCAGACACAAACATAAACATAAGGCTCCGTGACTCTTGCTAAGGAGAAGCTAGTGATGGAGTCACTAACACGCTCAACCTTTACTTGTTCACACCACTGCTTTTTACTGCTGAGAATCTGACGGGCTTTGAGCAATTCCCAAAGTGTATTGTGAACGCGAATTGAGCCAAATAAAGGCGTTAACATTCTCAGCTGTTCTCCACCCATTTGAGCTATCCCATAGTCACACCTTTTGTTAATCTGACGTTCCTCAGGTACAATGCCCTAATATAACCGCAGCAACAACTCAGCCAATGGCAACTAGTTAACGTGGTTACAAGTGAGTGGAGCGTCTTTGTCCCCTACCCCCCATCATCTCATGCTGGATGTTTGCGTCTGTAAAGGTGGGGTTTGCATGTGGGTCTGTGGTTGTGTTTTACAAAAAAAAAAGCCCTCATGCACAATCTACAAGTTCCAGTCTGCATTTTAGCTCCCACACATACCGAGGATATAAACTGTATTGTTGTGTAAACGGAGAAGAACTGTGAACGTGGAAACAACCTGTTTGTAGTTTAATCTAACATCAGTTTCCCCTCGCACATATTTACTATTCACACAACTTAAAATAAACCCATTTTAGTGCTAAGCTCGATCAAAATGTGAACGTTTCCTTCTGCTTTCTACGAATGCCAAACTTGAACTTCTGCCTCTAATAAAAGGGGAATTTAAACCCAAATGTCCTGAAGTGAAGATGGCATCCCACTTTGCTTTAACACACTCCTTCTGACATGAAACCAGCCTCCTAAATGTGCCTTTGGTGTAGCTGCTGATGTGCAAACAGGGAGGCAGTCCTCTGCAGCCTCCATTAGTCCCTGGGGGGGGGGGTGTTTGAGGCGCTTGTTGATTAGATTAGTCGCACTGTTCTGCTTCTCTAAATTGGTTTTGCTGTTAAGAATTCCCCCGCACTTCTGCATCCTGATGAAAGTATCTTTGTGTGAACCATACTGATGAAGGTAATTAGGATGTAAGTTGTTGGAGGGGGACATGAGTGGTTTTAATTAATGTATTAGGAAAGAGCGTGCTAACACTCGGTCTTCAACACCTTTTTTAGAAAAAGGACAACGTCCCATTAAACGGTCACTGCAGCATGCATCAGTCTCTGCTCAGGGGTCGTTGGGGTGTGTATTTGTGACGAGTCTATGACATAATCCTAACAGACAAAATCCCAGGTTATTTTTTAAATGCATTATTTTATACAAAGTGTCTTTAGTTCCGACACTTCCTGTGTGCATTGCACAGTTCCGTCACTGCCGGACATTTTCCACATAAGCGTGTTGGGATGGCCAAGTAATCTAAGGCGGCACACTCAGGAATTTTTCCTTCCACTGATGTGGGTTCGAATCCCACTTCTGACATTTTTAACTCTATACAGTCTGACCAGAAAGACACTATTTAATTTGCTGATGAAAAATGCCACACAGGCACATTTATTAACTAACAGCTGCACAATATGTGCCACTTTTGGCTTTTTCTCCTATAAGGGACAGCACGTGTGAGTGAGTGTGGCTTACTTAAGGTAAGGTCAATAATCCATCTAACTGTGCTTTTCATGTTCTGAGTAGCAGCGACAACTAAAACACATTTTTTTAATGCAAAATAAGCTATAAAATAAAAATATATCGATATAGATAATATTATAATTTTCTGTATCTGCAAAATCGAGAACTCGATATATCTTGAATCTCGATGTATTGCCCAGGACTAGTTCTCACATCTATTCACTGAGAGCAGTCAAAGTTAAACCACATACTGTACCTTATTGGGAACTTGAATCAACAAAGAAGTGTCTACAGGGCACAGATGTGAGCATCTGCAGAGTTGATTTTGAATGACGTACTATTAGGGCTGGGCAAAAAAAAAAAATCGATTTGTTGAATTTGTAGTTAAAAACCATTTTTTTTTTTTTTTTGCAATTTTGAGTTTAACAAAAAAAAAAATATATATATATACCTGTATTTTTATTTTATTTTTATTTTTCACAACAGTCTTTTCAAACTTTTTTCGCATTTCGTCCTTGTGGGTTACCGTAGCACGATGTGAGCCCGCCCCCTCTTTGTTTACATGTGTTTACCCTTTGAGTAGGCTATATGTGTGCCACAGGCATGTTTAATGTTTTATTCACACTATGCTGAGATGCTAAGGGAAGAGTTTATTATTATTTTTAATTGTAATGTTAAATGTTATAAAATATGTAGTTATCTGATTTCTTAATCAGAAAATTGAAGCTACTGTGAAGTTGCTGTTGCACTTTTGCTTAAACCTGGGTTAAAGCTTGAAATTGTTGAATGACAGAGACTCATTTACATTTTATTTTGGGATTGTTCTATGCATTTTAACTCTTGAGGACAATCACAGCAATAAAGTTGCACTTTTGACAATATATCTGATGTCTGCAGTCATTTTTAAGTGCATTGAAGAAAAAAAATTGAATCAAAACTTGAATTAAAAAAAAAAAAAAAATCTGATTTTTTTTTTTTTTTTTTTTAGGCAAAATTGCCCAGCCCTACGTTCTATTGATATTTACATGTGTATTGATCCTGGTCTGATTTCCTGCTGCTTCTCATCTCCAGCCTTCAACCTCTGCTGTAAAGACTCTGGCTTTCTCATGGTGTTAAAGTGTCGAGAGCAGAACGCGGCCCTGAAGGAATGTCTGACCATACAGTGAGTGGGTTCAAGTATCTCCCCTTAACGCGTGACACGCTGTTGCATCTTATTACATAACGTGTGATCACACAACAACCTTTTGTTGACAGTCTCTGCTGTCGCTAATAGAGCGTTTCAGAAACAGTTGATCCCCATCAGAGTGACGGTGTCAAACGTTTTCTTCCATCAGTTACAAGGACCCTGCTTTTTATGAGGAGTGTAAAAAGGAGTACATTGAGGAGAGGCTTCAGTTTGAGAAGACGGGCCTTCCATCCAAGAGCAGGAAACAAAAGCTTCCAGCCAGCATGTGATGAAACATCCTCGGGAAAGTCTGGAAAACTGCGTACAACCTCCGTCAAGGCCCTGAGTTAAGCTACAGATGCATCTTTTAGTTAATTAAGTGGTGAAGTTGCTGAAACTTTAATGTGCATTGGTGGTGTATGAATGAAATGACATCAATTTCTGATTTTCAGTGCATTTCAGACATAGTCAAAAATCAGATATTGTAGATCTCAGGCTTTGGTAAATGACTGACGGTGACTTGGAGGTTTTGTTTAAAAGATGCCTGATGTGTAACCTCTAAAGGTGTGATGATGTGACGTGTATATAAACCATTCACAGTTGTAATAAAATGCTAAATCTCTAATGTAAAGTGTTTGTATTTACCATGTCATTTATATACACAACAACAACAACATGATACGCTCCATCAGAAGCAGGTTGGACACATTACTCAACTTATATACAAATATAGTAAAGAGTATTTCCTATTTGAATTTGTGTATTTAAATCATTTTAAATAAAAAAGGTGAAGATTACATTGATTTATTATTGTCACTATAGATCAAATCTGTTTAAAGAATCTTGGGAAATGGTTAGTTTGTCATTAGTAACACACACATCACTAATGTTTTATTATAACATTGATCACAAGTAGGGGTGTCCTGATCCGATATCAGCCTGAAAACGGATATTGGATTAAAATTTCCATTTTTATTTTTATTTTTGAAAATTTTATTTATTTTATTCAATTGTAGAATACTGTAGATATTGAAGGTTAAAATGTATTGTCTATTGTTCTCTGTTTGAGTAACATCATTTGATCACGCCTTTTCTAACATTCCACATTACAAAATAGTGTTTTTTTTTATAGATAGAAAAAAAAAAAGTATGTGCGATTCATGCCGATATCGGATCAATATCGACCAATACGCAAGGCTGCAATATCGGTGTCATATCGGAAATGAAAAAGTTGTATCGGAACATCCCTAATCACAAGTTAGTATTTCAGATTGGGATTTCTGGGAAAAGTAATGGTGAGGTAGTGACGACCTTTACAGGACTGCATGAATGATAAAGATAACTTTTATTAGTCCCACTCACTTTTTTTTTTCTTCAGACCAAATTTAGTTTTTCAAAAATAGCTGTTGAAAACACAGATACAGAATCTTTTTTAAAACATAAATCTATATATTTTCATGTGCAACATGCATTTCACAGCATACCTGTCCAAAAAAAACAAGTTTCTTTCAAAATAAAAGGCAAGTCCAACATGAGAGACATTAAGTATTTATTTATTTTTTGACCAGCTGTCCGTGACCCACCCAGTACTGGACCGCGACCCACCAGTTGAGAATCACTGCATTAGTCCACTATTTCATTGCTGACTCAAAATATTTGGAACTGCAAGAATGAACATGAATATAATTATATATTGTCTAATTTATATTTGTGATTTCAACCAATCATAATTGACATATATATATATATATATGTCTCCCAGCCTTTTTTTTTAATGTGATGCCCCACTGAATGTATTTCACATAAAAAAAAAAAATTGTTCAAAAATAAAGTACGATAGTGCCATATGTATATATATTTCTATTTTTAATAAACTATAATGTTATTCTTATTTAAATATATATACATATTTTGTATAAATATGGCACTCAAACCGCACATACTGGTTTTTCATTACTCCTTGTGATGGTTGGTGGTGCTTTAGTTTGCTGGTTTTTGCAAAAAAAATAAAAATAAAAACATGCATATTTATCATTAAAAGATTGCTCTTTGTGGCTTGTTAACCTAAGACAAATGTGGATTTGGGGATAATTAAAAAAAAACAACCAGCTTGTATCTTAAAAAAGTAATGTCATGTGATATATTCTATGTCAAATGTGAAATAATATCACTCATTTATATTTACGGTGTAGGTGTGCCCAAATTTTGCAGTCAACCATTTTTAAGACAACAAAATGCACAAGAAGTGCTTTTAAGGTAATAATTGCAAGAATATGAATTAAATTACACATTGAATATGAAATTAATAGTTGAATTACAATGTTTGTGTATAATTCGATTGATAGAAATAAGAAAAAAAATGGACGGTTTCAACATTTTAACAGGCCTGACGTATTGATGAGATTTTCCTCTAAAATAAGCAACACAGGCCTGAAATCAGACCGATTAGTTGGTGTTTTCATTCATTTATTGATCATATTTACAAACAGTCTGAAGTGCAGTAAATCTAAAATATAATCCATATCTACTATACATTGCATTTTGGTTTGCAAATAGTTACAGAAGTATGAAACTACTGCTGTAAAATAACCTTTTTTATTTAAAATCAAGAACATAAATACCTTAGAGTAAGAAACAGACTATGGAAAATGGAGGAACATGTATTCGCTTTAAGAACTTAAGGTCTTTGTTCAGCTCTGTGTCAAGTCGCAGCTCACGTTTCTTCATGTCAGTACATCGTTGTGTTTCCACCTTCTTGAACCAAAGGACACGTCAGAAAAATACAAAAACCTAACTTTGGCAGAGTACTGAAGCCCGTCATTTACATTTATACAGATATGCACATTGTTTCAGTTCAGCGAGTAGTCTTACACAGTTTAAATATCTTTACGGTTGTTCTTTACCCTCGTTCACCCCTTTCCAGCAATAGTAGCACGAGCACAGTGCAGAGCTTCAGTACATTTTCCACAGTTTGACAAATCCACAAACTTCATGTCAACAACAGCGTTAGCAGAGAAGGAGTGTGTGTTTCCTGTTCTGTATTGTTTCGGTTTGTCATGAACGATGTAATTGAAGGTTGATTGACTTAATTTAAATAGACATCGATAAGAACAAAAAGAGAATAGGATTTCAGAAATCTTAGATCTTGATAATTACTTTATATGTATCAGGCTGATTTTTATTGTTATTATTGTCCTGACACCATTTTCTGAAATACGATTGAAATCGGAAAGATGAGCAGCAGAGATAGAAATACATACCAACAGTGATCAACAGTGAAAAACTCATTTTCTTGTAATAACAATGGCTAAAATTGGTTTAACATGTACAATCTGGAACAAATCTCTGCGTTTGTCCTTCAGTTACAAGCATGTCTGTCTTCATCACATCACAAAAATCACAAGTCCTCCCCCCTCCCCCTCCCCCTCCCAACAATCATGATACAAACATGAACTCCATAGCTTTTTAATTTAGTTTTTTTTTTTTTACATTAATCAAGTCTTGCATTGGAGGGAGACCAGTGAATGTGGTGCGGTGACTCCATTTAAGATGAGTCATTGATATAGGCACAACACAGCTACACACACTGATCTGCACAAACAGGCACATGTTTTTTTATGTGCCCGTATATGCACACACACACACACACACACACACACACGCAGACACACAAATTAAACTGTTTGTGGAGATGCGTGTACAAAGACACATGGAACTGAAAGTGTTCTGTTGAATATATCCGCTCCAAATGTTCTCGGCACAGTCAGATATCCCCCCCCCCCCGTTGTGGTTTTGCAAAGATGGCGAATCAATGAACACAAGTCTTTACAAAATAAAGGCCTCTTCTGGCCTAAGTTACTTCAAACAACCACTAGGTCCAGTCTCCTTCACCTCAGACGAGAAGTCTAGACAACTTAAGGCAGGTTAGGTGGTGTTTCTGTGGCAGGGTAAGCAGAGTTCACTCACTCTCTCATTTCTTAGTTTGCTTTTCAACCCGACGACTCTTAATAGCGCTTCACCCACTCCGTGTTGGGTGGGCTCCTCGGGCTGCAGTTTCCCATTAAGGAAGAGGAATTGGACGCAGCACCCTCCCAGAACATGGCGTCGCTGGGCTTGGGCGGGCTGGGGAAGGACCGCGAGCTGTCATCCAAAGAGGCTTGGTTGAGCGGAGGCGGGGGCAGCACCACAGAGCAGGTGTCACTGTCTGCTGAGCAGCTCTGGGAGGGCCACGGCCCGTTGTACCAGCAGTCCTTCAGACTGTCTGGCAGCATGTTGCTGGACGGGTTGCTGACTGGGCGGCCTGAGGAAGAGGAGGAGGGGAGAGGGCTGGAGCTAGGGGGTCGAGCTACTGAGGAGCGAGAGATTTGGTGGTGGTTGTTGTTCTTTTCCATGTCATCCAAACACTGGACTGGAATTGCTGGGGTAGCGAGAGAGAGGAGGGGAAAAGGAAATAGAAAAGATGAGAAAATGGGAAAGGAACTGGGCTTTAATTAAATAAAGTTCTTATTTTGTGTTTATTCCAGTTTACTTCAATGGTATGAAGTTATAAAAGAAGTTACAATGGGGAGGGAATGCATTATGATGAATTAAGGCTAAACCTTTGGATTGTTGTGACTGCATGTGGGGTCGATTATAATTATAATTGCGGAATTGATAATTAATTACAATTATGGCATCACTGTAATTTAAAAAAATCTAATGCGTTGTGATCGTAATGAAATTGCAATTGAGTTTAGATAATTGACTTTGTAATTGTCATGAAAATTCTATAAAAAATGTCAATTATAATTTAATGCAAAAAGTGGGGAACCATGTTACAGTTCTACACATATGTAATTGACAATTATTAAAATATGTTTCATATCAAGCTTTCCCACATTTTACCATTTAAAAAACATTAAAATCGAGGGGTATACTGACACAAAAGAGGCTCAGATGTCCACAACAAAAATATTAAAACCAATATTTTAATTGATTAGGAAGCTTAACAAGGTAA
The DNA here is from genome assembly GCF_900634775.1 of Gouania willdenowi. NCBI lineage: Eukaryota > Metazoa > Chordata > Actinopteri > Blenniiformes > Gobiesocidae > Gouania > Gouania willdenowi. The sequence goes on from NC_041059.1 coordinate 20,455,434, forward strand.
CCAATATATAGTGAAAAAAATAGACGATAGATATTTGTTTTTACTGTATTTTACAGCTGATTTAGGACCCAGTTATCATAAGAGGTGCTAACAGAAAGAGGAAGAGGCAGGTTGACTTTTATTAGGTTATTTATTTCAGGGTCGGTAATTGTGATTAATTGTAATTTATCTTTATAAATTGAGAGCGTAATAGGACAAAAACAATTGTAATTGAATGAATGAATGAATGTTACAGAACAACGAGATTTAGATGAGAAATGGGATCACAACACAAGGAGAGGTGAGGGGAAAAAGGCAGGTTTTGTACTGAATTCCCTATTTGAGAATAAAATAGAAAAACTAGGAAAAAAAAAACATGCATTGAATTGTAATTAGAAAAAATGATGGTCACTTTAATCAAGATTGAATTGTAATTGAACATGGGTAATTGAAAATGTAATTGCAACAATTTCCGATTAAAAATACATTTTAAAATCTTGAATAATTGTTCTTTTTCAACAACTATATTCTCTACTTTCACTTTCTCAAATGTAAATCTAGTTCAAATAAAATGCAGTTTCAAGAAAAGAAAGAGAAAAAGGAAGAAAAATAAATAAATGTCATGTGTGGTTACATACATATAGGGTTGCAATTAAATTAAAGTGTAAAAAAAAAAAACATTGATTCCAAATGAGTGAATTAATGTTATAGTATGAAGACAAACAGTTGGCATTCCCATGATGTAACAAACCTGATCCCCCAGATTTAGATTCTATTAAAGTTTTGAAAATATTCTTTTGACAAAAAAACCTCCACACACACACACACACACACACAGAGCCAGATCATCATCTTCTAATCTATACACTATTCAGCAGTCATCATTCTTTCACTATAACATCATCATTATGCACCTCCGCTTTTTCTCAGACATTCTGTTCGTACATTGTCCATTCATCCATCCCAGCTCCGCTCTCAGATGGTCCCCACAGTTTATTTGAATAAAAAGTGATTCCAAAGGAGGGAACATGTGAAGAATACAAATGCACAGTATGACTGAACACACACACACAGCACTGCCTCATTCTCTTCTACCCTTTATTTCACTCCATGTGCCTCATCTAAGTTAGTGGATTACCTTTCAGTGCAGTAAACACAAGATTATTTATTTTCTAGCCATATTTGCTTCTAATTTTCACCTCCTGGTCGTCTGTTCTGACACTCAGAGGAATTGACGACAGCGCTAATCCCCCCTGGGGTTAGCATATATCATCAGAGGCGGAGCATGATGGAAGAATGGATCCATGTGTGATGTCCTTTATCAAAGTGTTTGATAATATCCCCGTCTTATCACTCTCTTCAATAAAAGTGCACTGAGTAACAGCAGGAGAAGTTCTCCTGTTGAACAGCACTTCTCATCTCGCACATTTTGGTGTTATTAACGAGAATGCCATTTCAAGTCCTTCTACTTTACATTTTTAATAATTAATCAATTGGCTTAATTCAAAATATATATACACATTTTAAAACAGGAAATACAAACGCTTCAGCTAAAATACAGGCTGGTTAAAAAGTAGTTTGCTGATATTTTACTAACCTGAAACCATATTTATGAGAATTTAAAAAAATAATTCATTGATGATATATTTCCCATTAAAAAAAAAAAAAAAAGTTTTATGTTGTTTGTAGTTATATTTCTACCACAGGTTCCAAATTTGATTCTACAGTCAGTGTGGAGCAGGGTTGGGGCCAGTTACAATTACATTTTCAATTACTCGTGTTCAATTACAATTATTTTGTATCCTCAGAAAGTCAATTACAGTTACTTTCTCATGTACTAAAGTTCAATTACAATTCATAATTACAATTACTGAGCCTGAAATAAATAAACTAATAAAAGCTAATGTTCTTCTTGTGTTAGCTTTCTGTTATGATAACTGGTCCTAAATCAGCTGTAAAATACACTAAAAACTAATATCTATTAAATAAGTTATTTCCTATTTAATAGTTACCTTGTTAGGCTTCTTAATCAATGAAAATTTAGGTCTTTAATATTTTTAATGTGGCCATCTGAACCTTATTTGTGTTGATTATTATAATTTTTTTAAGGGTAAATTGTGTGAACGCTTGATATGATGAAACACATTTTAATAATTGTTAACTACATATATGTAAAACTGTACATAGAACTGTAACATGGTTCCCCAGTTGTGCTCAATTAAAATTCAATTATGATTACAACAGCAACAAATTGTTAAAATTACTATTATAACCACGCTATCATTTTAATTATCAATTACGCGATTACAATTACAATTTACCCCAGCCCTGGTGTGGAGTATAAGATCAAACAACTGCAGTGGGTCAAAAAAAATGTAAATATTGGCTATATATATATAGATTTATTGAAATGTAAATGGTAAAGTGTATTTTTCAAACATTAATGTTGCTTAGAAAAAGAAAAACAAATGAGAAAAGGAAGCTGCTTTTATAAAGCAAAATAAAAAAAATAAATAGAATTGATTATCCAGCATTTATTGTGTTGTGTCTCACCTTGTCTCGTCTCAGTGACTGACGGCTTGAGTCTCTTGATCAGGCCTGACTGGAGTGTGAGCTCCGCATGAAGACGGTTGACCTCACAGCACAGACCTTTGTAACTGTGCTGCATGCTTCTCTCTCTAAAAGACATCACAACATTTCACTCTACACTTTCACCTGACACATGTCCAATACTGTAAAATACTACCACACACAGACATTTGCCTCCAAATGATTTAAATTCAAGCACCATAAGGTAATCTCCTGAGCTAATACAGGTGTGAACAGGGCAGCAGATTTCCCTGTGTGTTATAGTGACAGCAGCATTTATTTATTTATAACACTATCCGTAATGTGCTCATTTTACAGGTGGGAATAATTGCTTAGCACCCTAAAATCCCTCTATAGGAACACAGTTAGGACTGCAGATGAATCTTGAGTTTAACTCTGGATGATTTATTGTTAAGTCATCCTGAAACACTGGCCGTGTTATGAAAAGAAGGGGCTAAAAAATGACAAATGGAAATGATATTAAATCTATAACACCTAAAAGCTGTAGAGTAAAGATGCTAAATCTCAGCAACACGTTAACATTTTAACACTTGCCAAATGAAAAAAATACAATATGGCTGGTAAACAAAACTATTTTTCATCCCAAAAAAAAAGGCATGTTTTTTTGCAATCTTTTTAAAATAAAGACAAGTTGAAATCGTCAATTGGAAATGTATTAGCAGAGCTGAAAGATCTGATCATTCTGCAGATGTACAAAGCAACATATCCTCCTCTAGTGGCCACCAGGGACCAATGCAAGCAAATAACAGTTAAAGCAGAGAGTGACAGATTCACTTTTATTTAGTTATTTATTTAAAAAAAAGGTCAAGCCTGGCAACAAACTCTGCTTTGTTTGTTGGTAATGAATAATTAAATAAATAAAAAATATCTGACCTCTGCACTGGCAACAAAAGGTGTTCTCTCAGTATCAGGAGTGATTTAATCCTCTGATGATTTCATAAATGATTTATGGTGAATTTAAAGCATGACCTGCACTTATGTACTTGTGCAAAGCAGTTCACCAGTGTTCAGTCACAGAAGATGTGCAGTTTTTGTACAAGCAAAAGACAAAATATATGGGATCTAAAAGAGAGCAGCTGCACCGAAAGATCAGATCTGCTGTGCCATTAGCTCAAAGGTTTCACATTTGATCATTAAAGCTGCAGTATGTAGAATAAATGAAACTGCTATGGATGCAACCGCGATGCCCCCTCCCCTTCCTGTTTCGAACATGACATACTTCCTGTTTCCCGTGCACATCTGTTATTCTGTCTGCTAGCACTCTCCATCTTACAGTGTCGCTTCTCTACGTTGTTATTCCTTTTTTGGCTTGTTTTGCTATGTAAGCAGTTGCGCCTTATACTGCGATGAGGACTTTTCCTGTTGGAATGTCCACCACTGCACCTTCACTACCTACAGGACATGAACTCGCTTTGACTTTTGTCGGGCAGCCAATAGTAAGGCCAATAACAGCTCATGGATCAATCTGCTTGTAAAACAATCCCTGATTGGCTGAAAGCGAGCATCCCGCTCCTTGTTTTCTAAAGCTTGATAACAGAGACATGAGCAGGCTCAGAGGTCCAGAGTACTCTCAGAACACTTTGAATTACAATACGCTCAAAGGTCATTATGTATTTTTGACCAAATGACACCAAAGAAATTACATACTGCAGCTTTCAGAGCTGAGATAAATTAGTTTAGCCCTTTATTTATCACTAAATACAAAGTAAAACTGAATACATTATACCAATGCATTAAAACATTTGTTTTAGAACATATAACCAGGAACAAGGCTTGTCCCCATGGATAAGATTGTATTTACTTACATTAAATTACATGAGAGAAATTTACAATTTTATTCTGATCTAGACTGTAGCTAATCTTCATGGGCATGTTATTCACAATACCTTGCATTATAATCTGCGTCACTCGACTGGTCCAAATCTGGTCCGTTAAGGTCATGGGGTTCCTCCTGAAACAAAGGTAAATCATATCAAATCAGGACTGGGTTGAAAAAAAAAAATGTAACAATTTGAATTGATTTTCCTTTGATTGTCCCTATATTCATTAATAAAATTCTAAAAATCGATCATTTGATGCGTCTTTTCTACTGTGTGTAATGCAGCCTGCAGTTTGAAGTCGAGTAGATCTTGCGAAGGCAGATGTCTGGATGCATGAAACCATATTTAAGATGTGCAACATGACGTGAAATATTGAGGAAAAAACAAAACTCTGAAACAGACATCGCACAGAAACGCAGTCTGCAAAGATGTGGGACCTCAAACAAACGCAGCTAGAGAAGACATTTGTTTGTAAGTCACCAGGAAACTCTGCAAGCCAAGAAAAGTGCAGATTATATAACTCATCACCTATAGCTCATTTATTTCACATACAGTATTTAGAAGCATAAACAACATTGATAAATATGTTGAATATATCCCTCACTCTATCATAATGTATGATGTGTCATCATCAATTGTAACACATTTATTTAATAGTGGCGGTGAAAAAAAATAAATCGCAGTTTTATTATTGACGAATACGAATCGATTCTTACATTTCCAGAGGTCCATTATTTACATGTTGTAAATTGTAACGTATTCTTGACGCTCCACTAGGGCTGTGACCTATTTCAGGGGGGCCGAGGACCTCAATAAACCAACCAGTCTGTACTAAGCTACAGAAAGTTTGGTCTATTTCCATTTAAGTTTCCATAAAGACTCAAAGTACCGGTATTAACCTGCTGTCCTATGACCACAGAACCATTTTAAAGCTAAATAATACAATAAAATTAATAAAATCAATAATACAATTTGGGCATTTATTTACAAGAGTGGCCTTTATTTAACAAGGACAGATTTCATAAAAATAAAAAAATGGAATATTTCCATAACTTTATACAGTATTGAAGGTGAGGTGAGGTGTTACTTAAAAGAAAAGTCAAATAATTCAACAGCTGCCATATTAAATAGATGATCAATGATCAGCAATAATCAAAAGTCGATTCAATTATAATTAAAAATCAAAAATCGATTTGAAATTGAATCAAGACCTCAATAATCGGAATTGAATCATGAAAATGGGATGATTAACCACCCTTATTATTTAATAAAACCATGTATTTATTCCTAACTGAAATCTCCTTAATCAAAAATAGAATTAAATCGCAAATTGAATCAATCGGCCCTTGTGAATGGAATCCAATTGATTTGTAAAACCTGAATTGATATTCAGAACTAATTTAAATAAATGTGTAGAAGTTTTTTCTTTTTTTTCTACAAAGACAAAACACATTTGTACTTACAAATGATCAATCCAAATTCATTTTCCTGTGATTTTCAGCCACACATCATGTTTTGTTCGTTTTACAGACTTTACAGTCTCTCAAAACCCCAATCAATTCTTTCTCTTACCACGCTTTTCTCCAGCAGTCGACTGTTTTCCAGAGTCACTCTCTCCAGCTCCTCTTGTAGTTTGTTGATCTTAAGCTCAGTGTTGGCCCGGTCCACCTGCCAGTATTCTTGTGGGCTGTTCATGCTCCTCATCACTGGTCAGAAAAATGTAAAAAAAAAAAAAAAAAAAACCCCCCAGACAAACCATAATTGTTGTTTATATCCTGTTGTTCATAAGTAAATGTTATTATTTACAATTAATAAACAGTTATAAAACTGAACAATTATTTAATATTTCATGTATTCATTAGCAATTACTGTGAAATAAGGTTTTTTTTCTTAGAACAAGGCATTTGAAGGAGTAGGTGTTCCATCTGTACCTTGGCTGATATCCATCTCTGTCCTCAGCTGAAGCAGCTCCAACTCTTTGGCCTGGAGCTGCTCAGTTAGCAGTCTCTCACTGTCACTCTTCTCCTTTTTCTGACAAAGAAAAATAAAACAATAGCAGGAAGAAAAAAAAAAAAAGACTTAGTTCATTTCATTTTATTTATATGTTTGAATTAGGACCTTACAAATGAATCAATGTGTCAGCAAACAGGGTCGACAGTTGTGGTCAAACATTTACGCACACGTGTAAAGAACACAATGTCATGGCCGTCTTGAGTTTCCAATCATTTCTGCAACTCTTATTTTTCTGTGATAGAGTGATTGGAACACATACTTCTTTGTCACAAAAAAAAACATTCATGAAGTTTAATTCTTTTATGAATTTATTATGGGTCAACTGAAAATGTGACCAAATCTGCTGGGTCAAAATGATGCATACAGCAACATGAATTAGCTATTTTTGAGATTTAAAAGGGTGTGTCAATGAAATTAGCTTCATGGCATGGCCTCTTAACTTCTTGTGAGTGATTATGAACGACTACAGCTGGTGACTTCTCATTTGATACAATCAATAGACCCGCCCACAAACGCGACAATAGGAAAGTCAAAGGAGCTCAGACGGCCATGACATTATATTCTTTACAAGTATATGTAAACTTTTGACCACAACTGTAAATATGCCAAAGTTAGCACACTAGCTAAATTTCATCCGTTGTCCTAAGGCTGGTAAATGTGATATACAGTTGAACAATAACATTTAACATACAGTTAAGCAACATCACACAATGAGACAAACATTAAACTGACTGACGACAGAAAACATGATACCACACATACTATTTACAATAAAAAAAAATTAAAAAACAACAGTCAGGAGTTTAAAGATCCCAAGAAAAAAAGTACATTATCATCTATGGGTGCATGATTGCTTTTTTTTCAACCAATTTTTGAGAATTGCTTTGAAAGTTTGGTATTTGCCACAGTTTCTGATGTTTTCTGGAAACGTATTCCATAATTTAGTGCCTCTGATAGACACCACCATTTGGCAAAATTTAGTCCGGTGCCTTTGTACTACACTCTCCGATCCTTAATCCAGTGTTAGATTTTTTTTATTTTTTTTTTAAACATATAAAATCCGTTAAACAGGGAAGGGCAAGCCCATTTATACCTTTAAAAACCAACTTTCAAAATCCAATATGTTGTACTTGGTTAGAATATTGCAATAATGATACTGCAAAGTCTTCTTGTTAAGAGCTTTCAAAGTTTTCTTAAAAGACATTTAAAAGGTTTCAAAATGATCTCAGTTGTCCGGGACTTTCCTCCATAAGATGAAGAGAAATATATATATTTTTGCAACATATACAAATATAAAACAAATGAATACTATACCAGTTTGTTCAGCTCCATCAGGAGATCCTCCTTCTCGATATAGATACCACGGTAAGCACTAAAGGCCTTGTTCACGTACTGCGGGCCCTCAGAGGGAGGAGCATCTGGTTTAAAAAGCTACAGTGTTGGAGAAAGTGAGGAAGCGTTAAATACATTATTAAACAGATGGATACTATCAACATAACACATCTACAACATATTTCCCAAAGGCTAGAATTATGTACCTTTTCTTCAAGCTGCTTAACCCTCTTCCTCAGCTGCGTGTTTTCTCGTTCAGTGTCTCTGAGCCTCTTCTTGATGTCCTCATAGGCTGTGACCAGGGCGAAGTGGGACGCGACAGACTCGTCTCCAGCACACACCGACACAGGACTCTCACCAGTGGCTGTGTAGGCTGTCTCATGTTTAAGGATGCAAATGTCATCATCCAATGCCAGAGGGTCCATGTCTGCACAGGCCTACGCTGTAGCAGATAAAGGACCTGAAAGCGACATAGAAGTGAAATGTTTTACATAGGTTAGTCACATATGCAGCGGGAAAGGATTTAAAAATATATATTAATAGATAATAAGAAGATTAAAACATGTTTTAGTAGATGAACAGCATTTTAAACTCATTTATTTTATCTTTAGTTAACCACATTTTTCTTTTTCCCTATATAAAGACAAGCCTTAGACATGGATTACTGACATGAAGCATGACGCAGGGCAACAGATTAATGAACATATAAAACACCCTGTGTGGGTGAATTGTAAAGTAATAATCTTGTATTATCTTTGAACTAAGTAAAATCATAATCTTAAATTATTTTCTAACCTTTTCAATAGATAAATTGTTATGTATTAAATATAGTTCAAAAATAAATCTGTATTAGATAAATGATCAAAAATGAAAATCAAACACCTGTCTTAGATGTATTATTTAATGATGTTTTAAAATTTTATCATACTTGTTTTTTTTGTTTTTGATGAATGTAATGGTATTCATTAATTAATGTGTGTGATATAACAGGTAACATTAGATATTCATTATATTTTTGTCATTTATCAAACAAAATAAAATTATTTCAACATAATCTAACCAAAGATTAAACTAGTCCCTTAAAGCACAACCTTTATCTACCTTTTAGATACATAAAATAAAAAAAACATCCACAATAATGATGTTGTTGATTATGTTACATGAAATGCATGTTACGATGCAACAAAGACATTAAAAATTAGGTTTTTCACTAATTTGAGGGATTTTGACATGTAAATATGTTTAAACCCCAAAATGTTAGACCGGCTCAACATTCACGTTTAAAGTATAAAAAGGGCAAGCTCTTAACAATTACTTCATAAGCACCGTAAGCACATAAGCTAACCAGAACATAATATCTATTTTTTTACCAAGTAAAAAGTGTCCACAAAGAGACACAAACAATGCATGACGTCCGTGAACATGACTAGCATAAGGCTGTTAGCTTCAAAAAAACATTGTCGACAACTGGAAAACGCAAGCTATGCTACATAACAACAATACACAATCTAAAACGCAACCTATACACATTGTCTAGGTAAACAAAACACATATAAAAGCAGCTGCAGAGGTATCACGATTGATCCCGTACGGTGATAAGGGCTAGCTCAGCTCAGCTAGCGTCCTCTGGCTAGGTAAAGCCAAACGAAACCCTTGTGTTTCACTCCCAAATGTTACCAACCGTGTTAGATACAGTCTTCAAATAGACGTCGAATAGCTACGAAGGGTTATCATTTACTCTTGAGAAACAGAAAGTGATGTCGCGGAGAAAACAAAGACATTGGCTCCGTGTCTGCTCTGAACTGACAGGTAAAGAAACAAAAACTTCCGGGAGTCACTTGACTGCTGAAGTCCTTTCACAATAAAACGGAAATTACAAAGATTCTTTCAAAATAATCATGTTAAATTTTTGGTTTAACCTTACAATCTTTTTTTTTCTTCTTTTTTCTATTGTGTCTTAAAAAAAAAAAAAAAAAATTGTGTGTTGTATTTTTCTATTATTCTATGTATATAATATAATAAAATATATCAATGAATAAAACATACTACTCATTGTAAACTCAAACTTTACATTATATTAAATGACTTAGGAGTGTAATGATGTTCCTCATTAAAAATTGTCCAACATCAGGGCTGTTTTTTTTTTTCATAAATATTCAGTCACAAGGTAACAAAATCCTATAAATATGTGTGATACTTCCTGTGGGATAGCAGAAGCAAAAGGTTGCTTTTGGTAATTGTTGCTAATGATGGGGGTTATCTATACATATACGACACTATCTAATACTATTTTTATTTATTATTTTCAATATATATATTTTTAGAAACATTATAAACGATACTGCGCAGAACCCTCAAGCTCCCAGGCCTCTGGACCCAAACTTGAAGGAAAAAGAGACCGCCACCTATATATATATATATATATATATATATATATATATATATATATATATATATATATATATATATATATATATATATATATATATTTTTTTTTTTTTTTTTTGGCTGTTTATTTAGTTCTTAGAATTCAACACATGGTACATAGTGTAGAAAATAGTGGAAATACATAAAAAAAGTCTTTATTGCAAAATTAGTCTCTCAAATTTTCTTTGCAACTTCGCATAAAAAAATTATTTTCTCACATCTATGACTTTCTTTCTCATAATTATATCTTTGTAGTTCATAATCATGACTTTTTTTTTCATAATTATGACTCTTTAGGACTTTTCATGGTGATTTTACATTTTTTTTTAGTGGCGTTAATGGGCTTCCATGCATAGGAAATCATGTCAAATTGGGCAGAATATAAGTTTGAATAGATTTAGGGTGATTTTCAGCTGTGGCTGGAGAGTCTCACTACATGATTTTTTAATAAACATTTTATTAGCTGAACGAAATGCAGTTGAACGGACAATTTAAGGGTGACGTCATTGACCCCAATGCTTCTGACGGGACCCAATCTGGCATCCCTTCGTTAACAAACCGGAAAGACTGTGATAAAGAACATACTACTGCACTGACTCTCAAGGGGGAAAAAAACTGGGACTGAGAAAAATATGAGCGAGGTAAGCAAGCCTAAAGCTTCATATTAACACAACTACTATATCCCGAACTTTTTGAATAAGCTAGTGTCAGTGAACGGTCGTCCTACTGACATACCAATAGTTTTACTGAACATATTTGTTAGCATACCGCGGAGTGACTATCTGTTTTTGTACAAGCATATACGATATAGCCCTCAATTATTGCACTTTTCTACCATTCAACTCTTGATAAAGTAAGTAACACGTGGGAGTACGTCTTTAGAAATATTTGATAATCAATGTAAACATCTGGACGCTAATTAGCTTAATTGCTGCTACCTGATGGCTGGCTATCGGTACGTAATAGTGTCAATAGACCGGTGTAGAGTAGAATAAACCTACCGTGAACGTTTACTACGGTATGCGTGCATGCGCGTCCGTCATTTTGAAAAAAAAAAAAAAAGTAATAAACTTTCCTTTAATTTTTAAGGTTTGGGTTTATCATAGTAAGAAAAATTAAGGCAGCAAAATACTGTACATATACGAGTAAATATTTACTATGCTATTAGTGCGCATGCGCCTGTAGAAGGCTTTCCACACGTCGGATTATTTTTCACTACAACGGCAGTCTATCCGTACTCAGCGCTCCTCATTGGCCAGTTTAGGTCACGTGCTAGGTGCACCACGTGACTTAAAGTTCCGTCAGTTTTATTTTAGCTCATATTTATTTTTAGCTACCGCGCTAACCCTAACCCAGGAAATACCCTAAAATGTTTATTCTTTTCATATATGTATTTTAAAAGGTGGACTTTGCTGTCTTAAATGTGTTAAAATGAAAAAAATATATATGTCAAAAGTGGGATTCAAACCCACGGCAGCGGAAGGAAGAATCCTTGAGTCTAGGCACCTTACTTGGCGATATCATAGGCACATTATGCATATGTAGAAAAGGTCCGGCAACGTCATCTTTCATACTGATAGGCTGCCTGTATATAAATATACGTATTACGTGCTAGGAGGCACTTCCTTTAAAGTATTGCGGAAATCGAACAAAATGGAAAAAAAAGTTAATTCTTTTTTTTTTTTTTTTTACATAAAGTTGTCTTAATATTATGACCAGATACCTTATATAATTTATCTAATATTATCTGACTGAATTTGATACAAAAGAACTGCAGAGCAGAGGCTTTAAAGTTGACTATTTATATCTGTTTTAATCCCTTTGGCCATTTTTAAACTTGTTTAAATCCACAGGTTAGGTCATACTATTACTACTAATTAAAAAAGAAAAAAAAAACATTCAAAGATCCAGATTATAGCTTTCTGTTTGTTTCTATTTCATTTGGATATGTGATGTGGGCTAAATATTTGCAATAAAATGTTTGTTTTTTTTTTTTTTTATAATGTAAAATGAGCTGAATAATTAAAACATTTACGGTGCATCTCTTTTTCACAGTAAAAGCTGCACAACTCAAGTCTATAATGGCTCAAAGAGAAATATGTGACATCAGCAGCTTCTCCAAGTTCTCCTCCCATTGTAAGTTCATCACGTAAACTCAATATCTGATCCTATAATTTTTTTTTTATCAAGTTATTTTCTAAAATTTCATTAAATAAAATGCTTATCTTTCATTTTCACTTTTTAAATTTACATATGTTTTTTTTTTTTTTTTTTTTTTTTGCATTATTCTAATTAATATTTGATGCAAACATGATATACTTTGCGAGGTTGTTTCAATTTTTTTCTTTTTAACACCTGCCCGGTTAGTGTGTTCATGTAACGCTTAGATTTAAAATGTGTTGAACGATGTAAAATGCATCGCTCAATTTTGCCACCATCTCTTTGCAGTGTTTTCAGAAGCTGAAATAGTGATGAAAGAAATCGAGCATCTGATCCAGTTGTGTACATCAACAGAGCAGTCCACCCAGGGACGGCACTCAATGGTATGCTCCAACATCAAGACAATGACTCATACGCAGAAATAACCCAGTATAACCAAACACACTTGACCTTAAGGACATAAGATCTTTGTTTTATAATGGTATACAATGTTTGTTTTGGTTACTCTTTTCCTCATAGCTCTCCGACGCGATGAGAAGTAAGTCAGATGATCTCACTTTTGCTGCTGTTGCATAGCAACACAGTTTTTACTTTTAGCCACAAATGTCTTTGTATCCAAGCAGAATTGTCATCGGTATAAATGAAAGTTTTCTAATGCTTAACGATCACTTTGTATTGAAGGCGAATCCTCTTGATATTTGTTACATTGTCTTCTCACAAAAATCAATCAGAAACTATTTTCTTTAATCTCTGAAGCTATATATATATAAATATATATGTATATATATTACATTTTTAATTAATATTTATTTCATTTAATTTTTGATATCATTTTATATATTATATTTTGTTTATTTTCTAAATATTTAAGTGTTGTTTGAGAAAGCAGCAAAGTCAAAGCTACCCCATTAACAGTAGATTCTGTAGCTTTCATTTAGATAATTAGAAAGTTTTAATTAGCGGTGGGAACCTCTGGATACGATATGATACGCAATACAAAGCTCACGATAATGATTATTTCACACAATGACGATACTGCGAATATCGATATATTGGTCAGAAATCAATCTACGATAATCCGACATAACAAGAAAAAAAAGATTAAGTGAAAAAATACAATTTTTATTTTATATTTCTGAAAGACAGTACATTGAAAGTGTCCTATGAACAGTGACACTATTTTAGTGCAACATTTCTGTAAATAAGTGTCGACATACCAATGTAAACGAATAAGTATCTCCAAGAGTGCTTTCTATAAACAAAACATAGGGTCTTTCTTACCAGTGACACCAGTATAGTGCAATATTCCAGCAAACAATATATTGGTTCCTTCAACAAACAGTGACTCAATTTCTGTGTGTACCTGCACATTTTAGTGAAAAAGCAGTAAAGGTTTTGGAAAAAAAAATCAATACTTAGCGCAAGCATATCGATAATTGATTGCGCGAAAAAAATACATGTCACGATATATTGCCGTATCGAGATATCAGCACACTCCTAGTTTTAATAGCACAATGGTTTTGAAATAACAATGGAAAGGATTTTTACAAAACAGCTTTTAGGAGGGACTTCAGAGAGTAAATAAAAATCTCAGATGGAAATATTAAAATTAATAGCATACATGGTTTCCTTTCTTTTAGTGTAGCATTGTGGAATATTTAAGCAATTCTTTATTTATTGAGTTTTGGTCCCTTTAAAGTAGGAGCTAGAAACAAATGGTCCTGTTCCTACTCTTTCACTCAATGACTGTAAGGATATTTAAAGCTGAATATTTGCACTTATTAAAGCGCATCATGACCCACATCAGGGTTGGGGTCAATTATAATCGTAATCACATAATTGATAATCAATAAAATTATATCATAATTTGTTGCTAGCTTAATCATTATTAAATTGTAATTGAGTTTAGATAATTGCCTTTGCAAATGTAATTGCCATAATTATAATTTAATGCAAAACTGGGGAACCATGTTACAGTTCTATGTACAGTTCTACACATATGTAGTTAACAATTATTGCAATATGTTTCATATCAAGCTTTCACATATTTGACCATTAAAAAAATAATTAAATCGAGAGGTGTACTGACACACCAAAACTAATAAAACCTATATTTTCATTGATTAGGAAGCTCTAACAAGGTAACCAATAGATATAAAATAAATTAGATGATATATATTTGTTTTTAGTGTACAGTATTTTACAGTTAATGTAGGACCCGTTAGCATAAGAGATGCTAACAGAGAGCTAACACAAGAGGAAGTTTAACTTTTATTTGTTTTTTTTCTATTTAGTACCTAGTGTGTATTTTTTGAAGCCCAAACAGACTGAAGCAATATGATTAAACTTGTATGATTGAGAAATTGGGGTGGGATTAAATAAGCCTTTCTTTTTCCCATTCTCTTTTGAGCAAACATATTATTACAATTATAAGTATGGATCTTATATATTATTTTGAACATGTGATAGTTTTTCTCTGTTGGAGGTTCCCTGTACACAGAGTTTTTTTTGTTTTTTGTTTTCTTGTCCTTGCTTGAAAAAATAGGAAAATAAATGAGGTTATTTATTTCACACTGAGTAATTGTGATTTATTGTAATTTAACTTTAGTAATTGAGAACACAATTGTAATTGACTTTGTGAGGATTTTTATTTATTTATCTAATTGTAATTGAAAACATTTCTGGTCACTGTAACCATAAGTGAATTGTAATTGAACATGGTGAATTGAAAATGGAATTGTGGCTGAAAAATGTCATTGACCCCTGACCCACATCATATGGGTTATGGTGTTTCAGAGCCAAAGTCCTGTAAATAGTGTCAATGTGTGAATATTTATGGATGTCTCTATTGTTTTGGTGACAGATTCAACAGAAGGATCTGGTCAACATAAAGGAGGTTGGAGAGACCTTGGTCATAGAGGGGTTCAGATTTGAGAGTGCAGCGAGCAGGGAGGACTTGAGAGGTCGGTGTGAAACGGCACAACGCCAGAGCGGCACATAAGTTCACCCAAAATGTACCGTTATTTCCTCAAAGATTACTTACTGAGTATGTAAATATGTCAGTTGTCACTGATCAGTTTGTGCGTAGATAACAGCTTGCTAAGTAGATGGTATCATTTTATTATAATTTCTTTTTTCAAGTATTAATTGTTGTCTAATGTCAGTGACTGTCACTCTTTATGGAGTTTTGTGCCACAGCACTATGCCTTCTTTTTTGCAATTCTTTAAGATGTTTCTGTTCTTTTGTTCGGGTTTTTAGTTGGCAAGGAATGATATGCATTTAATTCTTTTTCTAAATAAATAGAAAATTGAAAGAATATGAACCCCAAATATGTGTTTGTCTGCATCGGAATCACCAGCAAACAAACAGATACTGTGCATGCAAACCATGCACATACTCTCTGGAAACATGAATGTTTGGTTTGTTGATAATTCTCAAAAATAAATATGAATTTCAAAAACCAATATTTTGCATTTGCAAGGTATAGCAGTTAAACTAATGGATCTAAAAGGGATTTGTACATAATTCACTAGTTAATGATACTATCTTTGGAAATACAGTGACGTTTGCCTGGGATCCTACCGCACACTGTAATCAGCCTCAGCAGGGGAAAAAGTTTCCTGCAGATAATGATTTAGTTTACAATTGTACACCAACTGCTGATTGTCACATTTTTGGCTTTAGGTTTTGCGTGAATAATCATCTACAGCCTGTGATTAGACACTGTTTGGGAAAAGGAGTGAAATCAAGAGGAAGAAAAGTCAATACGGTAATCACTAACACTCACTGGGTTCCATTTGACATCTAGTATGGCCAAGTCTTTTGGTAACAGATTGATACTGGTGCATGGTGTTGTGTGTTATGGTCCGAATGTGGCTTTTGTTTATTTCTATAAATGTAGGTTACACTTTTTTTTTAGCCACAGTAGTTTTATGATGTGTGTAAACAGACTTGAATTATTTTTAAATGCCTGTTATGATCATTTTCTGCCAAAAGAGTGTGCTGTTTCCTTTTTTCTACAATGCGAGTATGCATAATATTTAGAGGATAGCAGTAGATCTGTGCATGGCTTAAGATTTCCAAAGATCTCAAGGTTTATTTAGTGGCATCATTTTATAACTTTAGTGTATTGTCTGCTGTAGCCTTTTAAAATGTGTACGTTACACATTGTACAAATTAGTTCAGCCAACCTGTTCCAATAAATACCAGTAAATAGTTGGCATGAGACAATACACTGAATTCACAATGTGATATTGTACACGATATTGGACTCACAAGATTGATACAATATCTGATTTTGAAATGGAGAATAAAAAACATTGTGTTGTTTATGTATTATTTTATCTAATTGATTAAATTAAAATGTATTGGACTTCAAACTCTGTATGAGCTTTTCAAATTTCCAACTAAGTATAAGAAAAATAAGATAAACAAGACTTTTCCTTTTTAATGTGCAAAAACCTAAAGTGGAAAAATGACAATACTCCCATTCATGCCAGTCAAAAACTAGGACCAAACAACTATGTATTGTGTTCATCATCATCATGATATCCATTTAAAATAAAAATACACACATTCTACACCAGACATGGGCAACTGGCAGCACGGGGGGTCCTCGGTCTAATTTTGTTCAGCCCACAAAGTAAACACCCAAAAAAAATCATAATACAGACATAAAACCCCAGCCAAAAAAAACATACAAAAATAATTAAAGGAAACACACGCAAAATGTTAACAAATACACAAAAGGATGACAAAAATACACAGAAATTGTTTACTGACCTGTGAGGGCAGCAAGATGCCTCTGTTGGGAAACAAGCCCCCCACCACCACCCCTAATCCATAAACCATCCTGTGATATAAACGTTTTAATATCTCAAGAAGTCGTTGGCGGGATTTCTTCCCACCTTTTAAAGATGTGCAATCTGAAACCTCATCCAGTTCTACGTCACAACTGCAGTTAAAGGGCCCATGTTAAGCTAAATGTACTTTTTTGTGCTTTAAACATGATAAAAGTGCTATTTGGGCTTCATACAAATGCTCAGTGTTTTTTTTTTTTTATTGATTCCCTCAATCGATAGTTAGAGGGTGATTTGCTCCTTTCTTACTGCAGGGTGAGCCCAAACACCTCACTCTAATTTGATGATGCATTCCCACTTTGATGACTAGAGCTGGAGAAGCCGCGCCTCCAGGAAGCTCTCTGCCTTGATTGACATGTAAACCGACATGCGCATGAAGGTAATGCAATGTATGTATTTTCTACATACACGCTCTGTCTCGTGTTTATAAAGCAGCATGAGCCCTACGTCACCGTGCGGGGAGGTGGAAGTCAGTGTCACGTCTATAGACATGCCCACTCATGAATATGCAAAAGTAGGCCACAAATCAGCCTGTTTGTGTAGAGTTGCTCAGAAAGTGACTTTTCAGAGGCTAAAACTCTGGAAAACAGGTGAGTTTGGGAAAAAACCATCAAATACTATGTTTTTGGGGTTCTTAGAACAAATGGAGATGGGTGAAAAATAGCATAACATGGGACCTTTAAGGTTGAGTTTTATGATTCATCTAAACTGCACCAACACAAGTTTGACTGACAGGAGACATAACCTTATTGTTTTCCTCACTCTCTCCATTTCCAAGCAGTGTGAAAGTGCAGCAGCTGTGGATCAGGAGGTGTGAAGGCTTATTGCCTGTCAGTTGTGTGAAGCAATGCTGGAGAGAATGGTGTCACTATCTGTTTGTTGTAGTTAGGATTGTGACTTGGATTATGAGTAATGCTTACGATAGAAAGTAGCAGCTTGAGCAAACAATGCAAACGCTGAATCACAGTCGTGCCTTGTTCCAGATGCTCGGCCTAAAAGCTTTATGTGTTGTGGAGAAGACCTCCACTGGTCAATGTGGGGGTGGGGGGTTAGGGTGTACTCTGTTTCAAAAAGATCTTCAAGTGCACTGCTGATTTATTCATTGCAGAGCCTGAAACTGTCCCATGCAATCAACAGTTAGTTTGATGACATCCAAGGATCAGGACTGTGTGTTGCTACAGCAGAGGACATCCCTGCAGAGTGCAGACCCAAAGAGCAGAGATGCAGAATTGCAACCCAGACACTTTTCTTTGTTTTTGCTGAGCCAATTAGGCATAGCATCTGCTGCGAAAGAACAATAGCTTGTCCATTGTGTGTTTGAGGTTCCAACAGTGTGTGTGCATGTGTTTGTGTCTATGGGATAATACGGTATGTGTACTGCATGTGTGTCTTTCTGTGTTTTTAGCTGCGTTATATTTAAATGTTGGCTGTATGTTTTGATAAAGCAGGGTTTGAAGAATCCTGAATGACTGCCTGTGATGTATGATTTATTTGCTCGTGTACACATAGTCATGTTGACTTGCACAATGTTAAACATGAGCATCAAGATAGGAGAGCAAGGGGATTTGATTGCCTTTGAATAGCAAAATGAAATTGCATTGGCTAGACCAGTGGTTCTCAAGCTTTTTCAACCCACGACCCCCAAAATAAAGGTTCCAGAGACCTGGGAACCCCACTGCATCTGAAGGTGGTTGAACACAGACATGAACATTGAAGAACAGTCATGTGAAGAGCTTTTTTGGGCCTATCCGTAAAGTCAGCAAAATGATGGTCAATTGTTCTATGAATCTGTGATAACCACATTTATTTATTCATCTGAATAATATCCCTTGTTATCTAAGACGTTTATTATTATTTGCACCATAGTATGTAGTCGTCTGAAAGATGTAAATCCTTGTTTTAATCAGAGATGAAATGGGTTAAAAGTGACCAAAAATGGTGGAAAAGGTGGTGAAATTGGATTGAAAAAAAACACAGAAATTGGTCAAAAGTTGCAAATTAGTGGCCAAAGACAAACAGAAAAAGTTGTAATAAGTGTTCAAACAACTTCAGATTGTCAATAATGTAACAATTTGTAGGAACAATTAGTTTAAACTGGCAAATAATGGGCACGACAAATCATGAATGTGGTTAATTTGGCAAAAATAAGCATGAGATATGGTGAAATAAGGTTAAAAGTGACGATAATGGGTCAACATATGTGACATTAGGCGGGAAAAGTGGTGGAAATGTCTTGAAAGTAGAAAAATGGACAGCAGAATCACCAAAAAAGTGATGAGAATAGGTTGAAATATGGAAAGTTAAGAAAAAGAAAGTAAAAATAAGCAAAACGGGGCTTAAATTGTTCAAAAAATATTTTGTTTCTTGAAGGCATCTGGTGACCCCCTCCCAGTGTTTTGCGACCCCAAGATTGGGAATCCCTGGGCTAGACCAGGAATTCTCAACTGGTGGGTCGAGACCCAAAAGTGGGTCACGGACAGCTCGTCAAAAATAAATAAATACTTAATGTCTCTCATGTTGTACTTTTATTTTGAAAAAAACTTTTCTTTTGACAGGTATGCTGTGAAATGCATGTTGCACAGGGAAATATATAGATTTATGTGTTTTCCACAGCTGTTTTTGAAAAACTAAATTTGGTAGGTGAAATTCTAAAAAAAAAGTTGGTTCGCGATTTAATGACCATGGCAAAATGTGGGTCCCAGGGTGAGACCAGTTGAGAACCCCTGGGCTCGACTGCTTCAAGAGGATCTTACTTTGAAATGTGTCACACAGAACTAAGGCTGTTGTTGTGGATAAATTGTGCATATATGGTGTACATAGTGACACCACATGTTCCATGAAACAGAAGATCGCTTAATACAATGTTTGAAATGAAAGGGTCATTTGAGTTTCTGTGAAACTTGTTTTGATGGGAAGAGTGGGAATGACTTCACAGTTGGCCGTAACACCTCAACTGTCCAAAGCACTATGAAGGTCATCAACCCCTAGCTGCTGCTGTCTTTGCTATGCCTAGTTTGATTACTCTCAGTTCTTTTTTTTTCCATCCAAGGTGTGGAAAAAGAGGGACAAGGCAGTGTATGTGTGTTTGCATTAATGTGTGTGCATGCATGTTCAGCAGAGCTTGCTAGCACCCCTGTCTTGGCCAGCCGGCTCTACCATATGGCCGCATTTATCACGAATCGCTCTATTCATTAAGACTGCCCTTGCTGGCTGTAGACGCACTGCTGGGGGCCGCAGCCTCACCTCTGAAAAACTAAGGATAAACTGACTGCAGTCCACTTTAGTTAAGGATGGGGTGGTTCTATGTAGTCAACACCTGAAGCCAAAAGGCTTCATTTTTCAACCCACTTATGCATCAAAGGAAAGGGTTGATTAAAATGCATTTTCTATTCATTTATGAATTATTCAAATAAACTAGTTTATCATGCGCAGATATGCAAAACAGCAAGCAAGGAAGAGGGAATTAAATGTCTGAACAGTGTTACACAATGTGTTGTTATTTCATGTCACACAAGGTTTTTAATCAGTCTTCTCCAGTGGCTAAATAACGGAGAATTACAAACCAATTCCTTCTTCTTCTGCTATTTGAATTTGAATTTTTGACTCAGTTTGCAGCTCCCGCATCAGGAGACATGAAGGATCATAGTTACAAAGAGTAACAGACATGTGTTATAGCTTGATTTTTTTTTTTTTTTTATTAAAAATTTGATTGATGCCCAGATTACCCCATAAAATGTAACCTTCCTTTTGTGTTAGCTTTCTGTTAGCATCTCTTATGAAAACGGGTCAGTTTTGACTCGTGTCTGCAATCAACTGTAAATACACTAAAAATATTATCTATCATCTAATTTGTTTTTTTTAATTCCTTGGTTACCTTGTTAGGCTTCTTTATTCATGAAAATATTGGTATATAATGGTATATTGGTGATATCGTTATTCTGTCAGTATACCTCTAGATAAAAAAATAGTAAAATGATCCTCAAGAGAAATGACAAAAGTTGATATGAAACACATTTTAATAATTAACTATGTATTGTTATTGTATAACCTGCGTGTTAACTACGTAGGCTATAGAACTGTAACATGGTTCCCTAGATTTGTGTTTAATTCATTTCCAGTTTATATAGAATTTTCCTGCCAATTACAATTACAAAGTCAATTACCTGAACTCAATTATATTTCAGTTACGATTACATCAGTAATATTTTTTTCAAGTACATTTATAAATATGTCATAAATGTAAGTAATTATCAATTACGTGATTACAATTATAATTGGCCCTAACCTTGGTATATATACAGTACATATATATATGTACATACACAGAAAGGTTTTACATTTCGAGCTCAGCACTATTGTGACATTATTGAGTAGTTATTACATTTTGGGCTTTATTACTTTTTTTTTTTTATATACAACAATTCGGGTCTTGTTACATTTCTGGTCGTTGATACATATCTCAACAATAAACATGCCTTTAATTAAATTTTTTTATTGGTTAATATTTCTAACATTAACTATAACAGAGGAGCTGTAGATCCCAGCAGGAATGATCATTTGCACTATAGCCCCCACACCCAGTGCAGGTCACCTATGACATTAACATTTTTATGGTGTCTAGCAATGTCATAATCATAGCTAGAAAATGTGAGCAATGGAAGAGCATGAAGCCTGGTTGAAAAACTAGATGGAGGCGAGATGTGTGTCGAGCCTGTTGAACGGACTCATTGAGAAACAGCAGGCTCTGGTGAACATTGGATTGTTTTTGGTTTCAGTATACCATTTATTTTTTTTTTTAATTTATTTTGTATTTGCTTACTGCAGAACTTTTACAGTACATCCTGAGGCAGATGTACTGACTGTGACACCAGCTGCTGTATCATTTTTTTTTTCTCCTAAAGGCTCAAAACAAACAACAAGTATGACTTAACTGACCTCAGAAGATCAGAGGCTGTTGTTGTGCTTGTCATTTTTATCTCTGGAAGAAATCGTTAAATTTCTCTCTCACTTTGCTGAGCACTCTGGATTTTCCCTCTTATCCTGCCTGTCCATCTTTCCCCGTATCATCTTGACAGTTTGACAGTGTGACAGCAGCGAGGAGACATCCTCAGTCTTGTGTGTGGATGTCAGCGGGAGTGAGTTGTCTTCCTTGGCACCACTGATTGCAGTGTGTGGGTGTGTGTTTGGGCTGGTGTGAATTAAATGCATGCTTATGGACACTGTGCTTGTGCGTGTTTAGTGTATACTCATTATTATCTATCAGTGTAGATTGAGAGTCTTTGTTCAATTTCTCTAATTTCGCAGGAGTTTACTTTGCAAAAATGCTGTCTGATGACATGTATTTGAAAGGAAGCAGAATTTTAATGATTCTTTCAAATGAGTCATCGTTGGAGAAAAATACTGTATGTGCTTTGATTGGAGCACCTACCTTTGCAAAACCGCTGATAAATTAGTTGCTGCAAAACACTAAAGTTGAGATCCAGCATTTCAATTATATTTTTCACTATAGTTCCGTAGAAAAACACCTCATACAAAAATCAAACTTGAATAATGGCAATTTGCTTTCTTATGGGAATTTTTGAACCAACTCTGAATAGCACAAAGGATGAGATGAATACCAAACCTCAATGTAAACACAACTTTTCTTTGCATAACTACACGCTATAACAAGCCCCTTAGGCAGACTGGCAATCATATTTATTTTTTTAAAACATTTCAGCCTCTAAACAGACACATTGTAACAGCAAAAAATACTTGTTTATTACATAAATCAATAGAGTGTACTGGCAAAAGTGCTGCAGAAAAAATATCTAGCTCAGAGAGGCAAATAATTCTAATGTTGTCAAATCCTAAACTCCATTTATTGAATCAGGTTCTGTGTGGCCCGAACATTTTCTTTTAGCGAGAAAAGCAATAGAGGTGTGAATCAATTACAAGTTAACTAAATAATTCCAAGTCTGCCTGATGAATCGCAAATAATTGCATCTTGTGAGTTTGGAAACCACACACTGAGTCATTAACTTATTGCACAGAAATTAGGTTTGTGTTGTTGCTGCTGTTGTTTTTTCAAAATGCACATCTTGCACAGTATTCCTTTTATTTTAAGCCGTTATATTCTACACATATTAAAATACAAAACAAATAGTTATTTCATTTGCTAAATTAGTGCCTTATAATAATATACGTGTGGTTAATACAAGTCCATTCACATTTGTTGTTGCTGCTGTTGCTTTTTCGAAATGCACATGTTGCACAGTATCTGAAAATTTTTGGATATCTGTCCTTTTAATTTTATCCTTTATATTCTATATATATTTTAAAATCTTTCTACTGTTAGTTTACACCCTGGCTCAGAGAGAAACTTTTTTTTTCGATTTTCTGTATGTCCAGCACTTGTTGAAAAATAATACAAATAACTTGAAACAATTACATTTAAGAGGACGTGTTTTTGCAGAGAAAAACACTGAAAAATGTAGAATGTGAACCATCCTGACTTTAAAGGTTTGGGGGTTGTGGAGGGAGTGTCCCCTAATCGAGAGGTTGACAGTTCGTTTCCCTGACTATCCCTGCCTTTGTGTCCTTTCATTCAATAGAGAATTATGTCATGCATGGCAGCTTAGTTGCCATTGCTGTGAATGAAAAGGGGATAAATGTGGGTGAAAATGAAGCACAGTCAAGTTGTGATATACAAATCAAGTCATATTACCATTAGGGCCAAACCTTTGTTGCACAGATTGCAAACATGGGTTGGACTAAATGGAAAAGTAATGCAATGGTTTAAGTCCTACTTGGAGGAGTGAAGTTATTTTGTTAGCATTGGAAACTTTGAATCTGACAGATTACCAATGTCCTGTGGGGTTCCTCAGGGCTCTGTTCTTGGACCACTTCTGTTTAGCCTTCATATGCTTCCTTTTGGACAAATTTTACAGAACTGTAAGGTTGATTATCAGAAGTACGCACACAACTACTGTATATCTCCCATAGAGGTGTTGTGTGACTGCTTGGAAAAAGTAAACTGCTGCAACTAAATCATGACAAGATGGAGGTGATTGTCTTTGGTAACAAGGAAAAGAGGACTGCTGTCAGCAAGTACATTGAGTCTAGATCTTTAAAAGCTAAAGACCAAGTCAAAAACCTTGGTGTTCTGATTGACTCAGATCTGACATTCAGCAGTCAGATCAAATCTATTACAAACTTCTACCACCTAAAGAACATCTCCAGAGTGAAAGGTTTAATGACTCAAAAAGATCAGGAGAAACTGGTTTATGCTTTTATCTCCAGCAGACTGGACTATTGTAATGGTCTTCTAACAGGAATCCCCCAAAAGAGCATTAAACAGCTACAGCTGGTTCAGAACGCTGCAGCTCGGGTCTTAACCAGAACAAAGAGGTCAGAACACATTACTCCAGTTTTAAAGTCTTTACACTGGATCACAGTCAGCCTCAGAATAGACTTTAAAGTTCTGCTGCTGGGGTATAAATCTGTGAATGGGTTTTGTCCAGAATACATCAGTGAGATGTTAGTCAGGTATGAACCCAGCAGATCTCTCAGATCTATGGACACAGGTCAGATAGTGGAACCCAGAGCTCACAGTAAACATGGTGATGCTGCTTTTAGTTGTTATGCTGCATAGAAGTGGAACAAACTCTCAGCAGAGCTGAAGTCAGCATCACATGTGAACATTTTTAAATCAAAGTTAAAGGCACTTTTTTTCTCTACTGCCTATGATTGAGAGGGAGATTTTTCGTCTTGTTTGTTGATGATTTTCAATGTTTTTACTGATGACTTTAAATGTTTTGTTGCCAACTTTAATGTTCTTATTGATTTTAAGCTGTTGTCTGTTGCACTTTTTATTCATGTAAAGCACATTGAGTTGCCTTGTGTATGAAATGTGCTATACAAATAAATGTGCCTTGCCTTTGCTAAACCTTGAAAGCACATCAATCCACTTAAGCCATAATTAATGCAAAAGTGTAATTACAATTACTGTGAACCAACTTCAAATTAGGTGTTATCTTTTGTGATTAGAACAGTATACAAGTCAAACTGCACAGTGAAGATCAACATTATATGAAATCCAGGGCTCAACAGGGTGGGTTTTGTCTGTTAACGTGATTTATAGAAAAAAGACGAGAATTAGACAGTCACCTCCTCAGGTGACTGCAGGATTTTCACATCATTAATAAGTGGAGGCATTTGAAGACGATCAGACAGTGAGGAAATATGTAGCAAACTCTCCTCAAGGCAACAGAGGTACAAATACTAGATTGATGCTCTCAGGGCTAACGGAAATGTAGATCCTTGAGATTTTTTGATTGATCTCTGTAGGACATGACCAAAAAGTCCCAACAGACAATGTTGGGTTTCTAAGGATTTAGCAAGTGAAACTTTGGAAAATGACAGCTTTAAAACACAATTAAGTCATATTAAAAACTGTCTTTTCTTCTTTTTTTTCTTTTTGTACTCATTATTCAGGTTGTTTTGAGTCAACTGCACTGAAAGTGTGGAGTAAAAGAATAATGCCTTAATTCTGTAAAGTGCTTTGAGTGTCTATGATAAAGCACTATATAAAATCCAATACATTATTATTATTATTATTATTAAAGGCATTTTCACAATGCTGATGCAATGTTGATTAGTAGTAGTAGTAGTTTCATTCCATTAAACATTAAACAAAACATTTCCATTATGTAGTGTACAGCATGAGCAAAAGGGTTTAGGCTGAAGTTAATACTTATTATGCCTAACCCTATTTACAGACTTCCACGAGACAAAAACACAAATATTTATAATATACAATTTTAAGTGTCCAACAGAAGAGAAATACACATGTATTTATAATTGTTATTTTAACAAATTTCAATTTGTTTCATAAGTTTAATTTTTAAACTAAATCATGTCATTTATTTCATTGGATCTGTTAAAGTCTTTTCATTAGTTGCTTACTTTATTCATCCTGAGTTTATATATATATTTTTTATTATAGTAGATTTATTCATCTTTTTGAAAGCTGTGACTGTTCCGGACTGTTTTCATTGATCTTTCAAGTCATTCCACAGATCAACACCTCTTAGAAAAAAAGAAGCTGTACTTCAATTCCATGTATTCCAATACTGACAAATGACAGAAAGACAACATAACTGGTTGGAGTTTCATTTTCAAAGAAACAATCTTTTTTTTCCTCTTTTTTTTTTGCTAAGAAATGCACGTTTTTTCTCAGGCAGAGGCCATAGTAAATGAAAAGCTGTTTAACCTTTTCAAATATTATCTGGGCATTCGGAAGTTCATCTTTTGTGGGCACTATAAAATAATGCAGCTGGCAGTAGAATGAGAGGATTTACAGAGGCAGATAGGGAGGAAAGCAATACCATGACCTTGGTGTAGAATTAAAGATGGGCTTGATCACACATCACCTTTGATGACAAAAGACACCTTTATCACTGCCAGAGGGGAAACACCAGAGTAGGTGGTATCCACATTCTGAAAATTATAAGCTAATCAGTTTTAATGTGTATATTTCTGTGTATGAAGGGCTTTGAGTGGAATTTCCCCAGTGCTTGTATTTCTATCAAGGGAATTACCCTGCGGGACACCTGAGGCCTCCTCTCTCCTCCAACACACTCAAACAAGCTTGTTAGAAAAACTGAATTATGTGCCTGCTGTCTCTTTGTGGCCCAGCTTTAAGCTCATAGACCTGCTCATGTCTTTGTGTTTGTGTAATATATGACACACAAACATTTAGCACTATAGAATATAGGACTAGTGGGGATCTACTGTCTTTCAGTTCTGTTATAAATATATTGTGTTGTATACCTTACCATCAAGAGTCAGTGGTGGGAGGTAGGAAAGGGTCAAGTTAGGGTGTTCTGTCAACAGTAGCTTACTGCACTGCTATTATTAGGAGAGTTATGGAGCAGTTAGAAGCAGACTTTACAGAGTGTTTCTGTTGAAAGTGCTGACCAGTTACTTCTCAAAAAGCATAAGCTGAACTGAGAAAAATAAAGGAGCCCTGGTTCGGACCCGATCCACCACTCTAGGGCAAATGTTTGCTCTGACATTCTTTTTTTCAACCTGGAGCGGTCAGTGGGCCAAAGAAAAGAAATGGTGTGTTTCCGCCTGCCTGATGGGAAGCTAACCTCTGATGCTGCTGAGATGAGGAGGCATGCAGTGTCCTACTACAGACTTTTTCGTGGTTGAGAGATGTGAGGCTGATGGTGAACTTTTTGAAGATCTTCCTCAGCTGAGCCCAGCAGAACGAGACACCCTGGGCTCAGACATCACTCTAGGGGAGCTGACCTCTGCATGTGCACAAATGGCCTCTGGAAAGGCTCCAGGCATGGACGGGTTACCTGCTGACTTCTTCAAACACTTTTGGAGCATTTTAGGTCATGATTTGAACTCTTCCAGCTTCCTGTCGGCGTGCCGTGATCTCACTGTTGGCTAAAAAAGGAGATCTAAACCTGTTGAAAAACTGGAGACCAGTAGCTCTTCTATGTACATATTATAACATAATTTCAAAGAATTTAGCCAATAGACTGAAGGCTTTTATTAAAGTTCTTATCGGTGCTCACCAGTCTTACTGTGTTCATGACAGATCCATCCTGGTCAATATAGAGAGCTATTTTGATGAATGCGGACTGTACAATACTAACTTTGACATTTTATCCATTAATCAGGAGAAAGCTTTGATCGTGTTGATCACTCCTTTTTATTTTCTACTTTGCAGGCTTTTGGTGTTGGGGAGGACTTGTCCTGGGTGAAGTTGTTATACAGTGGTGTGTGTTGTGTGGTGGGGCTTCCCCATCTCAGACCAATTCTACAGTGTCGTCATTGACCTTCTGATTTGGCTCAGGAATTGACTGAGAGGTCTGTGCTTACCTGGGTTGGCTCATAGCCCAAACTGATGATAACAATGTCTTTGTTCATGGTCAGGAAGACATTGATGAGTTAAAACATATCCTGTTTTTATATGAGAAAGCAGCTTTAGCCAGAGTCAACTGGGAGATAAGTGAGGCTTGTTTGGTAGATCAGTGGAGGAAAGGGAACACCCGGTCTACCTGGTGTCCTCAGGTGGGGCAACAGGGGTGTAAAGGGGCTAGGAATCTACCTGGGGAGTGAGGACATAGCAGCACTGAACTAGGAGGGAGTGCTCGTGAAGGTGCAAGCCAAGTTGTTGAAATGGAAATGGCTGCTACCTCAGCTGTCTTACAGGGGAAGCGCTATGATCATCAACAACTTTTTTGCCTCATGAATGTGGCACAGGCTTCAAATGTTAACGCCACAGCAGAGCCTCATAAAATAACTACAACAGCTCTTCATTGATTTTTTTCTGGTCGGGTCACCAATGGGTACTAACAGCGGCCCTTTACCTCCCGGTGGCAGAGGGAGAGCAGCGCCTCATAGACATTGGATCAAGGATAGCTGCCTTCAGGCTGCAGGAAACTCAGCTGCTGCTATATGGTTGTTCAGTCTCGGCTGTTACTGTGGAGTGCTGGGGAGCTCTGTTTTCATAAGCAACTCTTCCTCCTGGAATCACAGGTTTTCTCTGGACTTACACATTTCTCCACTTCTGTTATGGATGCCTGGAAGACTGTTGGCTATACAAGACCACCTGATCCTAAGCCAGAGATGTGGTTGTTTGATGAGCCATTGTTTGACAACAAAATCCTGTGTGCCACACTTTTTTTTTTCTTCAGCTCCCCGAAATAATGCTTTCATTGAGGCTGAAGTGGTGAAGCTGGGCCATCTAACGAGGTTGTCGGTAGATAGACTGAGTGAAAAGACTTAAGGTCTACCAAGGTGCTGCATAAACTGGTGAGAGAGGTGTGGCAGTCGTCAGGGCCACTGCGTGTTTTTGCTCAGAACCGACGGCTTGCTGTGGAGTATGGTACATGAATAGGCCTTCCTGTCCCTGAATGTTAGTCCTGCAGTGGGCGAGTGCCGGGAGGAAAGCAGCCTGCTTTTGACCTTCAAGGCGCCATCTTTAGGAACCTTCAGCTCCTGCACAGGAAAGTAGCTGTACTCCAGTTATATGAAGGTGCTTAACATCAGCTGTTTTATAGGAGTCAGAGAGTCCAAATCAACAGAGATTCTCAGTTTAGACTTTTCCTCTAAGGGCAGCTGGCGGGTCCTGGATTGCTGCCATCCAATGGAGGATAATACATGGAGCGTTAGCTACGAGCAGATACAGAGCTCACTTGGTCTAGTGGGCTCTGTATCTGGAAAGGTGTGTCCTTTTTGTTCAGGGACAGAGACCTTGGAACATTTGGTGTGTTCTGTCCTCGATTGGCTGACCTTTGCAAAATTTTGCAGGAATAGGCGGGGGGCCTGGGAAACGTTTTCCCAGCTCTTTTGTTTATTTTTGGACCCAAATATAACCCCAAGAAAAGACAAATTCAGGTTTTAATTAACTTTATTTTTTGGCACTGCCAAGTTAGCAATCAGGAAAAGATGTAAAAAAAAAAAAACTGCTGGGGGTTGGCTAGACTGATGCAGTATGTTGTTTGAGGGCTTTGGTGAATGCACGACATATTGACTCACAATTTGGATGGTTTTGATGATTAGTGGGTGTGTGTGTATGTGCTTGCGTGCAAGTTTTTGGAAATTTTAGTAAATAATTCATCATGTAGAACCCATTTTTGTTTTGAAATCAGTATCTGACAATTCATGAAAGTGTTTCAGTAAATAAAGTTATTGGGAAATCAAAGTCTTTTTTCTTTCTTTCTTTTCTCTCTTTCTTTCTTTCATCACAGTGTCATGTAGCTCTGCTTCATGTGCTACCAATAGCAATTTTTTTGCGCTGATTCCATGTCATTTAACACCTCAGGCCCTTCCATATCTGAGAAAGTTTCCTTATGAGCTCTAAACAAAGCTAACCTTCCCCGCCTCCCTGCATAGACAGACTGAGAACGGAGTATGATGTTTTTCTTTCAGGCTGAGCTAATTGTCTCTGGGGCTCTGTTCTTTCTGGTTGTAGTCATCTTTGCACACTTACATGATGCAGGGACAGGACCCAGGGAAGGCTATTAATGAAGAGTTATGAGAAGCTGTGTGTCGGTTAGCAATGGAGAGAGAGATAGAAGATGGGAGAAATACAATGTAGAGCAAGCAGGAAAATGGAGGACAGAGGAGCCTGCGAGGGAGGAGAGAGATGGATGGATGGATGGATGGATAAAAGGAAATCAGGGATGGGCATTGGAGGAGGAGATTAATGTAAAACACTGCAAGCCATACTCTATGAGAGCTCGGCTTGAATTGCGGAGTGATATGTGTTTCTAATAGAAAAAGAGGCTTGATTGCCTACTGTCGTTTACTGAGTCATCTGTTTCCATCCCATCAGTTTATAGATAAATAGCTACAGTATATATTTTGAAGATCTTATCCTTTTAATAGACTTTTAATAGATAGTGTTGCCATGTTTGATAATATTTCTGCCTTTGTGTTTTTTTTTTTTTTGTTTGTTTAATTTCTACATTTGTGTACAAACTAAATGAACAATGAGATGATCACTGATGTGTTGATTCTCTAATTTGATTAGCTGCGTCTTCGTGCAGCCCATGGAGTGTTCTACTTTGTATGCTGCTAACTGGGTTTTTAAACGTCTTTAAATATGCATAATGGTGATACTATATATTATCATTAGTAGTTTATAGCTTTAAGGCTGAGCCCTGCCACTTTACAGAGAAAAAGACAAGAATTTTGACCACACTTGTGCTTGTGCAGAAACTCATAATCCCAGATTAGGATTGGAATGTAGATCAACAGGCAAACAAAGAGCTTTTGCATTTTGGCCTAGCCCACAATCATTTGCAAACAACAGAAAAGATATCCTCCCATCCAAATATCAACCTGACACAACTCGATGGTGGACCAAGCTTCTATATCAACAATAATTCTTTCCAGAAGAGTTATGAACAGAGCTGATAACAAAGGATGGCCATGGTAGAGTCCAACTCTCAAATCCAGTTTAGGATCTTAGGCAGGAGGTTAAGACATTTCAATGTTATTGTACCCTAGTTTGTACTTCCAAATTCAAATGATTTGTGAATTATGTAAGGCACAAACAATATGATGTCATTTCCTTGTTTTTGTAACCGATTTCTAATCTAATTTAGGGAAATGTGGACATTTTTTAGGAATATTGCAATATTTTCTAAAAATTTTGTTCTTTCACCAATTTGCGAATATTGTGATTTGTGGTATACAAATTAAATAATTGGTCATTTACACAATGATTCATGTTTTCTCAGCCATTTTTACTTACTTCTGAGGGTTGAATTGGATTTGGTCCCCGAGCCTTAAGTTTTACACGTGTGGTTTAACGCCCAGCAACCAAGTACACATATCATGTGTCGCTGAAGCAAGTGGTTAGCAATGGTATAAATAATTGACATCACAAATTACATTTGCATGCACTGAATATTAAAACTGAACATTTTATGTAGACGAATAGACTAAAGTAGGACTATAAACAGCTTTAAGGCATGTAGGATTTGTTTCAGCTATAGAAAGATAAGCCATAAATTAGGGCGAGCCACACTAGACTAAGTAAAGAGCTGCTTGCTGGAACATTGTCACATATTTGGCTCTCATACTGTTCTCATATAGAGATTCCATTGATTAACATTATAGGAAATGGCAGCATTAATTCAGTATCACAGAAGCATCTGCATAACTCACACAGCCAATGACCATTTCTTTGCCCCTATCTTTTCCTTTAAGACATTTTCCTCTGTGAAAAGCAAGTGACTTTTACCATTTTGATTTCAAATACGGGTTGCCAGGTCAAGCCCTTAGAGGGTAGAAGAGGCCCTTTCTGTCCGGAGACTTCTTTCTTTAACTTTGTCTCTTCCTTTTGCCTTTCCTACTTTCTAAATGTCAGCCAGCCGGAGAGCAGGAGGAGAAAGAGAAGTCAAGCTCTTCAGTCATCCCAGGGAAAGCCTTTGAAAGCATACATTATGACACACTTTTCCTAACATTCAGTCTGATGAGCTATTGAAAACGAAGATGACATTTCACAATAATGCAGCATATACAGTAGCTCTAGAGTTTAGGGTGGATGAATATTATTCATAAATGTGATGCATGTCATTTGTTGACATCTGCGGCAAGATTTGCTGTCAAATCCTTCTCGCTTTAAGCTCTCAGTTTTATTTGTCAACATTGTTTCTCACCTTTAGAATTCATACTCTTGTTGTAACTACATGTATTTTGTGACCTCCCTTGATTAAAATGCAACATCTTTGTTCAGACTTCTTCACAAAAATGGCATCTTGTACTTTATGTTGAGATAAATGTGTTTGTAGCGTGAGTTTATAGTTACGTACACACACCCACACACACTTGGGGGGGAACGCTAATAATCTTGTCATTTGAGTGAATCCAAAGGCCTTTTTAGGAATTGCTGCTGCAGTTGTGCTATTATGCATGCCCTTGTTCCTCCTCTCCCTCCCTCAGTTTTCACCCTTTTTACCTCTCTCCATGTGTCATCTTCTTCTTCTATTGCTCCCTCTGTCAGAGGAGGAATGCATGTTATTTCCTTTTATGTCCTCAAATCGGTGTGAAGTCCCCATGAAGAGTAACAGATTAGTCCCATTTTCATCCAGATCATTTTAACAGCTGCAGCAGAGGTAGTGCTGCAGACATCTGAAGCCTCTTGTCTCCTGAGAGACACTCTGGATGTTGGTTGAATTTCTGTCGCTTCAGATCAGCCCAGCTGGAGAAACACTAAACAGGCACATTTTATTCGCTCCGGGCCCCCACGGATGTTCTGGTTACACAAAGCTGGAGCTGAAGTATCAGTGAAGTATTGACTGCTTCACAGAGGGAAGGCAACATTGAAGGAAGCAAAAAGGGCTTGATTTCAGTTTTATAGAAAGTTTGAAAAGTGAGTTGGTTGAGAGGGGTAAAGATGGGTGTTAGTTCAGAAAATGCAATCACGTTCTTGTTAGCTTATTATAGCTAACCACCCTGTAATGTAAATAGATGTCACATTATATATAAAGTCCTTTATTACAATACTTATGCATGAGATAGAGTTTAAGAGGAAATAAGTTACAGGCGACCAGTGTCATGCCTTTGCAACAAGAGTTGACCGCATCCCACAATGTTTTATTTCCATTTCAGTTATTGAACTCAGGTGCAGGGTATGACTCAGTGTCATTTGCAGCTCCACCAAACTGCCCCTGTGCTGTGCTTACACTGGGTTTGTATTGATTTTGTGTTTTTGCCATTAACCATTGTTTTTTTGGAGCCTGCTGCATGACTGAAATCTGGACCGAATCACTGGATGGTAACAAAAGAAAAGGAATGATACACATGGAGGAAGAAAAGAAAAATGGAAGAAGAAGAAGAAGAAGAAGAAAAATATAGAAGTTTTTGCAAATTAATGGATGACTGAGCAGATGCTTTATGGAGGAAGAAAATTAGGAGTTAATGACAAAAATAAGGGAGGAAAATGGAAGAAGGAAAATTAGGGATTTTAGTGTTTTGGGTTTGCAAGATCAAAGCCAACTCATCACCACTAGCTGCTCCTCCTACTCACTCTCCTTGCTGTTCAAGAACGTAATTACAGAACGGTATTTTGGCACTATTTGGCATTGTCATTCATGCATTCTGTACAAGTTGGCAAGTTTTAAAAACCGACATCTGATCATAGACATGAGCAGGATACATAAATAGTTACAATAGAGAGAAAAATGTTTTCAGTGTTGGGCTTTGACAAGTATAATGAACACTCCATGTTACATTTAATCAGTGGTCATTTATGATAATGATCAACTATACTTTGCATGTCAGTGCTATTTGATGCTCTGAATTTGATTTATAGTGTTGTATTCAGCATACAGGTAGTACATGACTAAATTAATAAATGAGCTTATATAAATCAAAACCTGTGCACATTTGTAATGCAAAAGGCTCAAATAAATTGAAGACATGCTTTGTGAAAGCCAGTTAACATTAGTTTGCTATGACTGTTCTTTAGTTATAATCTGTTACCATAGAAGTGAGTCCCAGGGTAGAATGAAAATGATTGTGTTCATGTGCATCTTTTTATGTTAACAATTGCTGTATTTGTTGTCATCCTAATAAAAGAGCATAGGGCTGGATTTGTGGAAAAAAAATGAACATTAATTTTAATTATTTTAATGCTAATAGATGATAAAGCATTCAAAACCAAAAAGAATGAGACCACACACATATCTCCCCATTGCTTTGAACAGGCTGTATGCTGCATTATGTAGTTCAATTCCTGGCTTTATCACATTTAAATCTGTGATAAATGCTGCACGCTTTTCCATCTCCAAGCGGGTTTTCCACATTCATTGCGGCGTGGATAATTTCTTGTGCACGCGGCTTTAATCGCATCCAAGTCATGATCTTTATAACGTGGACCAAGTACAGTGGTGATGAAGTGCACAGGATCTCTGTGAAATGTGCGCTGACAGACTAAAGCTGAATTCATGCTTCTGATGCGAGGTAGGGGTCCGTGTGTCCGTCCATACAAAGGGCTGCGTGTCGATGTGACAGAAACATAAATCACACTTGAGTATGTACTTTTCACTCCTTGTCAAACTATGCTCAGAAGATTCTTTAGTGCTTAGATGTATTTAAGTACGGCCCCTCCACGGACATGAGGGGCCCTTTTATCAAACAAGTATGCGTTGACCGCGGTGCTTTCTTGCGTCATCATATCTTGTTTCGGTCGGGTTAGTTCGGTGAATAAAAGTGTTTCGGCCTAAACTTAAAATGCACTTTTGGGCCATTTACAGCTGAAGATTTTTGCTTTTTATATATATATATACATACATAGCAATAATAATAGATGAATTCCTTTATATTCTATTTCCAGATACTTTTGCTTTCCAGTCACCATTACTGATAAACACAGCTGGTAAGCTACATCTGTAGCTCCAGCTGCTTTGTGGCATAATCAGCACGTTAAAGCAATTAGTCGTTCATTTAACCTGCTACAGTGCCGCTTCTCTCTGTGGTCTGGAAGTGAAATTGTTTTTAGGGTGAGTGTTGGAGGGGTGGCATTGAAAATCCATCCATCATCCATTAATTTTCAGACCCGCTTGTGTGGACAGGGCGCCAGTCCATCGCAGGGCAACACATACATAGACAACCACTCACACTCAGATTCACTCCTACGGGCAATTTAGAGACTCAATCAACCTTACCGTCATGTTTTTGGATTGTGGGAGGAAGCCAGAGTACTCGGAGGAAACCAACACAGAGAACATGTAGCATTCCAAGTCATATTTGGTAAACACCATATCTATTTTAAGGAAAGGTTTAGAAATCGTGTCCATACCTACTCAGTCTGTTATTTATTACTTATATTTTGAATTTGTTTTGCATACTATTGTCACAAGAGAAAAATGAACCGCATGTTTTTAAGCTGCTGCTTTCATTTGGAAAATGGTGGCAATTGTTTCAAAGGTAGTTCAGGAGTTACTTAGACTTCAGGTTCTGCAGTTATTGCATTTCCAGGGCATGTATTGATCAGTACAGAGGTGCGTCTGTGGAAATGGCCATCAGTGGAAGGTAAGAGTTTAAGTGAGACAAAAGGACTGCCACAGTTGGAGTCTGCATTAGTTGCAGTCCTCACTAGATAAATTGCAGACTAAGCTCATTCTGAAGCACCACTCAGTCTCTAGAACCCTGAAGAGGTATTCAACTCTGCTGGGAGGCTCCCTGTCCATTTATTAAATGATTTTGCTGCAGTTACAAAGGTTTATAAATGTCAGGTGACATGTGGGCGAAATTCCATTTAAAGCTTGTCGAGGAGATTTATCAGGGTATTAAAAACCTTTAAATATGGTGTTACAAAAAAGCACAGGAGATTAATTGGCCTTCTTACCTTTATTTTTTATTTTTATTTTTCTTTCTGGCCAAGACTGATCCCAAGTTCAAATAGTTTTAGGAAAGCTTAATTTACATCACTTATATCTTCAGTGTAGAGCTTGTAGTACCCATGGGGCCGGATGTTGGGGCTCAAAGCCAGGGTTTGTTTTGGATCCTTCAAGGGTTTGTGTGATCCCTGGGGGCCTTTTTGGACTTTAAACCGAGTTTGGCTCCCTCTTTGATAGAGAAAAACCCTTCCAATATTGTATATGAGGAGGAAACAACACATTTTGTAAATAATCTAAATAAAAATCTGCTGATTCTTTACACACTTTGATGTGCAGTATGTCATTTTTAGGATATCAAAGCTTCTTCAGCTCTTATTAGTCTTATAATGAATTGGATCACGTCCTGTGGGGATTCCCTGTACGGGCTGAGTCATCCCAGTCAGTAGTAGATGTTAACTTCTTTTCAAAAAATTCCCATGATTTGAATAAAACATTTATCTGCTGTGAGACTACATTGTTTTCACTTTAGTACCGGTACTTTGCAGTTAGATCTTTCAACCCAAATTCTTTTTTGAAAGTTTATCTTTCTTACCTCAGAAACTGTTGAAATAAATACCTCAGAAAATTGTTGAATTCGACAGCATGTGTACCACTAATGGTTTGCTGTTTGTCTGGAAGTCTTTTATATTAATTTTCAAAAGAAATATTGCCTGGCAGAGATGCAAATGGTAATTATTTATTTTCTAGCATAACTTTAAGGAACAATTACTGCCATATGTTCAATTTGTTTAGCATTTTTAACCACATTTTTTAGTGTGATCGTTCCGGTTGTCAAAGCCTTAAATACAGTTTACCATTTATGAGTAATAACTGTTTTCTTTTCTTTTTTCCTTTTCTAAAAAAATAAATAAATAAATAAATCAGCCAATTCACTTATTACTGTATTTATTGTGTGTTTAAATCTTGGTTTATTGGCTGTGGAAAATATCTGGCTCAGTTTAACGGGTTGGTTTTCAAATCTGGCCAACTAAAAGTATCATTAAAAAGCCATGCTGTACAGAATAATAATAGTTAATACTTTTGTGTGAGTGCAAAACCAGGCAGTAAAAATAAAATGCACTTGCATGCATTGAAACTAAATTTGCACAATGGTAGTGATAATAATTGATTATGAATAATTATTAATAATTTATTTGCATAAACACATTTTTTTAGATATAAACTTCAGGTTTTTTTTGTTTTTTGTTTCAGCCACCTATCATATTGATTTAGTGCCCATAGGTAAGGCTTGCAGTGAAGTTTATATATAGGAAGTAAACAGCAGGGTTGGTGTGTTATTTAATATTTTTTAGGATTTAAATTCAACAACAACAAGCTTGTAATAGCTGTATTCATATATTACAGCTGTATTTAATCATTAATTACACATTATTACAGTAGGATACTGTGCTGTAAACGTATAATCTATTCTAAATCTATATAATCAAATTGTTTATAGAGTAAAATCTCTTAAAGATCTGTATGAGCCTTGCAACATATTCATGGACAATTTCAACAATTCAGCGTTACATCTATTTACAAACTGTAGGTACGGATGCTAATGCATCTTTAAACTTATACAATATTTACTAATATATTAACATTGTTCACAATGTACAATACATTATGAAACATAAATGATCATGAAAAAAATTGATTACTTTGGTTTCCCTTTTTGCAAAAATGTAAATAATTCAAATTATGCTATGTCTGTGCTTTACTGGCTGGAACCATGCAATACAAATTGTGCATAGGCTCCCAGTGGTGACAAATACATGTGTTCAGTTGACTTAGCACAAATGGGCCAGAACGAGGTAAGCATTGACCCTCACTTTCCAGACCAAGCATCCTCACATGAATTGAAGATTAAATTAAATAGATTTTGGAGGTTTTCTGGTGCCTAACACACACACACAAACTTTTAGTTAAAGCTGGGATTAGGAAAACTTTATTCAGAGCCAACTGATCATTGTGCTGGATATTATCCTATTTGCTAGAGTCCACTTCTTCTGCTATCAGTAAAACTGAATAGATCTTGCCAAAGCATGGCAGAAGTCCAGAATTAGGCTGTATCCAATGTGTTTGATTTTAAAAAAACATGTGTAGAAGTGTGTCTTTTCAAAGATCTGCCTCTTTCACTTTTCTTTAATTCTTAGGGATTCTTTGTGTTTTTATTTTATTAAAATAGTTTGTCATACAAATTTAATTTAATTATTGTGGAGATAATGCATGCTTGAGGTCGCAGAGGGTGACAGGCATAGCGCCAATCAGATACCAGAGCCCGTTTTCTTGGTGATGACATTTATCTATTATGTACGAAAGTTTCCAGCCAATCTCTATTATACCAATCCAAGCCATCTATTGTACGTAGCACTTGGGTGTCAAAGCTGTTGATTCTGTCCATCAGGGTCATTTCAACTCGTGTAGAGAAAGACAGAGAGTAATGTGGAGTTGTAGATATGGAATTTTGCCCAGGCCTGTTTTTTGTTTTTGTTTTTTTTTATTAGATGTTCACTTGTGCAGGCAGAGCCAGATTAAATAAATGGACTACACTAGGCAGACTGTATTTTTTTGATCCGATTTTGGGCCATGTCTCTGGGCAAGCTCAGCATCTGACTCTGCTAACACTAGCAGGTTTACAACTGTCGGACTACTGCCCGACAGAAACTTCTGTATAGCCCCCCACTCTCTCTTCTTTTGATCCTCTTAATTTGTTTTCTTTTTACGTTTTGCTGCAACTAAATGTAGGGGTGGGTGATATGGGAAAAATATCACATTTTTTTTCTTTGTAAAATCACGACGTTATTGCTTTTTGTCTGAGAAAGGTGCTATAGAAATGTTACTTACGATCGCGATTTTGTCACGATTTTTTTCATTCACATCATTTCAGATCTGTGGGTACCAAGAAATTGAATCCTGGTGGCACCACTGTCAGTGTGTGTCTGTACTGCTGACTTGAGCCTGACTAATCAATAGTGTGATTTGGCAGAGAAAAAAACCAGCCTATGTGCTGTGTATGGGCTATAGACATATGGCACAGACACGGCACCGCAAGGGATAAGATGTGCACTCCAGACGGTTCTACGATCACCTTGATTTGGCAGATCGTCGTCATGTTTTAATCCTTCATGATCCAATATCGTCAGATCGCACACCGTTACCCGAAAGCATCTTGAAAACAACCTGGCTGTCTGCTAGCTTAATTGTCCTGCTCAGTTCTGACCGGCCGACCTCTGCACTGGCGTTATTGTGACGTAACATAACATTAAGATAAACGTCACTAATAAATTGTAGATAGGATATTTGTATCCTATTTACACGTGCCTAGGGCCCCGCCAATCGGGCCCTAAGCACGTACCTAGTTTGCCTTTGCATTAATCTGGCTCTGTGTGCTGGTGAATACCTGTAGATGTGGTGCAGCTACACATCTTTGTCTCATGCCACTGATGATGGAAAATAAAGTATAGGTCTTATCATTAGCTGTGTTTCCATTACCCTTGGAAATGCACAAAATCAAAATAGTGCAATGAAAACTGCTAATGGAAACACCTGAGTTTAAAAAAAACACATATTTCATTAGGAGGTATTTCAGACGTTTCATGATTAAAATGTGTCGCAAAAGCGCTATGGAAACACTAGCAAATACACAGGACTTGATGTACCTGGTCACATGACCACTTCTCTCCGAGTAAACATGATGCGGTACGTGTAAAAAGACATTTCTTAGCCTTATACCTAAAAATGATAACTGCCACATTAGGCGTGAAACAACAAACTAATACAGAGAGTTATAAGGAGGTTTGGAGCATCCATCTTCCTGAGGCGAAGTCCTGCAGGATGAGATTTCACAGGAGTTACTTTTTTTTTTGTAGCAAAAATCTGTAATGGAAACCGTTATAGATACAATCACAATCTTCAGCATCACAGTTACACTTTTAGAACAAATTGGGGAAAGATGAAACATTGTACCAAAAAGAGGTGTCAAGATATAGAAAAAAATGAATAAATAAAAAAAAACGTTGATCAATGAGTTGAGAGCACTTAAACATCTCTTTGGTCTTGCCCATGTTGGAGTGGTATACTAGTGTTCCATTTGATTAACCAAGAATTGTGACACATGTTGAGCCATTTTTTTTTATATTATATTTTCAGCATTAGAAATGAACTTGAAACTCCTTTCATTTCTTAGATCCAATTAGTATCTGTCCCTCAATTTTACCTTTTATTAGAACCACATGAGATTTACCAGTGTATCCCTCTGTATCTTTTGTGATTTAGTCAAAAATGCTACACGGGTGGCTTTCAGGACTTGTGCATTATGCAAAGGCAGTAAAAGACGCTTAAGAAAAAGTTCTGGCTGGTATTCAGGTAGATACAGGATCCCATTATACGCTCCATAGACAGTTTTACATGCATGAACACATCAAATCTAATTTCATCAACACCATACTGCTGCATGAGTGGTGTTCGTCCATCCTTATCAAACTTTTATACACTTTAAGGGAGCTTGCAGCTTTACATCTGACTGGGTCTGCTTATTTAATTAATGTTGCAATATTTGATTGAATTAAAAGTCCAGGCCTGGGAGCTTAATTAATCACAAGGTGCATTTTTCTTTCTTTTTTTTTGGGTTGCATTTGCTGAGTACGTCTGCACATACTCATAAGTGTAAATCTATTTGTAGACATCCTTTAGTGTGTGCGCGCGCGTGCGTGTGTGTGCGTGCGTGTGTGTGTGTGTGTGTGTGTTAGCTTGCATGGCTTTTTGGGTGTGTGTGTTTTTATAGCTGGTTGCTAGGCAAGGGATGAGATAAGGCATTTAACTGAGACACCGGAGAATTCTATCTCACTCTTCCATTAAGCTGCGCAATACACAATCGAAGTTCAGCAAAGTTTACACGAACCACCGCTGAGTGCTGACTCAATGCTACATGAATGGGGATTCATGTTGTTTGTGTGAGAAAATATATTTCTTAATAAGAAATACCTCGCAGCCGAACAAATCATGAGCTTAGTTGATTTAATGGGTTAAATTCTTACGCAGCATTTAACTGTAAAAAGTGCTAAATGACAGATAATAATGTAAAAGCTGACGAGAAGGTTTAGAGTATAAATACATGAAGTTATTAACACAAATTATTGTTGTTAGTTACAAGGGAAAGCACTGGCATTTAAAAATAATGAAGCTCCTTAATTAAATCAGAGTAAAAATGTTGCTTCAATAGCATGTCAACATTCACAATATGCAATAGATACAGTTGTTCACATTTTAAGATCTGTTCATCAGCCCATTCTTTGTTTGATAATGAAGACGAGAGCACATGGTAATTTATCATTTTAGTCAGGATTTTCTTGCTTTTTCTTAGTTTAATTTATTTTTAAACAAGGATAATAATATAAGGTGTGCATTGTAGCTTCCTTAAAGTAAAATTAGACAGACTACCAGTACATTTGATGCGCAGTATAGATTGGTCATACCAATGCTAGGAAATAGGAAAATAAGTGTTCACCCACGTTTTCATGAATGTCACATAGTCTGAGCTGTCTCTAGAAATGGCCTCTACACTCTCGCACACTTTGTGCCTGAATGGATTTTGAAAAAGTTGACTGCAGTAGTTTGCAGCTAAAGAAAGAGAGAATGTTTTCACATATTTTACCGCCCTTCCTGTTTCCTGGCTTGGATGGCCGTTGGTTTGATGGGAGAACATGGACGGATACAGGCTCCTTTTTTATTGCTTTGTTACAAGCAAAATGTCAATGATAGCTGCCAGACTTTTGTATTTACCTTTGGAAATCTATTATTAAAGACCAGTGGTATCGGCTGTTTTTGACTGTGTAAGGAATGACATGTCGATTACCATTTCGAAAACATTCATTGAAAACACACTTGCTACCAACCATTGCCTCTCCTCATGTTACTGATACACATTAATGCTACTTCAGTATCTTGTTCTGTTCCTCACAGTCTTGTACTTTATCTACCAGTTTCATGTGACATGGGGTAGACTCAGTATAAAGGTTTCTTGCACAAGTTGAGTTCAGAATTCCTGGGTGTTATATTGTAGACCTGTTCAATTGATGTTAAAATGATATGATTGTTGGGTAACGTATAAATCTAGATGGATGATTCTTATGCAAAAACAGTGGAACGCAATTTCCCCCCACTTAAAAAAATAGAAATAGTATTTTTGTTTCAGAAAAGGTATTACAGGATTAACGAAATTCATTGTTTTTTTAAACCTTCAAAAACACCTCTTCTTGTCAGTAGCTGCATGGGCTTCCATTACAGATTTTCACAAAATAAAAGCGATATTTCTAAATTTCGACAAAAATATAATTGCACTTTGAATGTGTTTCCATTGAACGTTGTTTTGAGCTGGAGCCTCGTAACTCTCGTGAAATCTCATCCTGCAAGACTTCGCTGCAGAAAGCTGGACACTCAGAACCTCCTTATAAATCTACGAATTCCTTTGTTGTTTCATGTCTAATGTGGCAGTAATATTTTTTTTGTATAATGCTTCTATCTACACGTACCGCGCCATATTTTCTTGGAGAGAAGTGGTCATGTGACCAGGTACGTCATGTCTCGAGAACATTCTCTCACATATATTTGCGTAAAAATTGTTTCCATAGCGCTTTTGCGATACATTTCAATATTGAAACGTCTGAAATACCTCCTCATGAAAGCGTAAAAACTTTTTAACGATATTTGAGTGTTTTTTTAAAAAATTCCGGTGTTTCCATAACCAGTTTTTATTGCGCTTTTTAGATTTAGCGCATTTCTAAGGGTAATGCGCAAACACAGCTAATGAAAATAATAATAATAATACATCAATTTGACATCAATGACAGATACCACTTGAGCGACTGTCCCCCACTGTGACACCTGGAATTCTCAGTGGTCTCCCATCCACCTACTAACCAGGCCCAGACCTGCTTAGCTTCCAATATCTAACAAGATCTGGCAATGACAGGCTGGTATGCTAATGAGACATTGTTTTTTTTTTTTAACCTTCCAAACCGCCTCTTCTTGTCATTGTGAAGCAGAATTCATAAAGAAGTGGATTGTTCACTTACTAATAAGTAGCATGACCATTGTGAGGCAAGTACGTTATTGCAAATTTGTAATAGTTATCCTATTATGGTGTCCAACCATGGTGAAAAAGTGTTTAACTCTCACTCTCATAGCTCACCAAAGACTAAGTTGTAAGAGATAAACAATATGTTTTCTAGTTTACACTGTCAATAACAGCCTTGCTGTTTTTGTACCCAAGACATTGTTCAATTCCATGACAAGCACTGTGCTCGAGGCATATAGATGTCCTAAGGCACCTGAACATCTGCTCAGTTTATTCACACAAGAGCGTGACAAGTTTCCAACAGCCAAAAAATGAAATCCAGTACATTTCTGTGAGCAGAACTCCAATCACTCTGTAAGGTGACATTTTGTGAGCCTGCCATGATTTTCAGAAGGATATATGAAGTGCTCGTATTGGCCCCCAAATTTCAGTGCCATATCACCCACATGTTCCTGAACTCCATTTATGGTCACATCAGACAGAATGTTGTTCATCAGGAATGTAATGAGGAAACAATGCTTTGCTGGTTATTTCAGTGGCTTTAAAGCAGTGGTGAGACAATGTATCACCCTTCACTGCAGAAAATGGAGACTGTGAAAGATCAGTTCAGACAGGTAGTCACAAAACCATTCAACCATGACTGTGCCCTTTGTAATACTCATTTCTCAAGTGATCAGAGAAGAAAAATACCATCATATCGAGCTCGTCTTACACATACTGGTACTCAAGTATTGTTAGGGCTTGTGTGAATAAAAGTAAAGAGTTCAGTCATTGCAATGTTTTATTTTTTATTTTTTCAAAAGTGAAATATCTTGGAAAGAAAAGACAACAAAGTCAATGAAGCAGAATACTGCACTGTCAAGGCTCAGAAATACAGTTATCTGTGCAATGCTCATTACCTCTGCCAAGGGGGTTATGTTGCGGCTGGCGTTTATGTATTCATTGACATTTGAACGTCTAACTCTA
The DNA here is from genome assembly GCF_900634775.1 of Gouania willdenowi. Classification (NCBI taxonomy): domain Eukaryota; kingdom Metazoa; phylum Chordata; class Actinopteri; order Blenniiformes; family Gobiesocidae; genus Gouania; species Gouania willdenowi. Next base: position 20,499,575 of record NC_041059.1, read on the forward strand.
AAACAACTAGGCATATGTTGATGACATTTTCAGGAATTATCCAAAATAGGGTAAGCGATTAGTGATTAGACTTTTTGGATGATCCGGATTAATATCCTGATAATTTTTTCAAAATCCCTATCTTTAATCATTGACAACATATCAAAAATTCATATCTCGGTTCATAATTGACCAATGTTCATGAAGTTTGACTCTTGGACTTAGTTTCATCCCAATCTGGAAGTAAACCTCCGTTATGGATTAACGGATTTTCCTCAATATCTTTGTAATATTTGGGTGACAATGCAATAATGGTGGATTGCTATGGCGTGGCTGAGGTCGGCACTTTCTGGGTGCTTTCTAGTCTTAAACATTTATAATTGTTTAGCCCAATTTACAATTAACTAAACGAATGTTTGGTCTTTTTTGCAGGAAAATTGTACCTGCCATCTTTTACTGGTTTTGTGCCAGTTTGTTTGCTTTCTTACCTTTCGATTTTTGCTAGATTTGTAAACCAAAAACTAGCTTGCTGACATTATTTTTTACTGTAGTCAGACTTCTGTCAGTTAATTTAGTTTCTTTTTGTATCTTCCTGTTGTCTGCCCTCTCCTTCTTGGATCATTCTGCCTTCTTTTCTACCATTCATTGGCGCTCTTCTCTGCTCACTCTTCTTCCATCGCCTCCTTCTGGAAGTTTCTTCTTCTCTACTTCAGGGGACAGAGTGATGGATTAGACCCAAATAAACTCATTCATCTTTCAATTAGAGCCAGTGTTGAGGAGGTGCCAGCCATTATGAAGCTGTCTGGAGAACTGGGAACCAGGTAGTGATGGAAAGGAGGCGGGAGAGTGTGACTTATGGTTTTAGCATTGGAAGGCTGAGATGAAGAGGTTATTGTGAAACAGTAAAAAAAAATGGAACAAAAAGGTTAAAGACATTTTAGCAAAGTTAAATATCAGATGAAAGTTTGAAAACATTAGTCCCCGGATGCTATCAGAGAAGCAATTGAGCTTTACTACCACCCATGTTCAAGCTGTCGATGCTATCACTAGCCCAGCATGCACTTTTATGCAACATTGCCTTCCAAATATTAGATTCCCTTTTTGTTTATTATTGTTATGAGATTTTAATTGCTTCATCTTTTTTTTGTGGTGTTGATGTATCCGAAAAAAACCCTCATATACAGAATTGGTTTGAAATATTTTTGTACTTCACACATGCTTATTATTACCTATGATGATAAAGCATCACAGAGGCAAATAACAAGTGTCCTAAAAACAAGAACTGCTCTTCTTTTTTGAATATTTTGAGTCTTTTGGCTTGCAGCAGCAAGTGCACGATGCAAATGAGTGAATACAAAGACTGACACTAGTTCAACAAGACACCATAGAGTGGACTGTCAATTCACATGTTAGTATATACCCAGTTTAAAGCTGGAAGAGAACCAAACTAACTGGATGCACTGAAAACTCAGGTGATTTAGGTCACCATTTGATACATATTATTCAAGTCAGTCATTTAAAAAAAGATCAATGTAACAATTTGATTTGAACTTTAACACCAGATTTAAAACTCCTAGACCTCATTCAACTCAAAACTGTCCAAATGATTTATAAAGCAAGTAATGGTTCACTTCCAAAAGGGTTGCAGGAAATAATTTTAGAGAGAGAAGGGGAATATAATTTAAGAGGAAAACTACATTTCAAGATACAATATGCTAGAACAACACTGAAAAAGACAATAGCAGGTGCTAAATTATAGAACTGCCTAAAGGATGAAATAAAATAAAGCCCCAACATGAACCAGTTTAAAAAGCTTTTATAAATAATATTAAATCAATTTTATATAATGCTTTTTTGGACACTTTACAGAATTAAGGGATTATTCTTTCACTCTACACTTAGTGGTGGTAAGCTACTATTGTAGCCAGAGCTGCCCTGGGGCAGACTGATGGAAGCGAGGCTGCCATAGGGGTCTATTCTCCCGCCTGGACTTTTTTGCGCGCCTGCAGTTTCACTCTTCTATCCAACATGTATTCTCTGGTCCAAAAAGCGCGTTATGTGAATGAAGGCGGGTTGAAGGAAAGGAGGCGGTAATGTCATATTTGTGGATCAAACTGTGACTTTACATTGGACATAGTATGATAATAGTTGAATCACTGTGACCAATGTGGACAGAAGTCTGCGTCTGTCAGAGTTTTAATTAATCGTACAGCAGCAGCTGAGTGATCACAGCAGCTGCTGCGCGACGCACGAGTCCATGTGGCTTCAAATGTAACGAAGTCCATATTTCTAGTGCAAAATAATGTTTCACATTATCGGGGCGCCGCACTTATTCCAGGGTTAGAAGCGTGTTAGAGGAAAAGGACTTACGCACACCGGAGGCTGCACGTAAAGCATTCTCCAGTGTGGGTTGCTGCTCCGCCCACAGTGCGTAACTGGGATGCAGTGACTGACTTATGTACTGGGGGAGAATAGCGTGCAGCCAAAAACAGCGCAGCTGCGCGGCTTTTTGGACTTACGCGCATGGGAGAATAGGCGTTTGTATGTATATATTTAATGTGCATGTATAAACTGTATATATATATATATATATATATATATATATATATATATATATATATATATATATATATATATATAGTGAATGTATATTGTAAAAAATAGTAATACAAATTTGTTTTTTGTGTGTGGTATTATCTGGAGAGCCTTGTTTTGTTTTGTTGTGATGGGGTTGGTATAAATTTTGCTTCAGCTTTTGCTTCAACCTACACCCTTTCGGCTGACGAATTAGACAAATGAGTCTTGTTTGTTCTGTTTTTGTTTTTTTCTGAAGACTGCCTAGATAAATTCAAATTCAATTCCAAATGTTCTCTGTATTCTTTGTGTGAAATGTCAAAAAGTAATTTATGCAGTACTTAGTGTGTCATTTGACCCCTACAAAAGACTAAGTTTATTGTGGATTGCATTGACAGTCTCTTGACCATTTGCTAGTCTAAAGTCAATTCATTATCACGCAATAAAGGCTTAATGAAAACAAAACCCATAGAATAAATAGGCTTCTTTCTTTTAAATGTTGATATTTTATAGATAAAAAAAATTACTATTGTGTCTTAAGTTACATAATTCTTTAAGTAAGACTAGACACAAGCATAAACGTCTGATAAGAATGGCCCGAGGCAGGTTTAAGTGAAGACTTAAGGCTTCTAACCCCACAGTGGATGGTCACTGGGTGGTGTGGTTATATGTAGAACACAAATGCAGAATAGGAAGGAGGCAGCAGACAGGTGTAGCGCTAAAAAACATTGCACAAAAACTCATAATAACAAAGTGAAAAATAAATGAAAATGATTAAACAAACAAACAATGACCATGCACTGCTAAAAAAAAAAAAGGTGGATCTGTGTAGGAAAGAGCAGCCCCTCAACCAGAAAACAACAGAACATATTACAGAACAAAATATTAAACAAGACTGAAACTAAATAAAGACAGGACCCCACCAGGACTTAACCAGACAAACCTAATACATGACATCAGTTCAATGCTGAGCTGAGGATCTCCACCATAGTAGAAAGGAAGAAACGTGCTATAACTGCAACAGTCATTTCCAATGTCTTTTCAATAAAAAAACATGCTTCACTGCAGTTGTGGCTTTAATGTTGTTATGTTTATTTTGTGCTCTCTACCAAACATTTTGGAGTAAATATTCAAGAAACTACCGTGCATATTTGTTATTAGATGTATATATATGATGCCTATTTTTAGTGCTTTATGTGAGTACATTTGTTGAAAAACGCAGCGGTATTTGAAAGGGCTGTTGTGACCTTGCATTCTTTCCCTCATAGAAACCACTGAGTTGTTGGCATATTTTCATTTTTTCTCCCCCATTTATACTTCTACTTCTTCAAGGAATATTATGTACTGTAGGCACACAGGGACGAGTTCTAATGAATTTGAATGAGCGTCTCAATTTATTTTCCATGTTTTATTTATTTTTTCTGGGTTTGGGGAGTAAATTGAATCGGCGGCGGTGATGCGTGTGCTAGTCAGGAGCAATATAGGGACCTGCTGTTCTGATTAAGTTCCTGTTATGGAGCCGTTCATTATTGATTTCATTTCTCCTCACTTCTCCTCCTTCTCACATGCGTATTTGGCTCCATATGTCTTTTCATTCTCAGCAGGTTTCTCCTTTCTTCTCAGGACCTCTTATTTATTTCCACTTCTTTTCTCTTAGCTTTTATTCAAAGCAGCTACTTGTTATTTATACAAGGAAAAAAACATGGTTTTTCTTATTTGTTGGAGAAATAGTTTTTCTCACTTTTCACTCTATAAATTTAGATTTTGGTGTTGCTTTAAAATATTGAAATACTGCCATGGTTACTTTAACAATACTGTTTGCAGGGTCCCCACGGTCATGAAATGCCTGGAAAAGTTATGGAATTTGAAAAACCAATTTTCCAGTCTTGAAAAGTCATGGCATAATTTAACTGTTTTGGAAATATAGCCTATTATATTTTTATGTTTAAAATCCTACCTTCACTATTACAATGGGACATTAAGCAAGTCCCTTAAACCCTAACACCTTGTGTTTTACATCGTTTTGGATAAAAGTGTCTGCAAATTGAAATTGTAATCTTACAATAAACATGATAACACTTAGCTAGTTGTTGTTTATTGTTCCATTCAATAGCTGATGCATTGTTATTTAATGATTATTGCAAAATAGGTGTCAATGCAATTGCGCCATTGTACGATGCTATACATGTACAGCACTGTGATTGGTGTACAGCACTTTGATTGAAAGTGCTCTATAAATACATTTTATTATTATTATTATTATTATTATTATTATTATTATTATTATTATTATTATTATATGATAGATAAGGGATGGAAATAACTTGCATTCCCTGTGCCACGTTTTTGCTACTAACCGTGGCCCGCTCATTGTTTGTGGTCTAATGGTCTTGAATAGATCTTAGCCGTTCAGAACTAACTAAGTCATATAAATCTGGTGAATTATTTTGGAAAAGTTTTGAAAAAGTTTGAAAAATCATTGTGAAAAAAGTGTGTGAACCCCGTGTTTGGAATCAACCAGAATAAATGTCATCAGTAAAATACATTTTCCTCTGGGTTTTTAATGGTTATGTTTCTGTAATATAATTAATCTTCATATTTCAGGGGCTACATAACCTTTAATGACATGTATTTTTTTTGATAATGGTGTCACAATTTACATCCATCCAAATTGTAGTGCATTGTCTAAATACAGTATACCACAAACAACAAAAGGCTTCAAAAGGAAGTCTCTTTGCCATCATCAATGGCATCAATGAAGTTTTTTAATTCAGAATTAGTCATTCAGAATTAGATTATTCAGAAATAATGTGTTCTGCTTCATGTTTACATGGAAAACCGGTTTATTTGGCTTTATTCAATTCCTCTTTCGGTCTGGGGGTTTGGAAGGGTTCTGAATGGACTGGGGGGGAACGTGACGTATCACGTCTATCGGAAGAAAACACACAACAGACCTTTTCGACTACAACATCGAAGACCACATAATAAGAACTAATTGAATGTTTATTTTATTGTAGTTTTGAAGCAGCAGCGGGACAATAACATACGGTTTCGCTTTGCTCCACTGAGCAGAAGAAGAGAGATAGAGTAGCGGAGAAGGAAGATAGAAGACCGTACTTTGGCCAATCAAAGCCAGCAGATGCTCTACCTCCTCTATACATGACGTTGAGTGAAAAATGAACTTTATGATAATCCGCGCGACATTAGTGAAACCCTGGTGCTTCATGCCCCGATGAAGCCTGTCCCATTTGCCGAGGTCTGTGTGTGTGTGTAATAAGTCTGTGTACGTGTGCATGTCCTCATGCTGTTTATGCTTCCATCCATCCACTTTTTTCATTATATCCATGTCTTCTAATGCTCTTATTAAATAAATAGTCTCAGCTGGAGTCTGGGCGGCCATCTTGGATTATGTCATCACCAGCGCGTCTTTGCGGCAAATCGCGCATGTGCAGAACGACCGGCATTAACTTAAAGCTGAATTAAGTGTTAACAAGAAAGAGGAATAGTTTAAATCAGGATTAAAATCGGAATAAACCAGCCACCTAATTCGGATTGAAGTTTAATTTTGAAAATTAAATTTGCATTAGGAATTAAGTGTTTACAAGGTCAGTTTAAAGATGCTTTAATTTTTATTCTGAATGAAAGAAGAATTAAAGCTACCATGTAAACGTGGCCAATGTGACAATGCAGTAATAAACCAAGCTGAAACCATGCAGCTGTTATAAAACGAAACAGAAGTTGGGAGGCTTTCTTTTTACATGCGTTACCAGGGAAGACGTCCTACAACGCGACCCTTGTGATGAGTTAAGATCCTCCCTTGAGAAGAAAGCAACTGGTTCTGTAGAAAATGAATTGGGGACACTGTGGTTCTTTTAGTTTCTGCCCTTTTCAGCAGCCTGGCAGAGTTATTTACTTACACAATGGGTGGTGGTGGGGATTGTGGACAGGATAGCACTTGCTATGATGTTTTTCTCTTTGGCAAATATGCTTGAGCTTCTTTGTAACAAGTAAAGGCTACTAGATTTGCTCTCTGACTAAATGTATGACTGAATAATTCAAATCTTGTATATAGTAAATAATAGTTGTTAATCTTATTATTTTATTTTATGTTAGCAGCGCAGTGCAATAGGTATTTACTAGGGGTGTAACGATGCACAGAAATCACGGTTCGATACGTACTTCGGTTCATTTTCGGTACATTATGGAACAAAATGCAAAACATAAATTTGCTTGTTGTTTATTCGAAACTTTAGTAAACCAACAATGTATTTAACATTATACAGAATAGGAAAATAAAGTTAAAAAAAAAAAATACAATACTATTGTAAAGTGCTGCCTGGTAATAATATTCTCAAACAAAAAATACATTAAATATTATAGAAATAAGCTCACAGCTTGTTAACAGCTTTTAACAAACAAAAAGTAAAGCATGTTCCACCTTGGTTTAGACTTTCATATTTTTGGCCAGAAAAATGTACTTGTCCATATTGTCTGCATTTGCTTGGTCATCAAAAACTTTAGTAAACCAACAATGTATTTGACATTATACAGAATATGAAAATAAAGTAAAAAAATAAAAATATAAAATAAAAATACTGTTGTAAAGTGCTGCCTGGTAATAATAATAATCTCAAGTAGAAGTACTGTTACGTGAGCGAAATTGTACTCAAGTACAAGTACAAATAAGTCGTAAATAAAGTAAAAAGTAGCTCAATTAAATAGTACTCAAAGTAAAAGTTACTAGTTACTTTCACCACCAACGTTTTTTTTTGGTAATAAATCTTGCCACGGTTCCCTTGCATACAGTAAACATCTCATGTATGAATTTAAAAAGAAAGAGACCAAATCTTGCACAATTGGAACTTATTGATTTTTAATTAATGTATTAACTTTTTTTCCACAAAGGCACCTATCTCTATAAAACACAAGGTTTGTCAAAATGTACAATTGAAAAAAAAAAGAAAAATAATAACACCAATGAATTCAATCCAAAAAAAAAAAATATTTCTCAGGCTCCACGTAGCTAAATTTAAGAACTCAAACAGACTTGTTTCGATGCTGTTTAGGCACGGTGCATTACATTTTATCTGATTAGTCGGCTATGATGTGATGCATTTCATTGTTGTCTGGTTATTTAATTTTTTGTAGTTTCACAATGTATGTTGATTGTTTTAAAACAAAAAATAATAACTTACTTAGTGCTTGGTTGGTTGTGGAAATGTAACAAATTACGTTACTTCTTTGAAAATGTACTTAAGTACAAGTAAAATGACTGATTTAGAAATATGCTCAAAAAAGTACAAGTACCCATAAAAGCAACTTAATTACAGTAAAGTGAGTACTTGTGATCTATTACTTTCCCCTCTGAAAGAGGATGATTTGTCACTATCTGCCTGATGAAAAACCACAATGTCATAGGTCTAGCTGTGTTAACCAAAGCTGTGAGAAAGTTGAATTTGGTATGCTGAAACATCTGTGGCCTTGGCTAGAAATGAATAACAACAGACAGTCTGGGATTAGAAATCTTGGATTCAGGGTGCCTGCTGGTGAAGCTGGCTGTAGGTTGTGAATTGGGAAAAAGAGGTGCGGTCAAAGTGTGATTCCTGGAAACAAGGAAAGTGAGTGAGTGAGAATGATGCCTTGAAGGCATGGAAGTGGAAACAGCGGGCTAAGTGTTGGGAAACAATGGGTCACGACAAAAAAAGGGTATAAGAAGGGCAGTGAAATGTTTGGCTTCTTCATAAAGGAATTATTCATCACAGTTTTGTTCCTTGGGGTTTTTCATTAAATAATAAGATGACATCACTGCCACATGAATGTTTTGAAGTTTTACAAAAGAGAGGTTATTTCATGGAAACTGCAGTGATGCAAACTTGGAAGCCCATGTTCAAGTTATATTGAAGCTTTGGTTGTGGCTCTGCTTTTTGGATGTTTTTCTCATAGTTCTTTTTTTTTTTTTAACCAAACTGTAGTGTGTAACTCATGCCAAAGCTGAAGCTGTATCAAATTTGTTGTTGCAAGTTGTAACACCCGATTGAGGGTTTGGTCTGCTGATCCAAAAGTTGGTCTGCAATAGGTTTTCTGGAATTGGGTCTTGATTTTGATCTACGTCTGCTGCATCTATAGCTGACGGGGGACTTTTAGGAAGACGATAGTGATATTTGAAGCACATGATGACTGAGCCAAAAGGAATGTGAGAAAACCAGCAGCAGTTGGCTAGACTACAACTAATCAGACTAAAACGGGACAGCAAGTGTAAGTGCTTCACATATGTGCATTCACATGGTTGTGTTTTTTGTCCGATGTATTTTAGCTGTTAATTCAGCTTTTATTTTGCCCGTACAAAAAAGGAATTTAAACAAATAATGAATGATGTCTGCCAAAGCATGTTAAATAAAGCAGAAGCAAAAATTGTCATTGATTCATCTTTTATTGATATTTCAATCCATGTATTAATTTGAGTCAAAATGCACTACAAAACATTTACGTGTGTGCTTTGGAGTGACTGACAGGCTTTGTGCATGTGATAGTGAAACAGAAGCAGGAAGTAAATTTATTCTTATCACTGCGCTGTTAATTTGTAATTTGTGGATAACACTAAACACTCCTTGTCAGTTATCAAGTAGCATGTTCAACAGTTTAGGACAAGTTTGTTTAAATGTCTTTGACACCACTGGTTTAGAGTAAGATCTTCATACCTCATGGTGCTACTTGGCTTAAAACAAATACCTTTGTATTTGCACATTATGCCTGTTGTTGCATCAGATATTATTTTACAGACAGTGCAATTGAAATAAGTATTTAAAAGCAAAAATCAGGTGGTAGAGGGGTCGTCCACTGATTGAGAGGTTGGGGGTTGGTTCCCGGTCTATTCTGGTCTATGGGTGGAAGTGTCCTTGGGCAAGACACTGAACCCCAAGTTGCTCCCAGTGGTTGACTAGCGCCTTGCATGGCAGCTCTGTCCCATTGGTGTTTGAATGTGAGTATGAATGAGCTGATATGTAAAGCACTTTGTGACCTCTGTCTGTGAAAGGTGCAATATAAATAAACATTACTTACTTATTACCTGCAAAATTGAGACAATATTAATGTCACCATGTTGGATGTTTGGCATGCGCGTCTTTACTTTTTTTACCTAAACATATTGTTGACATACTTTGCAGGTTTTGTCTTGTAAGGCAGCTGGTAGTAAGAGACAAGCTGGAGTCTCTGTTTCCTATTGTCACAACCCGTAAAAAAGTACAGATACAGGTCTGCAGGTATCTTTATACTATGGGTATTGAGACAAATAGGTGAAAGAGTTTCTTTTGTTTGTTTGATTGAAATTATTTTAATTCTTCTTGAAATTGTCACCACTTTTCTGTGGTACGATTCCCTTCTAACATACAAAATACATTGTCTAATGCTGACTCATTGTTGCATATATCTTTCTTTCTCATGCTCTACTTCTGCTGTATGGATCATCTGCAAAAATAAAATTACATTCTTAGAGGGTACCTGGTGTAGGAGGATGTGTTAATAATAATGGGTTATATAAATAAGAATATTAATTATGATTATTAATATTACTTCAACTTTTGTGGGGTTCCACTCCTGTTAACAGGAGAATAATGTACAAGTATTTAGACTAAACCCATTAATTGGAAACCAGGGAAAAGTGAATTCGAACAGCAATCTACACCATAATCACAGCTTTAATGAATCGGAGGAATCAAAGATTACGTTTAACCTTTTATTCAAAATTCAACAATTAACACAGTCAAAATATCAATTGAAATGGGATAATTAAATCATGATAAAAATGCATTTCTAGGCTAATAAAAGTGAGGATTTTATGTAATGAAGTGAAATCACTATTCTAGGAGAGGATACATATTCGAATAATAAGATCATAAAATCAAAGAATAAAATCATAAAGAGAGCTCATAAAACAAAGAGGGAAGAAAGACAGGGGAGAACGAACAAACATGAATGAGATTAACTGTGTGTGGAACATGTTGTGAGTGTATGTACTGTAAGTGTGCAGTTATGGAAGTATGGATGTGACCTGTAGTGGATCAAGTTTGCTGATCAGAGTTCGTTCAGGTACCTTGAAGATGATGTCAGGGTTGGACCTGGAGGTGCTAAGTTGAAGAAATGCAGCGGGACGTGCCACCGTTGAGTATAGCCCCTACAGCCGATCCAGGCAGTTCTGGCCTTCACAGCTGCGTTAGAAAACGGCTCGTGGCTTACCACAGTGGGTTGCGAGCCGGGCTTCTTTTGGCTGTTACGCACGTCACTAGATGCAAGCAAGCTGTTGTTTCTAAAAATCTGTTTCAACTACAAATAAAATGAAATAAATAAAAGATGGGGAAGGGAAACGCGTTGAGCATGAAACGCCAGCTTCCCAAAACTGAAATTTTGGGCGGTTTTCTCCCTTTTAAAAGATTATCTTTGAGACTCGCCTCCCAAGAAGGAAGCTTTGTTGATTGGTTTAAAGTTGCCAGCATCTCAGCTGGCTGCCTTTGGCTGTGTCTGGGGTGTGTGTTTATGTGAGACAATGACAAACAGGAGGGATGATTCCTAGATTTACACATAAACCATAATAATGAGTTCAGCATATTCAAATAATCTTTTCGACATCATATCTTGAAATATCATGTATTACGAAAGAGTTTGATACCAAACACGACTGGAAAACAGCCTAGTATTACTTTAGGAACCGGTTAATGAATTTTACTTGTAATTACTCGTACACATGAATGTCAAAAATAATGTTATGCCTCTTCTTTACTATATGGTTGTAGTAGATACCTTAAACTAACTTTTGTGATGTTTTCTGGTATTTTAGGCACTTTTTAAATGATGAAACATTTAAAATAGCATTCTGTGGGTATAAAATTCTCTGAAAAGAGTGGAATAGGACAGACAATATTTGCAATTTCAATTTCTGCAGAAACCATTCCAATTATGTTTTCATTTGTATCTTTTCAAACATAATACAGTTTCTTTGTTCTCACTTCTTCACTGGGATACATCCCAGTAGAGCCCTGAGCAGTGTCCTTGTGTGACAGCTCACCACAGGTGGTCAGGGGTCAGTGGGACAGTTCTGTGATCTTACAGCATCTCAAAGGTATCTCTTTGTAAAGGAGGGAGAAGACGGATGTTCTTCCCCCGTGTGGAGTCGTAAAAAGAGTTCATACTGGACACTTCAAAGTGTTCGGCCAGTCTTTTCGGCTACGTTATTGGGTTCAAAGGCCGCATAGTGGGGTTAGCTATGCACCTCAAAGTTGCTGGGGCAGTTATTTTGTAAACAGTTCGTGATAAAGAAACAGGCTCCTTGGTTAATTCCTGTTAGGAAGAGGGTCTTTAGGCTTGATGTGGTTTGGTTCCCTACTCTGGAATTAATTTTAATTGTAAAATATTGTATATAATACTTCAGGCTGTGGCTAGCAGAAGTAGCTCCAACAGACATCCAAATTTTGTACATAGTAATAAACAAAAACATATTAAAAAAAATGTCCAAATCCACGACTTAACGTCACATCCAGCCAAACACGGCTACTCCCTGTTGATTGTATTTTAAGGTATAAAATAATGCCTTTAAAATAAAATAAGTCCTCTACAAATTAATTTTTTGTTTTTAGTGTTTCTATAAATGTGGTCATATTTGTCTATTTGTAACACATGAAACATATTTTATGCTTGTTTTCTTCTGCTGCCAGTCTAGCTATTATTAGGATGAACAGAGAAAGTGCTGACTCAGGATTATGCCTGTAGTATCATATACCATATGCAGTGTTGCCGTGACCTTGAACAGCTCAGGATGAGGTAAGCTGGAGAGTGACGGAGGGAAAATGAGCAGTGGTATAGATAGAGAGAGGAGAACCTCCAGTGTGCCTCTCGACAGATAAAATGTCAACCCCCCACTGGTCACCTGAATAATGCTATGTACAGCAATGTAGAAGAGCCCCCCAATGCACATGCACACACGCATACACACACACACACACCTTTGTTTATTTGTTTAGCACATCCTTCCCCTACAGTGTTTCATCTCTTTCATTATTTAACACTTCATCCAACAGTGGGTCAATCATGCTCCCTCCCTTTCTAATTTACCTACCCTTTTATTTGCATTTGCCCAAACTATCAGATAGAGGTAAAGGAGTATCAGGGAAGTTGCTTAATGTGTGTGCATGTGTGTACCTTTGTGAATTGAGTCCTTTATTAGGATCTAGAAATGTGGGGACTTTGTTGCCCAGTTTATACTATAAAATCTATGCTACGCTAACTAGCTACTCATTACTTAATATACCTCTCTATTCTCAATCCAACCTATTCACCACAGATTGTAGAGTCCACAGGTGCTAGTTTTTGTAAAAGGGGCGGGGCTAACAGTGCTTGTTTGTGGCACAAGATGGTCCTAAAACATCACATGATCTTGCTCTCAGGCAGTAGCAAAAATCAATTGTAATAGCTGGATTTCAACCCACAGAGGGCAGTCGCTCTGACATTTTACAACAACCGTAAATATGCCAAATTGAAATACTTAGACTAAAATGTTGAGAGTTGGACTAGGATCAATCAACAGCACTACTTTATAACCCAAGATATTTGTATTTAGTAGAAAAAAAAATTGGTTTTGGGGTTTAGTTACTCTTTAACTCATTGAGTGCCTATAGACGTTATTTGGTTTCGTAACGTGGTGTGCCATTCACGTGAATTGTGATGAGATCAGATGAGAGATCACCCTTGATGGGCAGAGCTTAGAGGAAGAGGAAAGGAGTTTACGAGACAAAAAATGGCGCTACGAGAGTTGATGCTGAAGTTCCCAGCAGCTCACAGCAGCGCACGCTCAACCAGACCATGTGTGGAACTAAGTGGACTATTGAGAGTGTCGTGACTGTGAGAGAAAACTACAAAAAAAAAACAAAAAAACAGGGCAAGCAGTGAGACTCGGCATGTCCGGGAGTAGGAGGAAGTTGCATGTGTGGAGATTGATGGGGGAGAGACTTGGAGGAAAGCCAAAATACATTAAGAAATCCATTCAACTCTGACCCAGATAGCAAAATAATAATAATGCTGCCATCAAAAGCCCGGTCTCAGTGTTGTTTTTGTAGTTTTATAGAAGGAAACCAATGTTGAGGTGTCACTAAAGCAAAAAAATGTTTCAAAGTCACTCATGGATTTTTTCAGAAAAAGACGTTTTTCTCAGCTTTCTGTCACAAACTGGCGATTTGTATGAAACTAGCCTGTATTCAACTGCTGATTATGGAACAACGAAACAAGCTAGAAACAATTTTTTTTTCTGATGAAAGTAAAGTCATCTTTCAGAATCTGTTTCAAATTTCAGATTGTCATAGGCCAAAATATTCTGTGGGTTTTGAAAAATCAGTCAAAATGCTCTAAAACTGCTGGCACGGAGGAGGTATAAATTTTGAAAATGGCTGGCACTGAATGAGTTAAATAAGACGTAGGCCTAATCATGAGTTTTTTGAGGGACCAAGATTTGTCTTAGTCCACAAATTGATTTATTCTTTCAAATGCATCAAGAGCAGTAAAACCTTTGTCACCCTGCAGAATCCTTTGCATCATCACTTGGTGCATTGTTTGTTCTCTGTGTCTTTAACACTCCATCTTTCTTCCAACTTAATTTCTCTGCTTTGAGGTGGTTAGATTTATTGATGTGTCTCCCTCCGAGCTGCCTTGGGAGGTTGAGCAGCACAGATGTGATGAAGTGCTGTTCATATTCCAAGAACTGCAGTCGAGTTCCTGATCCGTGCCAAAAACCACGTGAGCGTGGGTGGGGTTGTGAAAGAGGCCTAAACTTCCAGAAAAATCCTGGGAAATAAACTCAATCAAACATCTGTGGTAGAAAATAACTACTTGATGAGATTGATGGATACCAAACATACCAACAATTCATGGCTATGAAGTGATTGAGCTACAATGCAGTAAAGCTTAAAAAGATATTCAACCCACAAAAATTAACTAAATGTGCTCTGGCCAGAGTCAAGGCTAAAACTGAGGGAAATCAGTTTATTTATAGCATCCAACAGTGTCTGCAAAATAAGAGATCTCTAGTTAAATAAGGGAAAGACTACTGACCAACTGATCCTTGATTCTTTATTTAGCAATAACTATTTAAAATGCTTTAAAATAGAAATAAATAATACGAACCAGCTGATTCATTTTTCCTTAATCACTTCGTAATGGTGCATTCATCCATTTGAAAATAAAACAAAATAAAAATTTAATTTCAACTCTAGAGCATTTGTTTACCAGGAATTTTCTCAACTAGACTCTCCTGGTTAGATAAAGGTTAAAACATATCTCAGTCTTTCACAGATCTTAGAGGTTGTCTGATCTTCTTGCCAAATGAAGGTATGATTTTGTTTAAATAATCAAACTATACGTGCACACTACCGGTCAAAAGTTTTAGAACACCCTAATCTTTCCAGTTATTTATTGCAATTCAAGTCATGCTGAACAGCCAGAGGTTAAAAAAAAAAAGGTTTTATAAACCAAAACTGAAAAATAATGTACATTTCAGAATCATACAAGGGGGAACACAAAGTGGGTTAACAATGTAAAGCTTTTTTGCACCAATCAATGTTGAATCAGCATTGAAAGCTGATGCTACTAATTCCTACAGGTGTTACAACACTTCTTGGTTACTTCCAACCCCCTCTGCATAAAAGCAGAGTCCACAGATGCTAGTTTTTGTAAAAGGGGCGGGGCAAACAGTGCTCGATTGTGACGCAAGATGGTCCCAAAACATCACATGATCTTGTTTTCAGCCAATAGAAAAAATCAATTGTAATAGCTGGGTTTCAACCCATAGAGGGCAGTCACTGACATTTTACAACTAATGTAAATATGCCAAACTGAAATTCTTTGGCTAAAATGTTGAGAGTTGGACCAGATCAATCAACAGCACTACTTCATAACCCAAGACATTTGTATTTAACAGAAAAAAAGTGGTTTTGGGGTTTAGTTACGCTTTAAAGCCACACCGCGGACTTTTTGACCTAAAAAGTTGACCCATATCAGTTATTTTAAATGATTCCTCAGGCCAATATACAGCACTTGACAGTATCAATGCTCCGAGCGGGGCTTCCCTCTTGAAATATTAACTATGCAAGTTTGGAGCGATGGACCGTCTTTGCCAAGGTCATGTGAAAGCAGAATACAAAAACAGTGCAATACATTAAAAACAGTATAATACAGAGAAAAGAAAAGAAATGAAGGTGAAATTAGGGATGAGAATTTACATAGAGTGGGCAGATTGGAAGAAATGGGTTTTGAGTCTAGATTTGAAAAAATGTAAGGACAATTTTTCAGATGTCTGTGGGGAGGGAATTCCAGAGTTTGGAAATAGAGCAACTGAAAGCTCTGCTCCCCATGGCTAAATATAAATAAAATGTGTTTAGTAAAATATTCTGGTGTCTACATGAACTTATGTGAAAAAGGTTAAGAAATTGTTATAGAAAAGGTAACTTGACAGTTAGAAATCAAAGTAATATAATAGACTAATGGATTAGTAATATAGTAATCCATTTGTGATTGTTTTCATTGCATCTGGCTTATGATGTAAAGAAGATTTAAAAAAACAACATAAAAACTGATACATTTGAATCTAATTTCAAAGCTAAAAACACTTTTTTTTAAACATAATTTGTAATTAAATGAAAATGGTGATTATATTACATAAGAGGTGTTCAGTCAATTCAGACAATTTGTAACTGTGCAATATATCACTGTTTATTTATTTGTTTACAGTATTTATCCTCTTAGTGTCTCCTCTTGTAAATACACTTATCTATCTTTCTTCTTACTTTCTCTGCATCTTACTCCACAAGAGTTGTCTCTTAATTTCATTGTAACTTGTGTAAAATGACAATAACAGCGTTCTTTTGTATTCTGCACTATTCTATTTTACTGTATTCTATTCTATGAACAAGTAATTTACTTGCCCTGCCAAACAGCTAAGGGATAATGATAGCTTGCCTGACTACAACTTGATAGTGGCAAGAATTAATGTCGAGCCCTGTCAATATATAAAATAAATTTCATATTCATCAAATATGTGGCAGCACAAAAGCCATAGCAGTTACTTAATGAAGCATTTCATTTCCATCATTGTTCCTACACCCTCACGGGATTTCACTGTGTCTTTTCTCCTTGATGTATGTGAAGAGCAGAGAGTACTGTATCTGCATAATTTTAAATAGCGGGCTATGAAGCAGTGCATCAGTGTTGAGAATTGGCTGGTAATGAGAGTCACACTTCTTCTCCACAAAGAAATAAATGATGGGGCTCTGTATGCATGCACGTATGTGTGTTCACGAGTGGAATAAAGATAATTGAATGTAAGTGGTGCCTATCAACTACAGTCATATTTTTCTATGGCAGTGAAACCTATGGAGATTTGAAAGCTCATTTAGCTGTGCTACATCAAAGAAAAGAAAATGTTACGTAAAGCAAGGAAAATGCTGGAAGTGGCCACTCCACTCTTTTTGAGGATGTGCATAAAAGGAGAAAAAAAATGAGGGTTGCTTTTTCCACATATTTTTCCCGGTGTGCGTCTGTGCATCTTTGTGCATGTGCATTATGTGTGTATGTGCAGCACCTCTATATTCTAATCTTTGTCTGAAAACAGTGCATGTTTGTTTTAATGCTAATTAGTGTGACCAGTGACAAAACACGAAGCTGTTCCCAGTCAGCAAAGATGAAAAGCTTTAGCTGTGTGTCCAGTACTTCCTCCCCTGTGTGTTGTGCTGTGGCTTTGCAGGCCTTCACAATGAGACCTCTGACAAAGAATGAACTAACCAGAGAACCAAGTTTCTAAACAACAATGTGATCATAAGCTTTGTCAGTTTAGGAAGGGTACAATGCAGGGGGAAAGTCACAAACAATCAAATCGAACACGTTTTTAGTACCAAAGTGAAAGCACAGTTTACAGGGTTTGTGCAAGTTGATTTTAAGCCTGAAGTTTGCATATTCTCCATGGTTGCACAAGTTTAGTATTGGAGCAGGACTTACCAATGCTTACCAATGAGTGGATTGGAACGCAAGAGTCAATTTAATGGGAAAAATAATAATCAAAAAAAAAGAACTCAGAGGGGCGGATTCACAAAAGGTTTAGGTGTAATTAAAACGTGCAAACAACACTCCACGTGCTAATTAGGAGTACAAAGCACAAGGAATCAGGTGTGCGCCGCCGCTGCACTTCCAAATGCGCCCTTATTCCATTTAGCATGTTTCCTCAGTGATGAATATGCATAGTAGGCGGATCTCCTGCTGGATGATGGTCAGTAGTTCATCTTCAAAGAATGCAGACTGATTGACAAACTGTGTAGCTGTATTAACTCAGATCAATGGTCGGTCAATAGGACGGTTTCTGTCCTAATCTGCCTATTTCTCATGCACTGATCAGAGCACCCACATTAAATGTGTTATTTAGTTTTGTACATTATTAAATGGTTGTGAAGCAGACAGAGAAGTCCATCTGCCTCAAATTTAACTTCCTTAATGGCGCGTTCACACCAAACGCATCAAATGCAGCAGGTTTAGTTAGTTAGTTAGTTAGTTAGTTAGTTAGTTTATTTCACAATGTATGGTGGACGCGCTTCTAGGGAGCGTCAGAGGTCCCACTTTTTGCGCGGAGGGCACGACGCGTCGACCAATCAGGAGCATTCCCCAACCATGACGTATTCAGCATAATGAGAAGAAGAAAAAAACATTAACCTGAGGCAGAGACAGATGGACAGGCTCTTCTGCTGGAATAGAGCGCCTATAGTTGGTGTCCTGGTAGGAGATGCGAGTGCCGATGTGTCAGCAGGTTGTCAAACTGGGCACGGGAAACACGGAAGTAGCGCTGAAAGTGACTCTCGTCCGAGCGCAGCTCTTGTGAATTCAGAAACGGCCCCGAGGTGCAAATAAAGCCAAGCCACTCTCTGGATAATGTAGATCCGATGAACAGGAGTCACCCACACTTCTCTATAGCCCTCTAACATCACAGTGCACACACTGAGTCACACCAAAATACATCTGACCAGAAATACCGCCTTCTCAACACAATGTTCCCCACCGTCACTGGGTGAATTATGAACGTATAACTGATTGCCACAAAATCATCCATTCTATGAACACCATCGGCAACAGAGAAGCCCCTTCCCTCGACACGCTGGGTGCACGTCCCGAGCATCTTCGACACTGGTGACAAACGTCTGTATTCAATGAGCACAAGCGTCCAACTACGCGCGAGGCACGATTTTGAAGTTCGAAACGTGTGTGGTGTGAACGTACCACAAATGTCAATGTTTATGCGCACTGACGTCTCCACATTAAACGAGCAAAACCCTCATTTAAATAGGGGTGGTCTGCACCAGTTCTGCTCGTGCACTAATGATTGCTGCAATCTTAGTGAACTAGACTAGCAGCCACTCAGAGCATGCAGACTGGGTTAAAAAAGACTCAGCAAGTATTCTGTATCCAAAGTGTTTACCTGTGCAAGAGAAAATAACTCAATACATTTACTTTATGGACTGGGAATGGCAAAAGATTATTTATAACAATAAACAAAAGTAACTTGTATTATGTTCGGCAGCAGCGGCGTTGCTTTCAGGTCCCTTGTCAATGAATGCATTTTTGAAATGAGCATGAACAAAAAAATTAAACTGAGGTAATTATACAGTTAAGCATCTTCTTCCCCTTTGATTTCTTATTGTTTATGCCAACATAGAAGTAGTTGGGTGAAATATATCACAGCATATTGGCCTGAAGAATTTTCATAATTACAGTGAAAGGAATAGCATTTTTCATGCTAATGTGATAGAATTGGCTGAAGGGGACAAACCTGAAGTCTAATTAAAAAAATAAAAAAATAATTCATAATATGTTATGAAATATTGATGGACCCCAGATACACATTGCACCCAACAACATTACGTTCACAAAGTGTATGATCAGTCTGTGTTCACTTTTCTGATTTTGGACAGCATATGTGATTTTTACATGTTACATATCAAGGATATATTATTAAATTCTATGGCAGTATTAGGAGCATACTGGATTGCAGCTGTTAGCTCCTTGCAGGGATAGTGAAAAAAAAGCATGAATATTGTTTTTTTTCTTTTACATTTAAAAAATCAAACTTAACAAGGGCAATGCTTACATATTCTGTGTTAACAAGGGAAATGCCATCCCCCAACTTAAATTGCCCCTTTCCCCATAAAAAACCACTAGGGTATGAAGAAGAAGCCATTGCTGTGAGGAATGAGCGCCATTGAGTTAAGCTTGTTGAGTTTAATGGAGCAGGAAAGGCTATAGCAGAAGTAATAGCTGTGGTGAGCGTGACTACAGGCCTGTCAGGTACCACGGGGAGGAAGTTTATATCCTGATATTATTTTAGCACTGACAGCTATTCACTTGTGACATTAGATATATTGTTGTTATTTGGGATTTTTTTTTAAGATGCTCTTTATACTTTAAAACCTGAGGTCTAATAGAATTACAGCAGTAAACAATATGTTCAAATTTGAACTCATTATATTTGAGCTTTAAATTTAACACCGGGTATAATTTTCAAAGGCTAACTGTTTTTATTTATTAGGTTTTTCTTATATGCGTAGAAGAGGAATGGACCTCAATTCATCGCTGAAGCTACAGACCATTTTGCATTGAAGCCCCTTTCTTTACAGCACAAAGAAAGTTAAATTCTCTTCAGCTCTGTTGCTTTATTTTTTTTGTCAGTCACCTATAACAAGTTATAGGCCATGTATCAAGTTAAAAATCAATCAATCAATCAATCAAACATTGACCTTAAAAACCTTGTGCTCACAATGTTGTATAGATGTCTGTAAAAACCACAGCAATTAGGAAAGTCGGGCTTACGTCACAAATGACGTTAGCGACAGTAAATAAACAGGAGCCATCTTCAAATGGGGGAAAACAACTTGTCTGCCTCCTGTTTGTACAATGACAAAAATGTATATTCCGGTATGTATGCCATACAACTATAAAGAAACACTACCAGAAGAGGCCAGGGGACAATATAAGTTATCAGTGATAAGGATATCTGAGTGTCCAGACAAAGTCCCAGCCAACACTTGGATGAACAATCCAAAACATTGGCCCAACTTCACCCACCGAGATATTTACAATTACCTAATACATTAAAAGATCATTTGGTGCGACTGCCTGGCCAAGATTGCTGTTTTAAAAAATCTTTAAAAAATCTCAAAATCTATTACATTTTATTTGCTGTCAGTTATATTAAAGGCACACCGTGGACTTGGTGACCTAAAGAGTTGACCCATATGAGTTATTTTAAATGATTCCTCAGGCCAATATACAGCGCTTGACATTATCAATGCTCTGAGCAGGGCTTCCCTCTTGAAATACTGACTATGTAAGTTTGGAGGAAACGGACCGTCTTTCACCAGGTCATGTAACCTGGGGAATGCCTGGAGAACGTTTCATTTTATGGCAGTCACACACAGGCTCGGATATATATAGTTCCTACGTGACGTCACAACATACGGGCATTTCCCGACCCGGTGCTATTGCTGTGGGCAGCTGAAATGAGTTTAGCCTCTGTTTCAGCCAAAAGAGCACAATATGGTAGTTTCATGTTGGGTTAATGGTGCACTAATCGCTGCGATAGTTCAGTTAAATGTGGATTCTTTAGTAAGGGAAGTTGGCAAGTCAGATTCGTAACTTAGGGATAAGGATTGGTTTTCAGGGCTGGGGTGCGAAGCGGGGCTGGGCTTGTGCCGCGGCTACAGTCTATGGGCTGGAGGAGCAGCCGCCACCGCCGCACTGTTCTCCCTGCCGCCAGAGACCCGGTGCTCGGCTCGCATTACCACATCGGTGGCGCTTACCCCCAATCCCTGGCCTCGCCACCTTTGTTGGCCCCCTTTACCGGGGATACTTGGCGATACTTGGCGAAGGGGCCAGACGACTGCGTCAAGGCCAGGGAGTAGGTGAGCAGCGCCACCGACGCGCCAAGGAAGGCCGAGCGCCGGGACTCCAGCGGCAGGGAGAGGAGGGCGGCGGTGGCAGCTGCTCCTCCAGCCCATAGACTGTAGCTGCGGCGCAAGCCCAGCCCTGCTTCGCATCTCAGCCCTTAAAGCCAATCCTTATCTCGAAGTTACAGGTCAACTACTGTCTGCATACACAATCAAAAGACAAAGGGAGGCTGGCCCGAATAACTGTTTGTATTGATTTTTGCAACAGTGCTGCAGCACTTGTGGCCACTAGGGGCGCTTGCGTGATCGTTACGGGTCTAGTGCCCCTAGTAGCCAAAAGTTACACTGTGTGCCTTTATAGTCTTGTATGGAATTTCAAAGTATTTAAAATTTTGTTTCCATCAAAATATTCATGCTAACTTTGCATTTTATGAAATATTGTGTTGTAAAATCCTCACACGCCAATAATTACAGTGTACTTTATAACGGCGCTACAACGGATATAAATACAACATATTGCTATCTACTAGGGGTGGGACCTTCTTGTCCCAATTTGATTTGAATCCCAATTTTTGGGTGCCGATTCGATTTAAATTGCGATTCAGATTTTACAAGAATTGCGATTCTACAGTGACGATTTTCACAATTTTTTTCCTTATCCAAACACATAAGTTGAATCCTAAACTTTTAGATATGTCACAGTTCCAAAAAACACTGCATCACATTCAGTCATTCACTGATTCATTGTTATTTATTCAGTGATTTATTATTATTTATACTGAAATAAATAAAATAAAAGCTCCATCAGAAAGGAGGTAAGCAACATGTACAAAAAGACAAATGTGTACATAACTATTTGATGTTAGTCAACTGAAACCTTTAATATTCATCAAGTGCTTTGAAGTGTCTAGGTTTTTGTGTTGGAACAGGGGCTACCATGCTGGTCGTTAGGCTGCTCCAAAAGAGAAGTCCCAATATATGAAGATCGGCCCCATTTTTCTGTCTGAGCCACAGTTAAAATATCTCTTTTTTCCCTGATACTAACGACAGAATAACGTTTGTTTGTGTGGAAAGCCTGATTTTATTAACTTCTTACATTCAAAAATAATCAGCGCACATTACTCACCATCATCATCTGTCATCAATGTTACACCATCCTTTCAAGAAAAGGAGTGGACAGCAAGGATAAAATATAATTAAATGTAACACATCTTGTCCCGTCTAAAACTGGTAAATTTGAACTCATTGGAAATGCTGAAGGTCTGACATAACGCACGTAGACACCTTGATTGGCTTCATTACCTGGATAAGTTTATTCAATATCTCATACACGGTGGTCAAAAGTTTTCATTACAGTTTTCCCAATTTTTAATATAACTTACACAATATACAAATATTTTAAGTGCCAAAAACACAGTGACTATGAAATAATAAAAACAGTATAAAATGTTATGTTGTATTACCCCCAAACAAATATGACGACTGGCGTTGCTAGGCAGAAACGTCACAACTTACCCAGTTGTCCGACTTCCCAAATGACGACAATGGCAGGACCTTTTGGGTTTATTAAAGCAAAATTTACATGTATTTCTTTGCCTCTGCCAAATGGCTGCCCCCTATTCAAACCATTGTCTTATAGAGTTAAACATACGGTACTATGCTGCCCTATTTACACTGGTCCAGTACAACATGCTGTACAGTGCTAAAGTGTGACAAGCACATTGCATTTTTTGTGTATAGTCATAGAATTTTGTTGTCGTAAAGTCAGTGCAGTAGTGAATAAGTACATGAATACCATCAGAGCCTCATACATACAGTAGCTGTCTAATCTATATGGGACACACACTACATGCATTAGAAAGGACTGGTCTGCATATACATTACCACATGATTAGTTGTTCTCTTGCTCTTTGATGGTAAATGATTCTCTCTCTCCGCTGAAGCTATAATAATAGACCGTGCCTCAGGCCTCCACTTGCTACAGTGTTTTTCACTGAGGTATTCTATTGTTATCCTTGCCCAGCATCCAAGCAGATGTTGTGCTGTCACATGTTCTGGCAGGAGACATAAAGGATGCTGTCATACAATCCTGCCGATCTATAAGCCTAAGGGTTTGATGTCACACAGCAATGTAGTTTATGTCTAGCGGTGAAAACAGCAACATAGAAGTGAGCTTTGTGCTGTGAGTAGTCTAGCAACCTGCACTTTAGACGAAAAGAGCAGGTTACACAAGACTCAGGGGTGGATTCGCTAAAGATTTAGGTGTATTAAAACATGTGCAAACGTCACTCCACACGCTAATAAGCCGTACCCCGAACCCCAGGGAATCAGGAGTGTGTGGCTGCTGCACGTCGCAATGCGCCCTCAATACAATTAGCGCGTTTCCCTCTAATAAATATGTTTGTAGGCGGATCTGACATAAATGGGAGGAGGACATGCAAATAAATTAATGCAGTGGGCGCAATGCAATTCATCAAATCTGGAACAGTTTGCGGTGATTGTTTTAGCACAGGAAAATAGTATGACTGACAAACAGATGCAAACACACACGCAGAGATCCGCTGCAGTAAATGCTGACACAAAACACAACAGAGATGGAAAAAAAGGCTCCAGTTAACCTTTCTAGTACAACAAAATAATTCAAATAAAACAATAGTCAATATTAACGGCCACTGAATGAGAAAATAAATCGTGAGTGAAGTGTGTGTGAGGGAGAGGAAAAAGCTTCACACCCGTGGCGGTACATGTGTGGAGTCTGGTGACGCTGCAGTGGAGAAAGGATGCTGTGCACGCTATGGAAGCACTGCTTCAGTGATGTTTTGTCCATCAAACTCTGGCGTCGCGTTGATGGAAGGAGCATCAGGCCAGAATCAGCTGATCAAATGCGTAATTTACGCAGTGATGGCACAATGTTCACATATGAGAGTGTGGTGACAGCGCTGCTCAGGGGCTCAGACCTGCTGTATGATGGTCAGTAGATCATTTTAAAATGGTGTGGACTGGTTGACAGACTGTGTTGCTGTATTAATTCAGATCAATGGCATCAACAGATCAATAGGACCGTTTCTGTCCAATTTTTCATGGACTGATGGCCACATTAAGTTAGGGGGAAAAATATTATTACAGTAGGTTTTAAAGTTGTTTTTTTTTAAACATTTTCATTTGTTTATTTTGTTTTCTACTTTAGTAAATGTTTGCGCAGCAGACAGAGAAGTCCATCTGTCTCCAATTTAACTTCCTCAAATGTCATTGTGTGCTTCTGTGCACTCACGTCTCCACATTGAATGAGAAAAACGCTCTTAAAATAGGGCGGTTTCCAGCACTTCTGCACGTGCACTAATCATTGCTGCAATCTTAGTGAATTCCTCACAGCAGGTGAGGAAACTGCGTCACCAAAGCATTTAGGAACGCAACTGGTTTACCACTCTTTATTTCAGATCTTAGTGAATGCTCCCCTCAGTGTTTTGGGGCTCTGTATTATGGGTTTCAGGAAGTCAGAAGGTTTGAAGAGGTAGTGTTTTATGCTGCTGCTAAGGCTAAAAGTCGAGGCCTGAGAAAAAGTTGGCTCGTATCTGTGGAACTCCATGTTTACTGAGGGAGAACATGGATCTATGGTGGACCCTAAAGTACCACAAGAAACCTGGTTACATTCTATTAGAAGGCAGCAGTTTTCCGGACTCTACATAAATACATGTTTCCTCATGTCTCTTCTGGCCGCATTAGAATGTCTGAAATGAAATTATATTTAACTTTCAATGTTTTTAGGTATAAAGTTTTTCAAAAAAGTACTTCAAATGGGTTTTTCTTTAATGAAAGTACACTTTATTTGTTCTATCTATTTTTGTGTAATTACCAGGAACTATCAGCTGAAGCATTTAGAAATACAGGAAATCACAGGCAATCCAATCATTTCCCCTCATGCACATAGTTCAAATGTTAAAATGTCATTCAGCAGAGAAGCACATTTTGCTGATTTCACCATTGTGTCCCCGGATGTATTTCATGCTTTCAAACTGAAGAAATTATATTAACAAGAAGAACATTAGGTTGTTCAGGTGTGTGAGCCAGAAAATCATGGAAAGCAGTCGTTTCACTGATCGAATCAAGCCCGGATCGAGAGTAATATCATTTGATCAGAGCACTATCATGATGTTTAGTCCATGATGCTTCACATAATTAGCAGTGATCATGCTGGCCTTTGATGAGATCTGACGAGATGTTGTGAAGTCTTCCATGCATCATAATTTTTGTGCAGCGCAACAGTGTAGGCGTTCAGAGAATTAACACCATGAATATGGATTATGGGTAAGCATTATGAGAGTGAATGTGCTTACTCTATTGATTAAATCTCCCATCAGTCACCAAACAGCATGATCCTCATGCATTTTTTCTGTCCCTCTCCCTCCCTTCTGTCACTCTCACCTCCTCTCTCTCTCTTCCCCACGTCTCTGTCAAGGCAAGCTCATTGGAGTGGTTAAATTGTCCATAGCGCGTAAACGCTCGTTTATAAAAGCCGACAGACGTGGTGGTCGTTTGCTGAAATTAATTACCCCTTAGAGCCACAGCAAGCGTGAGCTCTAATCTGTCAGTCATGGTCCAACACCTCCCAGGCCTTGTACCTGCAGAGAGAGTTTGTGCTTGTGACAAAGATGTGATTTTTGCAAGAATGAATATAGTTTACATGGAAAATAAATGCAATATTATTTTTTTTTATTCTTGTTGAGTGACTGAAACAATTGCCTTTAAAAAATGTTGGCAACGCAATCTAATCTTCACAAACCACTGCACACGCTGAATAGCATGAGTAGTAACGTTCTTTCATATTTTACCTCAGCCCATGATCCATTGGGAGCTTTACGCTGACGCGAAAAAGATAATGCAATACAGAGCACAGCAACATCAAACTAATCAGAATGTATTCATCTTCAGCCCCTGAAATTTAATGAACTTCAGGAGCAACTGATGCAACACTTTTCTAACATTAATAAAAGCTTCATCTCATGTCTAATTTGCATAATTGTTCAAATGAAACCAGTGATGTGCTGCTTTTTTTGTTTTTATTGAAGTAATGATTTGTATTAAAGTGAGCCGTGGCTTAATGTTGTGACACAAGAAGCGATAGGAGTGTGATTTGTGGCCCGTGGTGACTTCTCACCAATTTGATTAAATTGTGGTGTGAAGTATACAATATAAATATTTATTTCTTTAAAGCTAGGGTAGATGATTTCCTCCAGATACACTTTTTACGAGTTTGTTTGAAATTTTCTTTATGTCCTGACAGAAATTAAGATCTCATGTGCACTGAAAAAAGAACAAAGAAAATTTGTCAACTGTAGCAGCTGTAAATCTGTAATAACGTCGACCAATGGAAAAAAAAACGAACCATTGTTTTAACCAATGTCTAACTGTCTTCCTGCTTGTTCTCGACCCCTCGCATCCATGAGCTCACCTGAAAGCGCGTCACCTCTGACAGTTAAAACAGAGTTTTTGGTCACGTTTTTTAACATATATAATGGTAAAGTGTATTGCTTACTTACTGCTGAATGAGACATGAGACAACAAAGTTTCTACACAATACAAGCGATGAGCTGAGGTCGTGCATGTGAGTGAGATGGAGCACAGAGAGGTGTGGCGAGGGGGGTAAAGGCGGAGCCATCAGGGAGACTACATTTAAAACCATGCTAGCTTTTGAAAATCGCCTACCCTACCTTTAAGTTTAAAAAGATGTTATCCATGACCCAAAAATAGCTTAGATGGATAGTTGAACCTAAAATGGTGACATGTTGTAGTTCTTTATTTCTCATTAACTCTCTTTCAAAGTGAAATCATTTGGACAGTATTTGCTTTTTTTGTGTGTGGGTGCATGGAAAGAAATGTAGCTGTCATTAGTAGTCTTTATTAGTTAAGATATGTACAGTAGGTTTATTTTGAGGTGCTTTAATACAGAGGCATCAGTTTTCTGAACACTTAAAATTTTAATTCTCCAGTTGAGATAATGAATGAAGCCGTAACGTTCTTTTAACACTTTTCAACAAGCTGCTTTATTAGGGAGTACATAACGGTGTGGATTTCAAATTTCAAATTTACTCTGGAACACAGGAGAAGTAATGCATGCACTACCCAAGAATTTTTTCCTCATGCTCACTAATGCTTCAAGATATTTCAATTTGGCTCGTATTGATCATTAATTTGGAGCATCTGCTGTTGTTTTCATGTTTTATTGTTTGGTGTTGGGGTTGTGTTTGCAGCAGTTATAAAGGAGCCACTTATTACGAGTCTGAGAAAATATAGATTTTCAAAATGGTTTGTTCTTTGTTATTCTTTATTTTTTTGTAGTGAGAAGGTTAAAATGTTTCATTTGATTTTAGGTGTGTAAGAACTTATGATATGCTGTTAAAAACTGAATAATACACGGGACAATATATTTCTTTTTCTCAGGCCTCATAGATAGATGAACTAAAGATCATTTGCTCGAAAAAAAGATGTAAAAGGTTGACATTAAAAGATTGTTTTGATCTCCACTGTAAACACTCTTCTTGTCATTGTCGGAAAAAGATTTGCGCATTGCATTGTGGAATGTGGAGTCCCTTCAGTTGCATAGAAGTGTTTTTACATCTTGACACCATGATTTCTTGTTTGCCCCAATATCTGCAAAGTGACTTCCCAACAATCTGGTGTTCACGGACTGAAGGTTGCAGCAAAACAATGGCGGATCTTTATTTTGGAGCTTACACAGACAGATCTTAACCCGGCCGAAATTGAATGTCTTGTGGAGTGAGGTGATATGGGTAATTCCAGGAATAAACTAGATAAAAAAAATTGTGCCAAATGAATCATTGTCCTCCTTGTCTGGCAAAGAAACACAAGACGTTGCGGTAAGAATGAAGCATAGTTGGTATAGCATCTTAAAGATGTGAGAAAGAGTTTAAAGATATACTCTGAAAGAGTGATGGCAAAGAGGTGGAAGGGAAAGGTGTGGCTTGGCAGCCTCACACGGTAGCCTGCAGGATGATCCTGGACATCAAGAACAGAAGGAGAGTGAAAATAAAGCCAAATATCATTTGGTGGGTTTTGCAGAACAAGAGTGTTTTTCTGATTTTAGATAAGAAGTATCCATTAGATGGTAGGGGATCACTAACAGAAGTCTGGACAACTATTGTAATTGTTGTAAGATAGAAAGCTTGAAAGGTTAACAGTGTTTTATCAGGGAGGAAGAAAAAACTAAGAGAACAGGCGATAGAATAAGAAAGTGCAGGAGAGCAAAGAGATTGGAAAAGAAGACTGATTGAAAGGTACTGATAACTTTAAAAAGGTGTTGAGAGAGTACTATGAGGAGCTGTTGAATGAAGAGAATGAGAGAGAAAAGAATAAAGGAAGTGGAAGTTGTTAGGAGTTGCAGAGTTAAAGTTTTTTTGACTTGACTGCCTAACTTTATTCTGAAAAGTGAGATGATACCAGATGAATAAAGAAGTGTGTTCATTCCTGTCTTTAAGAACAAGGGAGATACCAAGAGCTGTAGCAACTACAGAGGAATCCAGTTAATCGTCATAGGATGAAGTGGTGGGCAAGAGTAATGGAGGCTGGGTTAATGGAAGAGGTGGAGTAGGGATTAGCCATTCTACCTCAATGCAAGAAGGTAACGAAAATTAATAAAATGAAATTGTCAAATACCGGGGCAATCATAAAAGAAAGAAATGAAACAAAATAAAACACTTGGCTTAGATTTTGGTTAGTGGGGAGGAAAGTAAAAGACGCTTAGGGAATAGATGCACACTGTATGCAGCAGTGATGGTTCAACAAACAGGCTTGAGGTGATTGATTTGAATTCTAGGACTAACAGGGGAAGTGGGTGGGGGTAGGAGAGGCAATCACTTCTTTACACACTTATCACCATGACTGGGGGCTCTTGAGCAACCTTAAAATACACCCTTGCCACAACAGGTTCCCACTGTTCCTCAGGTTACATTTATTTTAGCAATAATTTAAACAATTAGCTCTTTTACAGCATTTTTGGAAATTCAGGTTTTGCCCAGAACCCATTGGTATAAGGTTTAAGATATGCAAAAGACCCTGTGGTGCCAAAAGGCTTTGGGTTTTTAAAACATTAGAAGTTAAGGACACATTGAGTACAGAACAGGTGGAATTAAGTAGTACAATAAGCGGTGGGCTAACTTTATTACCACTGCAGCGTCCAAAATGATTAATTTACTAAATTTAGCTAATTGCATTTAGAATTACAAGCTACAGACTCATAGCTACTGATGAGATGTTGCTTCTATTTTCTTCTGTCTATGTAAGCATGCTTTATTCTACTTTAATATCCTTGTAGAAGGACTACTTTAACAGTTTAATCTCACTTCTCTGCCAGGCCTTTACATCTCCAGAGACTAACAATGAGACACATTCCCTCATGCTCTGAGTTGAAATTGGAGGTAATAGTTTATTTACCTGCTTAAACCTGTTTTTAGAAAATACCACAATCTCCGTAAGCGTGTATGCACAAGATGGTAGCCAGTTTCCCACACCTAAAACCAACCAGAACCAGCTTCTGTATAAGAGGACTGTAATCCCAGCTGGTTGAGATGATTAGCCATTTCTTCTGCCTCAGCGTTTCTTGTACATCTTAGGTCATTGATGAGAACAATGCATCCAAGTCACAGCATAGCCTTTCCTTTACTATTGGGAAACTTATTTGATGACTAGAAATCAAAGAACAAACAGTGTCTGCGAAAATAGTTTTCTCTTTGTTAGTTTTTGCCTGCTGATTGTTTAAGACTGGGAAAGAAAAATCAGCAGACACATTCATCTTAAAGAGCTGGTTGGCAAGTAGATTGAGTTTGGGATGTGATACAAGGCTGTTTTATATGAAAATGAGGGCAATTACCCAGCATGTATTTACTACCACCATTATGGCTGCCCTGTCACTAGGCAATGTAATTAGGAAGCTTTATTGTAGCTGCATTTGGAGCAAGATGTACAGATTGTGCCTCTAATAATATGGTTTTACTGTGTCATTGGAAAAAGCAATTCCCTCTTTGTTTTCTTAAACTGCAGTGTAGGCAGAATAATAAGATTTGTTCAACTATATCTAGTGTGACATTTGTGACGCAAACACAGATACATGTGTCTCGATAGACATTCTCCTTTTAGTTTCCTATTCCAAGCTATACCATCCAGTAAATATATAAATCTTCTTTATTAAACTGCGAGCAAACATACTGCAGAGACTAGGGAATCCCCTGTTTTGCTTACATTGCCCAGTTGAACATGCGTTACATGACACATATGGACTACATTATGGAATGGCTTCAAACTGAGCTTATGAAATAACAGCAATTTAAAGTAAAAGAGGGTGACTTATGTAAAAGGATGTAGATTTTTTTCTGCTAATTCATTGCAAAGAGACAGGCTGAACAAAAATAATCCAACTTTACGGTGTGATTTGGTCCTCAGAGCTCCAAAACATGGATTGAAATGTTTGTCAATGGTTTAATACAGTTAACATTTAATTTTTGCTGATCTTTGGCTATTGGCTGTGTTTTCAAAGCATGAATTGTGTAACATCAGAAATTTTAGACCAGCTGTGCTACATCAAGTGTAAACATTGTATTTAGTCAATGAAATGGCCCAAAGTTTGTCTTACTGACTCACCAAATGTTTTCCTTACTGACTCCAACCTGAAGCATTTGCAAGCCACATTATATGGTATACAGCACAACCCTCTTCACATTCTTTAAGATACTGTTGCTCTAGAAAGCAGAATAGCTAAACTAAAAACTCACATAGTCAACAGGACACAGCAGAAACACAAGGAAAATATAATTAAATCACAGGACTGAGATCAAGCTCTCCTTCAAGCCTTAAGAGTTGACCATATTGTCACCAGCCTCAATTCATTTTGTTTGTCTGTAGGATTACATCAAAAGTATTGAACAGATTTTGACAAAATTCGAAGATAGACCTTATGCCTATATCTTTCATTGACAAAATCACACAAATTCGATGGATCTTTATAAAATTTGACTCAGTTATATCAGTTTGGTTCCTCAGTTACCTCGCAGAGTTTCATCCAGAACTGGGATTGCGCATTTAATTGCTATTTTATGCAAAAAAGGTAGTGCCTATACATTTGGACTAACTATATCGTTAATAATGGGGATAGACATTTCTTTGAAGCCTTTAGAGTGTGAATGATCATGTACCATGACCAGAATCACTGATCCAGATAACTGCCATTATCTAGCAAAGAGGAGATTTAGCATTCTTGTTGATTATGACTTTGTGATGTTGATCCAACATAAGACATCACTCAAGTTCAATCCAGAGGAATTTAAAAACTCGTTCCATCACAACATTGGGACACCTGAGCAGTTTGTAATTATACAGGTTGTGAAGGAAAAGAGCTGTAAATATTGCCATCCTCATCAGTGTATACACTGTTTAACCACTTATCAAAAACTAAAGTAGCTTTAATGCTTGTCGCCCAGGGCTAGCATGCATACATTACAATAGGAGCATAATGTTCAGAGGACGTCGCTGCCTTGGTAATATTGACAGTAATCATTTTGTCCATCAAGCTCTAAACCAGGTTAAACCATTTTTAGTGGTCATGAAGGTTGGGCATCAAAATTGTTTTTTAATCATGAAAATGCTCTAACAATGCAATACTTAGTCAGTACTTTTTTTTCTTAACTCAACTTCATAAATTTTCTTTACATTTCAGCCTATAGATGGATGGCTTTCCAAATTTAAAAAAGACCAATGCGTTTGCAGGAAATATGAGCTTCAAAAACAAGAAGGCCTTTGTACTTTTGAAAAAGTTTACAAAATGTCTAATTTATTACCGCCGTGAACTTGTATTGTTTGTCAACCCTCGTCTCATTGACACATCACACACAAAGCCAGTCAGAGGGCATAGCCATCTATTCATGCGTGGGGCGCACTGTGCTTCTGTAAGAGCGCTACTTAAAGCTGGTTACATCACATAACAGGCAGCACTGTGTCAGTGGGTCACTGTGCCACACCGCCCTTAAACTCACACACACTGTATGCTACATTCACTGGGCACGTTTGGATGCATCATCCTGTGCAATGAGGCGTTCAAGCACACTTTGAAGATTCTCTTTCAGGCTCTTCCACTGTTGTCTGTTGTTAATTTTGGTGGTCATCTAGAATACATCATAAACAAAATCGATAGTATGAATCGATGGAGCAATTGAGAAACTTGTTGAGCCTAAAGCCTACTCAGAAGGAGTGCCTCTCTGTTAATTATTCTCTTAAAGTGTCCTGCTCTCACCCCATAGCCCATAAAACTCTTCATGCCGCAACCCAAACCCAGAACAGTGCATCGCTACCTTGTCCACTCTCTTTGTTTCAATGTGGTACATTGCACACATACCAAATCCTACAGGATGGAAGGACAGAAGACTCCCACTGTTCTATAGTTTCCTGATAAACATAGAGTCAGAGAGGCACAGACAGAGCAAGGACTCGAGAGAGCGAGGGAGGAGCAAAGCTGCGCTGAAGCCGAGCCCCTGTATGTCTCAGCAGCACACAGAGTGAAGCAGACGCCAGCAGCCACACATACTCACACCCCTCTCAGTTACATGCACACTCACACACACATACCACACACCACCACTGCCGCCACCACCACCACCTTCATCACCACACATTGTGACAGCTGCCAGGCGCAGGGGGAAGCAAAGCGTCAGGAGGAGAGCTTGAGAAGAGGACGGTGTCACAGAGGGAAAAAAGAAGAGAGTTGGAGGGAATCCTTGTGGATCAGAAGGGATCCTTCGCTTTGAGAGTGCACGTCTGGACAAGCCTGTCTGCTTTTTTTCTTAACGAGAGGAGTTTTTACCAAGGCTTTCTCTTTTTGCTCATTCTCCACTCAAGGCTCTGGTGATATCCACCTATCTATCCCCGGAGCTTAACAAAAGAAGGAGGGAGTGAGCAAGAGAGAGAGAGTGAGGAGAAAGAAAAAAAAAATTGTCACAGCTCCAGCTCTAGACCACCCGCTCTCCTCCTCTTCGTCCTCATCTCTCTTCTTCTCACACGCTACACATCCATGTGTGAGTTCATTGCTGATTTCACTGTCTTTTGAGGATAGAGAAAAGGACAGCGTGTGTTCTTCAGGATACAGCTGAGCTCCCACTGGGATCAGGGTCTTGTCTGGTGTGAGAGAGAGGAGGAGGAAAACGAGACTGGGAAATAGACACACAGGAAGAGAGGAACAGCCAAAGGGAAACTAAAGAGAGAGAGACAGTGTGTGTGTGAGAGAGAGGGGGACGCAGAAAACAAATTGAGGGGCATGTTCAGGGCAACAGAGGAGTGAGTCTAATTTTTAAAGCAAAGAGTGCAAGCAACCGGCAGTCGGATCTAAACCCTGCCGGCCAATTCTCTTCATCATCTTCCTCTTCTCCAATCCCCTTCTATTCTGTTGGCAATTCCCTTTGGTCTCTTGTATTGTGTCTGTCATCGTTTTATATCTATTTACATTCCCTCCTTCTGCCCCATCGTCTTTCTGCTGCGGCACCTGACTTCATTTTACAAGACCAATGGGAAAAGTGGTTTTGTGAGGTTCGTTGCACGCTCTTAGGCAATCAAACAGACTGAAATCTCACTCACTATCTTTCAGTCTATCCATTCCGGTTTCTGGGTATTCACCATCTTTACTCGTGAGAGGAAAGTGTGTGCTCTACTTCCTCCACACTTGGAAAACGCCCATCCATAGGATCCAATCCAGCCCCTCAAAGTGATCGCACCCCACCTGTGAGCTTCTACCTCCAACCTCCAGGAGCTTCAACCAGATTCCAGCTACATGGGAAAACGTTTGGAGCAGCAGCAAATGTACCCCCACTACACCTACTACTACCCCCACTATCTCCAGACCAAGGTAGGATGGTCAGTAAGAATGACCTATTTTACCTTGCTACCTTAAAGGGAACATACACGTCTGTTGCAAGTAGTGGTAACATCTATTCACTCCCCATTAAGTCAGCTTTTTATCATAATCTATTTTTTTTTTTTTTTTTATGTGAAAACGTCCCTCAATAAGAACTGAAAGTGCGTCTTAAAGCAGCTTGCTAAACAGCACTGTGACCTATGTCCCAAGCTGTCAACCAGCTGGAAGATATTGATGTCACTCACTGGGTTTTTCTCTCTTTCTGCTCACAGTATTTGACCCTGTCCTTCAGTTCCTTGACCCCACTATCTCAAAGTTCAAGTTCAGGTCAATGGGCCCATCTTCCTTAAAGTCCGTTCCTCTTGTCTCCCTCTTGTCAGCTCCATCA
The DNA here is from genome assembly GCF_900634775.1 of Gouania willdenowi. Lineage (NCBI taxonomy): Eukaryota > Metazoa > Chordata > Actinopteri > Blenniiformes > Gobiesocidae > Gouania > Gouania willdenowi. Next base: position 20,534,379 of record NC_041059.1, read on the forward strand.
CCTCCTTCAGCTTAAACAACCCCCCATCCCCTCCATGTGTAACTCCCCCTTCCGTGAAGTAACCATCTTCAATCCATCCTCCCAGCTCGCTTTACTCACCAGTGATTGCATGCTGTTGAATTGATTGATGGAAGCTGATATACTTTTCAGATTGCTTAGAATGCAAACACTGAGAGCAGTATTTTTCCTCTCACAGTATTTTCTCCTACATTTATTCCTATGTGACTTGGCGTATATATATATATTTACCAATAAAATGCAAAACACATACAGCTTCACTTGCTACTTGCTATTAACTTTGCTTGATTTTTCTTTCTGCCTATTTATGGGTGCCATCATAGATGTAACTAAAGGGGAAGGAGAGGTTTTGTCAGGCTTGACAATGAGGGAAGAGTTAGTAAGAGACAACCTGAGGAAACTACTGCAATTAAAGTATTTAATGCAATTGCTTTATACATTCAACACAAATCTGACAAGTAAGCACTTTAAGCATGGTCTTTTCTCAGCACGTTTTTTGGAAAAAGTATAGACAGATAGACAAGTGTTTATTGTTCATGCATTCATGGGTGGATACAAAAGACAGCAGGAAAAAAAAAACATACATAATTAACTTTCCCGAGTGTCAAACTTAATGACAGCTTCAAATAATCTTTAAAATTGCTGCCATTGTGTGGATTGCAGGGTCAGTAAACAGAGGTCTAAGGAAGGAAACATAGTGATTTGGTGACAATTACGGCTAACTGATGGACCCTAGCAGTGGAAGCTTACCTGTACTATACATTCAATACATGGCCTGTTGAAATTGGTAATGCTAAAAAGTTCAAGTTCTTAAAAGATGATTAATATTTTTTAGCATACTGGTATTTTGATATTATTCTGCTTTTATCCTACGATGGAATCTGAAGCTTACCAAGCTCAGTCACGCATTAAATTAGGGTTAGGGTTAGACCATTAACACACATACTTTGGCAATTCTTTAGGTTTTAATGTAAGATTTTAATATGTCTTATTGGGTTAATTGCAATACATGCAGATGGTGCAACTCATGAAACGCAAATAAACTTATAAATATGGTGATAATGAACAAACTAAAGCATGAAATGATTAGTTATTTGTTTGGCTGTAATAAACATCCATTTAGATAACAGAAAAACATATTTCATTACTAGCAGGGAAGAGAATGAGTGTAATGAGCGTTCTTCTTAATTGAAGAAACTCCGTAGACATAAAGAAGATGCTGATTTTGTTCAAGCAAAAATGTGTCAAAAGCACATAACACAATGTTAAACTGGCAATAAAATTAGCATTAAGATAGTATTCGAATCTATTACTCCCCATTTATACATGCAAAATAAGTAGTCCTATCAAATTTAGATTAAACCAAACATCTCGCATAGTAAATTTTCAATGGAATAAAGTCTATGCTTCATGTACATGTATGTTAGAATAACTCTACTGCATGCCTGTCATACCGTTTTATGTGAACCGATGTCACCATGTCATACTGCTGTCTCTTGTTCTATGATTTATCTCGATCAGTTCAAGGTCATCTCATTTGTCTCAAGTATCTGCAACAGGCATCTGGCACAGACCATCACTTCATTCTTTACTCTCCATCCATCGCTCCCTCCTACCAGACCCCTCTCTGCCTTCAAGGTCAAATCAAATTGGATCCTACCTTCACCAGTGAACCCCCTCAGCTGCACCTGCGCTGTGATGCACTGTGTGTTCACATAAGCAGGCGTAAAAACAAGCATCTGTATATTAGATTTGCCATAGCAGCACGTACGCCTGTACAATTGTGCATCGAAACACACGTGGACAAATCTGTTTGCTCACTTTTGCATTAGATTCTGTGTGTGTGTGTGTGTGTGTGTGTGTGTGTGTGTGTGTGTGTGTGTGTGTGTGTGTGTGTGTGTGTGTGTGTGTGTGTGTGTGTGTGTGTGTGTGTGTGTGTGTGTGTGTGTGTGTGTGTGTGTGTAGGCAAGGTGTTCAGCATGTTTTCTTCTGTCCTCTCCTTGTGCACAATGGACAAAGCAGGCCCTTATGATGCACTTAGTGTGTGATCTTCCTTTGGCGTTCTCTCCCAGTTTACATCTTTTTTGTCTCCTCCCTCTTTTCACTTGATCAAATCAAAATATTTACAGGCAGGAAAGCTTGTCCTTCAGAAGAAACCAACTGTGTTTCTAAATGACCACTGCCATTACTGAATTACAACAGCAATGTGAAAAAAAAACTCTTCTTGCAGGAATGCACTGTTTATACAAAGACAATTTGAAAATGACTTACTGAAATTTACAATTGGTATGATGACAGAGTGTTTGTAAATGTTCGGCTGTTAGACAGAGATTTGCTCTTCCCCGCCTTCGTAATAGGCTATAGGTACAGTTAGGACACATTAGACGGGGGTGGAGAGAGAGAGAGAGAGAGAATGCCTGGTGTTCTATCATCATGGCTGTATGAGGTAATCAGAGGGAGGGTTCATGTCCGAGGGTTAGTGTATTGTGATTTTTCTTCTTTTTAACCCTATAGCTGCTCTTTGCTGCTTTGCTTGGTTTTAGTTTCATCTTGGACCCAATTTTGCTTTCAGAAAAGCTTCATCTAATAACTTTAAAGGGCATTCGAGTGAACTCATTGTCATGTTGCTAAAATCTATTTAAGATAAAAAAAAGAATGAAAGATCATTGGAGCTGTAGACTGCAAGGATCAGGGTTTAGCATCAAAACTGATATTGTTGACTTTTTCAATGATGCTAACGTGCCCTAACTCATGTCATTTAAATTAGGGATGTCACTTTAACACGTTAATTGCGATTAATTAATTACAGGAAAAATTTACGTGCTTAAATAACGCAATTAATTTGCCTTTTTTTAGCACTTCAAGCAGCGCATTCTTATTTCAAGAGTTCCTGGTATACCCATAATACTGATGCACAGGCTATAATACAAGATGGGAGACTGCCGAGCTGCTCAGCTTTGTTTGCATTACGTTTGGTTTATAAAAACACCGGATGGAAAACTAAAGCCTAGTTGTGTGTAGGGCTGGGCCGTATACCCGGTTCATTCAGAATATCGGTATATGTTATGATATTTATTTTTAATATACCTGGTGTATTTGATTACACAACTTTCAGAATGCTACGCTGCGCCGTGTTTCAGACTGGACCCTTTTCAACTTTGCACTTCTAAATAAGAAGGTAAACAGTAGCGCTCTGGTGTTATTTGCAGTGTAAATCATACATGTAAATGAATAAGAAAGACACAATTGAAAGCTCTGAAGCTGCATGTGAGCATGTGCCTGCATGTACATGCCTCTGCTACAGGAGAACAACACTCACGGAGGGGGAGGCACGGTTAGCTTAGCATGTCGGCAGTTTGGCAGTAATACACAGAAAAAGAGAGCAAATTTACCATAAGAAACCACCACACCACTGAGTATACAGCATTTAAAGCTAGAAATCAAGCTAATGCTAAAACTAAGCCATTGGGCTGCTAGTGTGGAATTATTCTACAATATTCACTCATCATGACAGTAAAATAGACCATCATAAGTCAACAAACTGCAGTAATTCCTCTTTCTTTTCTTTATCTTTATTTTTATTCATCCTCTATTTATCCCTTATCCTTATATTTACCACTATTAACATTATTGCTGCTGGCTTGTGTTTTTGTTTTTTGGTTCCGCGCACCGACTACCAAGTCAATTTTTTTTTTTTTTTAAAACTGTACTCGGCAAAATAAACCTTTCTGATTCTGATTCTTAACCAGTAGAAAATGCTGTGAACACCTGATTATGCATGAAAAAAAAAATACCGTCATAAAACCGTTAGAATTTAGAAAAATACCGTGATATACATTTTTGGTCATACCGCCAAGAACTAGTTGTGTGCAAATTGTGCAAGAAAGATTTTGCCCTACCACCAGAGCTTTGTAGCCTCCGCTACCACCTCAATGCTAAACATGAAGCAGCTAGCTCGGACACTGGGACAGTACTAATTGCTACATGCTGCAAGCATGCCGTGACTGACAAATGAACAAACTCACTGCATAAATGTTATTATAGTTCTGTGTCAGAAAAGTGTTCTTACTGTTTATGATGAGTTAACTTATAGCACTACATATGAAATTTTATTTCACTTGTATTTTATACTATTTGGAGATTGACAAAAGTACACAGCAATATGACACATAGCCCTTGGGACTAATCTCAAACACAGCGTAATGTAAAAGGCTATACCTGTATCTGTTCTAGTCTGTTAAAAACAAACAATAAATGACTATCAAGCCTCTTCGTTATACATCAATGTTTTGATCTGCCACAATAATGTAATTTAAATGACAATATCTCAAGTTGATGGCGTTTCTCAGCATTTTTTAGGTGCGAGTAAAAAGAGATTAATTAGATTTATTAATTACAGAGCATGATTAATTAATTGCACAATTTTTTAAATCTCTTGACAGCACTAACTGAAATATCTACAGCAGTGGTTCCCAATCTTTTTAGTCCTGCACCCCCTTTGAATTTTCGTCAAATCTTGTGCACCCCCTCGTCACATCATAAGCATCCTCTCCATAATTTTTTTTATTATTTTCATTTGTGAAACAGCGGTCTCTCCTAAACCCCTAAATGTGTCTGGAACATTGGTTCCCTTAGGCTGAATCTACAAATTCAAAACAATGAGTGGAATTTAAAGTGAAACAACAACTTTAATGTGATTACTTTAATAGTAAGTAAATACAGTCTCCTTTAATGAAATGTCGCTAATTATTGTCTCCTATTGTCAGAAGTGTGATAAAATTACCTCTACAGCATAAAATAATCCTGTTTAAATAAATTACAAGAAAATGTATTATTTTATTGAGCAATTGTACTGTTAGTTTCTGGTGAATTTGTCCAAAAAAAAGAACCTGAAAAGGAACTAAAAACATTTCCGGTTATTTTTACGTAATTAAATTGTATGAATTAATGTTTTTCCGAGTACCCCCTGCAATGCGCTCCGGTACCCCTAGGAGTACACTTCCGCCTTTTTGGGAACCACTGATCTACGGCCTAATACATGAGGGGTATATGCACAATGTTACAAACACTCCAAAAAGTCACACCAAATATTGCTCCTACTTTGTAATTATTGTAGCAGATATTGAAGCTCATTCCACAAGGCAACACTTTTCAAATTTTTGGTTTTATTGTTTTTGTTGAGCTTTTTCAAACTGTTGGGGGACCCAGCTGCAGAAAAAAATGGAGGCAGCGCGCAGGCATAATAATAATAATACGAGTCCATCGTTCATTGTGAAAACTTAAAAAATCAAACAACCCAAAATTCAAAAGTAAGCAGGCACGGGGGAAAATTAGAGGCAGGAGTAAAGACAGTAGACGACAACGCAACCGTTCTGTCCGAAACACTGACTAAGCTAAATAGTGAGGGAGGCTTGACTGGGAACGGGCTACACCTGAGTGCCAAACAGGAGGGACCTAATCACTCACAACCCAAACACACTGACAAAACTGGGAGGTGGAGACACGAGCAAGAATACTTGGGAACGCAAAGAGACAAGAGTTAACACAATGATTAAAACAGGAACTAGAGACAGGTAAATAAACTTAGAAGACTTGTTGAAAAAGGGTAAAACCACAAGAGCTAAAAACAAACAAATTACAACCCCTGATACTCAGTTTCCTGTTGTTTTTTAATAGGAATAGAACCTTAGGTGCTAGAGTTGGCCCTCTGCATAGGTTGGTGGTATTGAGCGATTCTGTGAGTTACTTTTAGCGCTTTGTCTTTATAAACTAAACTTGGCATTTTCCTCCAACCTCTGGCATTAACAAAGCATGGGAATTAGCAGCCGCGCTTCAGTCAGTATGCTGCAGAGCTCTGAGTCTCATCGCAGAAAGCGCTATATAAAATCCAAGCCATTATTATTAATATTGTTAAACTTTGTGAACTGTGGCTAGCTCCATATTTTATTTATTTTTTTAACTATTAACTATGAACATTGATAGTAATCATTGTACATCATCCATCCATCCAAAATTATCCAAAGCCTTTTACTATAGGGTCACGTTACAATAATTATAAGCTACTCAGAAGTGTTGGTAGTTGCACATACTGTTCCTTGTTCTTCTGCTCCAGTGGGCAAATGAGAGTAGATAGAGGCAAATCATACATAGATGTGACTTGACAGTCTGAATAACTAGAATAAATAGATGATACAGTATGAGAACGTACACTTCAATGTTGATACGAAGCTAAATAATTTGTGCTGAATGAATAGTGATTACTGAATCTTTGTGACACTGAAAGAAAACCTGAGTATTCTGTTCTGAGTAATGACTAATTTAAACCTATACAGTGTGCTCAGAGCCTGATGCTACTAAGGGGAATCTGTTCAAAATGTTGGTAGAAAGATCTTGAATGTTCAAGTTGCAATAATTACAAGTAGCCTATGTACATTTCACATTAACAGCTTTAACTTACTTCTTAAAGGGCCCATGTTAAGCTAAATGGACTTTTCTGTGCTTTAAACATCATAAAAGTGCTATTTGGGCTATATACACATGCCCCCAAAGGGTTTTTTTTTTCATTGTTAGTTAGAGGGTGATTTGCTCCTTTCTTACTGCAGGGTGAGCCCAAACCCTCGCTGTAATTTGATGACACATTCCCACTTTCATGACGAATTTGACGCGGCACTGAGCTGGAGAAGCTGCGCCTCCAGGAAACTCTCTGCTGTGATTGACATGTAAACAGACACGCCCACAAAGGTGTGCATTTCAGCGTCCTTCGCGCAGTGCTATGTATGTATTTTCTACAATCTATGTATGTACCGGTGAACGCCCCGCCAGCACGCTCTGTCTCATAAAGCAGCATGAGCTCGTCTACGGAGTGGGTGGGAGGAGGGCGGGCCGTCCTCTGGCCCTACGTCACCGTGCGGGGAGGAGGAATTCAGTGTACTGTCTATAGACACGCCCACTCATGAATATGCATAAGTAGGCCACAAATCAGCCTGTTTGTTTAGAGACGCTCAGAAAGTGACTTTTCAGAGGCTGAAACTCTGGAAAACAGGTGAGTTTGGGAAAATAAACTTCAAATAATGTTTTTGGGGTTCTTAGAACAAATGGAGATGGGTGAAAAATAGCATGATATGGGACGTTTAAATACACTCATGAACCATTTCTTGCCATTTTGCAGTGATGCTGTGCATTGTTTTTCTAAAGAGCCTGTTGACCAAGCCTACATCTAAATACAATAACTTGCTGCCATGTAATGGACTGATCATTAGATAGTTGCTTTAATTACATTTTTTTAAGACCCACCTTTTCAAATTAGCTTTTAACTAATTATTTATTCATAGGATTGTTATCTTTCATGTTTTTATTATCTTTTGTTGTTTTTAGATTTAGGATTGTTATCTTTTACGCTGTTTTTATAGTTTTAGAATTGTTCTTTTATATTTTATTTTTGGATATTTTTGTTATGTTTTAGGATTGCTATCCCAGTGTTTCCTCTGAGGGAGCCCTCTGCACTAGGGGCTGTGATGGGCCGTGGCTGCAGTGGTCCTGTCTGTCTCATGGCCCTCAGTGATGGTGAATAGCTTCTGCTCTTTTGCTGGACTGGGGGCCCTGTGGCTACGGTCTGTGTCCTGCTCCTGGTGCGGAAGGCTCCTTGTGACGTCTCCTTACCTTGATTCTCTGTACCCAGCCATGTGCCATTGTCTTTATTTTAACTTGTGTGTCTGTGTGTGGTGGGCGGGGTTTGTACGGGGTGGGTGTATTTTTAAAAGCCCTTTGAACTGCATCTCTCTGTATGAAAAGTGCTTTTTTTTTTTTTTTTATAAATAAATATTGATTGATTAGGCATTTTTTTGTTGAATTTTTTTTACCTCAGAAAAAAAAAAAATAACTCAAAGACAACCCATGAAGAGCAAAGTTAGAAAAAATAAACAATATTTTTTGCTGAGCTGTGTTGTTGATTGAAAAGTCATCTCCCTATGGATCACAGCAGGTGTTTGTGCATGAGGCTTTTATCTTTGGGTGTGTCTTGGTAAGTTGGCGTGTGTGTGTTTGTGTGAGTAATTGCTTTTATAATTTGGTGCTTTTCAGAGGAGAATGGAGAACCTTTTCCTCATCAGCTGTTGCCTTGTTTTACATAATTGTCACAGGCATATCTTTGTTGTTAACAGTAGAGATGTACTCTTTTATGTAAATCATTCGCAAGTATCAGTCTTTTTCTTTATTTTCCTGGCTTTAAATAACTTCTACTCCATGCTTGCACTTTCTGTTCCTTTTTGTGAACTTTTATCCATGAATGCTTGTAATTATAGCCTTGGATTGAACTAAAGCTATTCACATTTTAGACATCTTTTTAGCTGATGATAATGATTGAGGTTGAGCATCTTTGATGATAATAACTGAGAGCAAGATAAGAGAGACTTGTCAGGGGGAAAAAGTCATATCAACTAGCAGATCATTACTTTGCTGCAGATAAGTGCGCTAATATGCTCAGTAGCCCACAATAAGCTTTAATTAGGGTAATGAGAAACAGCGTTCAGCTGATATCAAAGTAATGACACATGCGGACACGCCTGGACATCTAAATAGAATATTCCATCCCGTCAAAAATGAGCATTTCACATTCAATTACTCTCTATTATGGGCTAGATTAATTTGGTCATTGGTTGGCTTGACTGTGATGAATAAACATCATAAAAAAATGCTGGCAACACATAGACGCACACACGCCTTATAAAATAAACAAAGGTGTCAATTCGGGTCGTTCACATTTTTTTCTCCATTTTAATCTTCTAAGCTTCTGTTCCATGTTTTGTCAAAAGGTTTCGTCTTTGCACAACTGAACTGATGACCATAAATTATGCACGCGCACACATTTCACACACACAAGGACCTTGAATTGTGTGTGTTTAGTGCAAAGTAAACAGACAGGACAGGGTTTATTGTCCTGCGTGGATTCTGCACATGGCATGTTTCTCCTCACACATCTGCCCGGCTGTTACTGCCGTCAGTTTACAACTGGCAATCTTCTTTTTTTGTGCATGTTGTTTAAATACCTACCTATTGTGTTTGTATCTCAGCTGTGATACTCTATCTTATGATATTATTTCTGCCCCTCTCTTGTTTTCACCTCTTTTCTCCCACTCTCCTACTGTGTTCTAGTTTCTCTCTCCATCACCCTTTTTTTAGACCATCTGTTTTGTTTGCTGCTTCTTTGTAGTTTTTTCTGCTTAAAAAGGGACTCCCCTAACCACCCGTATATGTCCATTTATTATTCTCTATGGGCTGTTCTATTCTTATCCCAGTACAGTAGCAGCCACTGACCATTCCTGTGTAATGTTGAATATGGGTGAAAAGGCTCCAAGGGATCATGAGCTTTGTGATGGAAAATTTGTGGAAGAACACGAGGAGGGCAGAGGAAGTGAGGAGACACAAGTGAGCATTTAGCTGTAGCAAAAAAAAAAAGAATTGGAGAGGTAAATAAAATAAAGAGAGGCTCCAATCTAAAGGGAAATTGAAAGCAATGCAGTAAAGGAGAGTGACTTGTACACTGGGTGAGGGAATAATGGTGCTGGTGCTGCTGCATTTTTAATAGTCAGCCACTTTGTAGCGACCCTTGTCTAATGGATTCTCTGCCTCTTAAAAGCTCCTGTCAGAGCCCTCTACCTCAGTGTTACACCACGGAAATTGCCGAGGGCTCTGGCCATCCTCAACACTTACTGATAGACTGTGCAACAATCAAATATTGTCTCGCAGGAAAAAGAAGTCTAGTTAGTACTCAGACATTTAGACTGCGGAATTAATAAGGTGAGAAAACCGCAAATCAAAGGCAAAGGCCTGATAAAGGTTGAAGAGCTGTGCCTATGAATTTTTCATTCTCAACACTAGTAATCAGTGTGTAACCGAACGCGGAACAGAGAACATGTAATCAAACACACGAACAGTTAAATCTATTCATATTTCACAGATTTGAGATTTCTTTGACGGGGACACTGGCCACGGTTACATGATGTTTTTTTTAATTTCGAATTAAATCATTCGGAATTAAAGTGTTCTGCTTCATGTTTACATGGAAATGGTAATTCTGAACGAGGTTTACATGGAAAACTGGTTTGTTCGGCTTTCGTTAATTCCGCTTTAGGTCCGGGGGTTGGGAAGGCTCTGATAGGACGGGGGAGAACGTGACGTATCCCGTCTATCAGGAAAAAAACACAACAAACCTTATATTGTCAGCTACAACACAGAACACCACACGTGAGAACTGTTTTCACCTATATTTTGATTGTAGTTTTGAAGCAACAGCTCGAAAATAAAGTTTCAGTTTGGACCGCGGAGCAGAAGGGAAATAGGAACTAATAACCAGTAAAACTCTGGAAAACAATCATCAGGAATAAATAGTTGATCCCTGGTAAAGATAACAACTGGTACAATGATAAACCTGGTGATATTACAGCCTGTGAATGCATTTACTCCGCCTCCGGGTTGTAGTGCCCGCCGTCCGGTGAAGCCTCTTCCGTTTATCGTGTTTACCGAAGTATGTGTTTAATAAGTCTGCATGTTTATGCCTCCATTCATCCACTCTTTTCATTATATCCATGTCTTTTAAGGTTCTTATTAAATAGTCTAGGCTGGAGTCTGGTCCGCCGCCATCTTGCATTATGTCGTCACCTGCGCGTCATCATTTACATTTACATTTCGGGATGTTTTTTTAATCCCTGTGAAATAAAAAAATGGTATTGTGTATCAAATATTTTATCAGTATTGAGTTGAAAATGTTAGTATTGTGACAAACCTACCAGCAGCAATAAAAAACATTTCGTATCAAAAGGCACACATACTTTAGTTTAATTGCTTTATTTTAGTTAAACTGATTTAATTTTACGTACAATAATCACAACAGATACAATATAGGATTTGTATATAGTGCAGAATGGAGTTACTAAGTTAACTTTTGTTTATTTTTATTTTTTTTAACATTTGTTACTTTCGTTTCTCATATAACCTTATTTAATATTTATCTCATCAATCAATGTTAGTTGCCCTGCTTTATTCATTTCCTTTTCCAAATACCTGTTGCTGATTGTTTTTGATTATCTTGTATAAAGGTAATGAAACTATTCAGTACAATAGATAATTGTGGAAAAGCACATTTCAGTGGAGAGCTTTTTGAAGTTGTCCAGGAATCAACTGAATACATTAAAAACAACGTAAAGTATGTAACTTGATGATCATATATTTGCGTATATTAAACAAACAAAGTTCTTCACGTGGTCATAGCTTGATACGCTTTGCAGAAGATAAAGCACCCAACTCAACTGCTTGAATAATAAGGGAAAATTAGGCAGAGAAAATCTGATTAAGTCAGTGCTTAATTGCTAAGGGCACATGGAAATATTTATTTGTGGATGTCAAGCTAATCAAGTGTTTTTTGACTGTAGCTGTATTTCCATTACCCTGGGAAATGTGCAAAATTTTAATAGCGCAATAAAAACTGGTAACGGAAATACCTGAATTTTGAAAAAACACTTTCATAAGGAGGAATTTCAGACGTTTCGATACTGAAATGTGTCGCAAAAGCGCCATGGAAACACTTTGACCGCAAATACACGTCACAGAACGTAACGCACCTGGTCATATGACCACTTATTTCTGAGAAAACATGGCTCATTTTGTGTAAACAGAGGAGGAGACTGGACATCTTAGCATTATACTTTAAAATTATTACTGCCACATTAGACGTGAAACAACAAAGGAATACGGAGTGTTATAAGGAGGTTTGGAGCGTCCGTCTTTTATGAGGCTCCAGCTCAAAACAACGTTCAATGGAAACACGTTCAAAGCGCAACTGTACTTTGTCAACATTTAGAAATATTGCTTTTATTTTATGAAAATCTGTAATGGAAACTCAGCGACTGATACCAAAGCTTTGACTCACAAAATGTCTATATATATATATATTTATTTTTTTCTTGTTATTTTTGTTCTAACTAGATTATAAATGTAGTGAAGCTACTATGTTTTGGTCTTTGGCACCAAACCAATTGAAACAGTTCGGGGACCGCTGCTTAAGTACAGGCCAAACACTTTTGTATTGAAAAGCGGTTGACAGTTCGATTTGTGAACAAACTTCAGAGCTCGACCTCTGCACACTTTCCTTTTCTGTCTTAGAGGACTATACAACAATAAACAGTTTACTCTATAAAGCTGCCACAGTGTTTGCCCTTGCAGACACTTTAGCTTGGTTACAGACACTCACATGTCCCAGAGGAGGCTGACCATAGGGCAAGCATCTGTTATTCTTTGCTAATGAAATACTGAATAAAACCCTTACTGCTCAGTTTGATCTCTCACACATTTGCCCACTCTCTCACAAATTGCAGACAGAAGCACCAAAATATCCAGGGTTTGTACACTTGCACACACATTTAGAAGCACACATAGCACCCCTGCAGTCCCAGTCAGGGATTATCCTGTGAAAACACTCCTTTTGTTGGACTGTGGTCAAATTACTTTGTGGAGCTCTTCGGCTTTTAGCCGGGGTGTCTATGTAACAGCATGTGGGATTTGGCTGATGGAAGGAATGGATGTTTAGGTAGTCAGTTGTGCATGAAAAGTGAATGGTCACTGAAACCAAACACACTTAGTCGTATTTGTGTGCATTAAACACTTTGCAATGTTTAGTAGAAATGGAGCACAAGCACAGTATATAATGTGTGTGTGAGTGCTTGTGTGTGTGTCTTCTGTCCCTATTTATAAGGTACCCACTCGCTGCCTGGGCAACAGCCAACCTTTTTGACTTGGCACAGATGAAGCTCCAGTCCACTTTTATTCATCCCTGCCTCTGGAAGTCTTCACTGATTAACAGTCTTTTGTCAACTTGTTTGAGTGTGTTAAGGTTTTTTTTGTTTGTTTGGTGTGTATTTGTGCATGTGTGCTTTTGCCCAAGAAAGGGAAAGAAAATGACAGTGCCACAATGCAGTGAGATTTAATGTCCCCGTGTCACAATGCAGTGAGATTTAATGTCCCCGTGTCACAATTTTGTCAAAATGCTGATGATAAATACTAAACTACGCAGCCTAAATAGTGCTTTTGAAAAAAAAAAGTGCATTATTAATATGTTTATAATTTTAACATGAGTTTTTTTTTTATGGTCACTTCTCACGGGACTGCCAGTCAGGATTTTGAGGATTACCATATTAGGAATTTGATGCAGGACGGCGATTTTGTCCAGAACTCTAATCGAGTTTATGCAGTGAAACTTTGCATCAAAAGGTTAAAAAAAGAGTTTTTCCAAGAACAAAAACCTTGCCCTGATAAGTACTAGTAGTAGGTTTCATTCTAACTTTACCAGCTGGGAATATAATCCTGTATAGGAAACATTGCACAGGCAATCAGCTGCTGAGAATAAACAGACATGTTTATATATAGATGTGGCCTGATATGTGTATATGAACTTAGTCTATAACAGGTCCCCTATGCTAGCGTTTCCCAAACTTTTCTCTCTCTCATTAAGTTACAAGTACCTTATCATTCATAGCTTCAGATTTTATTTACATTATTGTATTGTTTACATGTCAGTGAATAAAACGTTCTTTTTTTGTTTGAAAAAACATATTTATCAAGCAAAGATTGACTTCTGCTTGACTATTAGCCTCAAGAAGACCAAGATCATGGGACAAGATGCATTCCAAAGATCTTTATTGGAAATTACACCCTACAAGTTGTAGATAACTTGACCTATCTTGGCTCAACAATATCCAGCAATCTCTCTCTTGATGCTTAGTTTAACATCCGCATTGGCAAGGCATCAACGATGATGGCTAGGCTCTCTAAGCGTGCCTGGGAGAACACACTCTTAACCATCAACACAAAGATGAAAATCTACCAAGCCTGTGTTCTCAGTACTCTACTTTATGGCAGCGAGTCATGGACTTCATTTGCACGCCAAGACTGCCGTTTGAACTCTTTCCATCTACGCTGCCTGAGGCAGATTCTGGGAATCAAATGGCAGGATCACATCCCAAATAAGGATGTTCTCAAGAAAACAGGAATTATGACAATCTTTGCTCTCCTCACACAATGACGACTCAGATGGCTTGGTCATGTAAGCCGAATGGACGACACCTGTATTCCAAAAGACATCCTGTACGGAGAGTTTGCTTCTGGAACCAGGGCTGTTGGAAGACCTGTCCTCCGCTACAAAGATGTCTGCAAGTGGGATATGAAGCCCAGTGACAGCAACCCTTCAAACTGTGAAGCCTCTTCAGCTGATCCGGAAAAATAGAGGCAGTTAGTGAAGGCGGGCATACGGCAGAGTGTCCAGAAGAGAGTACAGCAGTGGGAGGAAACGCGAGAATGCAGAAAAAGAACACCAACACCAGCCATGAATCAACCATCTAATGTGACATTTGTATGCAACAGCTGCAATAAGGCATGCCTTTCCAGAATTGGCTTATACAGCCATAGCAGGCATTGCACCATTATAAACTGACAAACACCCTGGCGCAAAGATGCTAGTGTAAAAAAAAAGGACTAGTCTGATGGACATGTACAGTGTCTGAAATAGGTTTAAAAAGCCCATCCTCTAACCATCCTCTCCTTTTCCCCTAACCATTATCCTGACCCATTCATTTCTGTCCGTCTCCCCTTCCCTCTGCATCAAGCAGCCATTGGAGCATTTGTTCCCAACAATTATTACCACATTTTTTTTTTTACCTTAAATTGTGTCTTACAACTGTGAATATCATTATTACAGCAATGGTGACCTTTTATTTTTACACCATAATTGATCAAATACCAAACTATTTGCATACATATATTTTATTACAGTTTGTCGAGCATTTTTTTACCCACTAGTTTAAATCATATTAAAAAAAAAAAAAAAAAAAAAAAAAACAATAAATAAATAGATGAATACATATATTGCATATTGACACACGAGGGCTTACAGAAACAGCTGATCAGGTTTCACATTTTGTAAGTGTGTTGTTTTTGTGTCGACTCCACATTTGGTACTCATTACCCGGAACATACATATGTTGAATGTTCAAAGTTAGTTTTAAAAAAGAGAAAGAACATTCTAATGTAAAGCTGATAAACTGTTACAACCAGGGGGAAAAATATGACAAAAATAAATGATGAAAATAATGTCTAGAAGTAAAGTGTGTGTGTGTATTATGTGTTGTGTTCCTTTTACAAAACTTTATAGCTCCCAGTGAAGTAATTTGTGGAGGCGGAGGGAGGAGACTGGATCAAAGAACCTGACTAGATTAGGCTGGCACACATGCTGAGTGAGAGTTTTTGGGCCCTTGAGAGTGTATGTGATAGCCTAAATGAAGTCTGTGTGTTCATTATTAATAGTGGCGCTCAGGTCGCTACACAACTTCATATTGGGGGAGCTCAACAATGAAGCAGCAGATTTAACAGAGCAATAGGAGGTATTGCAACAGCACTGTGGACACTAATCACCCTTTAAATATCTGCAATATCCTTTGCTCTGCTGTTTCTGCTGACTTTTACCACTGAGTTAAGGGATACAAAACTTTTACAATGTAATTTATTGCTCATTGTAAATATCCCCAGTCGGTTTTTGTTCTTCAAATTTACCACTTTCTTTTATTATTATTTTTCTCTATTGCACCGCAGACGTATCTGTTCATGCCAGCAAGAGGCCAAATGACTGCAATTTGTAGCTCCCCTAGTGAGATGACCTTATATTTAAATTCACTGTTTTCCAACCCCTATGTTATCTATGTTATGAGTTTCTGTGTTTGAGGTGTGCTTAACGTTACTTTAGAATACATCAAAAAATGACACGTCATTTAGATTATAATCTTTGTAGATATTGAACACAACCAGTAATTGCTTTTATTTGTGTGTGTACAGTTAAATGGAATAATCAATGAGGCTTTTTGAGGTTAAATCACTGCTGAAAGTTACTTATAACAACACTCACCTTTTTGTCGTGTTTCAGTGGGTGAGCAGAGTTAAAAAGAATACACAGCACTCTGTCTACACAGTGGTTTACATCCCCTACTCCTGCACACCTAAAAAACATAATAATGTAATGTCAAATACAATATAGCCCAACAGTGAATTTTACCAATCCTGTTGAGGAATAATAATAATAATAATAATAATAAGTAGAATATTTGCATTTCCTGAAGAAAATGCAAATGAGGATGCAGATGCTGGCCCGCGTCTCACTACAATAGCTTATCATTGGCATTAACATTACCTAGCATTAGCCTAGCAATAGCATTAACATTAGCATAGCGTTAGCATTAATTAACATTAGCATAGCGTTAGCATTAATTAGCATTAACCTAGCAATAATATTAACCTTGCATCAACATTATCATTAGCATAGCAATAGCATTAGCCTAGCATTAATATTGACCTAGTATTAGCTTTAACATAGCAATGGCCTAGAAATAGCACTAGCCTAGCATTTACCTAGCAATAGCAATAACCTAGCAATAGCATTAACCTAGCGTTAACATTAACATAGCAACAGAATTAGCCTAGCAATATCATGAGCCTAGCATTAGCCTAACAATAGCATGAGCCTAGCAATAACAATAACTTAGCATTAGCATTAGCCTAGCATTAACATTCACCTAGCATTAGCATTAACCTAGCCTAGCTCTATTTATATTCTAGTTTCCAATGTTGTCATTGTTTTTAATTTTCATTCCGTACCCCCATGACAGTTTTTGTACCTGTACCCCACTTTGGGAACCTAGGTCCTAGAGAAATATAAAGAGTTTAGAGGAAATTTTAGCTACAAAAATATTGGGCTTGATTTCTGTTTTCCTTATACACATCCACTCTGCAGCTTGATTCCTGATAACTTTGTCAGACAAACTGATTATATACTGTATCATGTCTGATAAAATCCTGGACACGTGTCTGGGTAAACGATGGGAGATATCTTTATTTTATACATTTACAGCAGCTGCCAGCTGCTGTTTTAAATACACTGAGGCTCAGTGTATCATGGCACTGCTGTGATCCAATATACTCACTGTAGGAACCGTAATGCTAAAGCCTAGAATTATCCACTCAGGGGAGGTTTGCCTGAATGTCTGCAGTCTCCCTCAGAAAAAGTCCATGAAGGGAGAGTAGAATGAGCCATTGCTTTTGAAGAACAACCTGCATACACAATTATACCTGAAGATTACATTTCAGAGATGAATTGCAGATCATATTTAATTAGATTTAAATAGCAGTAAAATAGTTTTGTCCTGCTGATGAAATATGTTCTGTTTTTGTACTGCATGGACCCCTGTGAGCACATAAGCGCTAACATGACAATACAGAGCAGACTGTGGAAGCGGAGGGCGCAGATTGATTTTTAATTATTCAAGGCGTTTCGTAGTCTGTCTTCTTCCTTTGCACTATGCTGTTTGCCCTGTTCAATCGGATCCAGTCTCCTCATTAATCCTGAGCATGCATGGTTAACTTGGGTTTTGAGATGCTAAAAACTCATGTTTTTTTTTTGTTTAAACTAACATGAAACTACATTTTGTGCTGGATAATCATGGCAGCAGTGAGAGACATCCAAAGCCAAAAGATTCACTGCAGAAGAGTTTGACCTCCTTCATTTGGTAAAGTATAAAGAGTGAGCTATTTAAAGCTGCAGTATGTAAGTTTTTTTGGCATCAATTGGTCAAAAATCCATAATCACCTTTGAGCATATTGTAATTCAAAGTGTTCAGAGTGTACAGTGAATCTCTTCTCCTTCTTGGCTGGGGATGGGAATCAAAAACCTTCCAGTCGTCCAATTCCTAGGAATTGTTTGTTTGCTCGCCTGTCATTTCCGTTTATCGGTTCCTCTTACTTTGCAAATACGTGATGACGTCACACACAAGCAGTGTGTTATTTAAACCATAGACTGTGGTGGTTCCCTATTTAGGAGTCAGTGATGATTTGCGTAGTTTTTTGGCAGTTTAGACGGTGTTTCGGGTGATTTAGGTGCTGTTTGAAGCGGCCAGGACAGATGGGGGGCGGGCAGTGCACCTGATGAGCAGTCTCGCCAGAAACATTTTCCCATAAAAAAAACATTCCGGTGACAGCGTTTCATGCTGATTCTGTCCATTTCCGCGTTCAACAGTGAATTGTGTTTTCATTGGTCAATTCCGTGATTCCGTACGCGATTCTGTTAACGTGGATTTTACAGTATAGGGCCCTACATAGTCCAGAGTGGATGAAGAAGTCCAACTATATAGAAACCTTCCTTCCATCCCAACCAAAGGCAGTGCCACCCTGTGGTGGTGGATGAAGAGGGACACATTGCCAATGGTGAAATATCTCTCTGTCCAAGCATCCTCAACACCATCTGAAGTCCAGAACGATCTTGTGTCCTTCCTGTTAAATTTTTTGCACAAAAATTGTTCAACTACCACAGTTGATAAGTGCAGCTGTACTTTTGGTTAATATGTTCTTTTTTTTTTTTTTTTACAAAATAATTATTTGTTTTATGTCCGAATATAGTTTTAGATCAAGTTGTTTAAGTTCAAAAGGAGCACTGTAAATATTCCCAAATGTTTGTAGCCAAAGTGTCATATATTGTATATATTATTACCAGTGAAAACAATCTAAACCTGCCTTACCTGGTGGATTAAAATACAGCTGATAGCCCTGCAGGAAATTAAAGAGACAAAGATAAGATAATAAAGTGCTAAAGCAAACAGATACTTTTGTATTATTTCATTCCCTCACCCAATGAGAATTGATAAGAGAATTGGTAAGGAATCGAATCAATAAGCAGTATTGATAATGGAATCGGAATCGCTAAATTCTTATCAATTCCCATTCCTCCTGCTGGCCCGGGGGTGTCGTCGTCATAGGCTGTTTGCCGCTCATGCACGCTGGAGGCCAGATCCATAACCTACATATTACTCCATGCACATGCATCCGTGAACCCACTGCAATGAAACTGTGCTGCCAAAATGAATATATTAGAGATGTAATGACAGGATTTAAATTCTTTAATTAATATTTTTTGCATTTTTTTCTGTGATGGCTTTGCTGCATTAAAAAGCCCAGTTGTTGTTTGAGACTCACTGTATTGTTTGTGGTGCATCTAGTCAAACAAATAGGTTGTGAACAGGGTTTGACTGGGACCAAAATTCCGCCCTGATATTTTCTGTCCAGACCAGCCCACTGACTACATTGTCAGTGGACACCATGTAGAAGCCATTGTTAAGTCAGTGATGCTCAACATGTGGCTCTTTATGTCTTAATTTTAATTATTATTCTCCCAAAAAACCTTTAAACCTTTTTTCCTTTGGCCATTTTGTCCCATTTTTGCCCCTTTTCAAATCTTTTTTCAGACTTTAGCTACCATTTGCCAATAAATATTCTTTTTTTGTCCATTTGTGCAAGTTTTTTTTTACACGTTTATCCAATTTTTGTTCTTTTTTCAATTTTTTTGGCCACTTTTTATTCCAATAATAATTACATTTTTTGCCCATTAAAGCAACCCTTTTCCATTGCATACCACATGGTTCCTCTTTATTTGCCAATTTTTTGGCCACTCTTGAATGCTTTTAGTCGCTTTTCACTCTTTTTTTTGCCACGTTTTTGCCACTTTTGGACCATTTTTGGCCACCTGTTACCATGGCTGCCTCCACTTGCTCGTCAAAAAATAAAACAAAAAACAAACACATATAGCGGACCGAACCTGCCCACCAGGACAGTGCCCAGTTTGCCAGATGGCCAGTCCACCACTGGTTGTAAAGTTTTATTAGAAGTGATTTTTTGTTTTGTTTTTTGCACATACAAAGATAAATGTATTATTGAGTGACCAAATACTAGGATAAGTAGCCTACAAAGGGTCCTGAAACTTTTGGCCTATCATGCCGGGCTGCTCCGAAGCACCACCCTAAAATAAGCACTGAGTCCAGTGTCTGCATTTTGACCTGTTTACTGCACAAAGGCCTTTTTGCAACTTATGAGGTGTCAAAATCAGACTGCGAGGAGAATTGCGCCGGACCACACATCCTATTTCAGGATGGCTCCCACCAGAGTCTGTTTTTCAGTGGAAATCAAACTGCAAAGTGGTGAAATGACACCTACACCAGGTCTGCTTTGTGCCCTGCGTCTGGCCAACAAAGGCAATTTACAAAAAAATCAGCTAGACCGCTCATGATTTTTAAGAAGGCACCAACATCAGCACAGAATCTATATTTTTACTAACCCGATTGAAACGCCTTGCAAAAAGTCGAACAGAAAACTACAGTATATCAGCGACACATACTTTAGTTTCTGCTTTGAAATCACTGGTAATCAACGAGGGATCTGTTTGCCAGGCGGCCACCAGAGACCTGTATGAAAACACCTTTTGCAAGGACAACAAAACTGTGACAAAAATTGTCTATATCCCTTTCCAATAACAATTTCCACTGCTGATGGAAGTCTTTCAGCTGTCTTTTATGAAGGTCCTGATTGTCTATAGCCTCAGTGATGCCTTTCCTCCCACTATCTGAGTTAGCTGACAGTCAATTTAAGCAAACAAAATCGTTCACAGAACTCAATAATTCTAGACACATCAATCTGAAGCACAGCAACATTCTCACATGAGATTTTAAATGTGTTTCCCCTCGGCTGTTCCTACTTTTCCCTTTAAGTTTAGCGGGGGCATATCATTCTAACCTAATCCACAAAAGGCTCCATTTGAGTACAGTGCTGCATTCACATTACACTTCAAGGTGCTACGCTGTACAAAGGGGTCACTATCTGTCATCACACAATGAGGCTCTCATTGAATCTCTGTCATATCTCAACCCGCTGCCTAAAGTTCAAATCACATTTGCAAAGTATAGAAAATTTTGGTTAGGGTTCAACGGTATTTGGTGGTTTATGGGATTAGGATTTAGGAATGGAAATAGGGTCAATGGTGGAGTGAATAGGGCTCACATAGAACAAATAATAATAATACATTTAATTTGATACATCTAATGAGGCATCTCATCCAATTTTCCATGGTTAATTAAATTTTTTCAGTGCACTTTTGCTTAAATTCACTTGGAAATTGGTCCTGTAGTAGATTAGTTATTTTTAAAGAGAACACATAGAGTTCAGAACATATCTTTAACTGCATATGATACTGTATTTGCTATAGTAGCATCTTTCTTTCATAAATTGTTCACACATCTGGTCAAAATGACAGCTAACACACACAATGATTTACATTTTTATTTTTCAGCATCAAAAACCCAGAAGAAGGACTCTGCAATTATTCCATAGGGCTAACAATATGGTCTGCACTTTACAACAGTGAACTGCAGACATCAAGTCCAACTAATCTGCTGACAGACTTAGAAACCGAAGCGTAGGAGAAATGTGACCAACAAATCTGAAGTGGCAAAACACAGATAAAGCATTACAGACCGGCTTTTGCTTTATTTTGTAGTACAGCCACAAGCTGTTTGTCCCAGTCTGCCAGCCTAAAAAGCTTTGTGTGTGCTTGTGTGTTCATAAATTGAAAGTGCAGCCAAATCAAGATCTAGAGATTATCGTGCGCAGTCGCACAAAGAGGAGCCAAGATAGGAAGGGAATGAGACAAAGAAAGCAAAGTGTGTGAATGGGAAAATAGTTGGCATGAGTACACTATAAGAAGATTATAGGGTGCAGAGTGTTGCCCAGTTTATATACACCCTATACCTGAGTGCATGCCTTCAAGTATATGCATTCCCACAAGCTCCTTGCATATCACTGTCTTCACTTTGTGCTTCTTTCTTTCTTTAATGGCTCTCCCTCTCTTCCCCTTCTTTACTCTCAGGAAAGGCCAATCCCTCTTGTAGCTAATGTGCTGTGACATTTCATGGTACAATAGGATTTGGGAGACAGTGTGCATTCTTATGGTGCCAAGGTCTGGCTGATAACCTCACAGTCTGTGTAAATTTGAAATACTTAGAAATCGAATTCTGAAGATTAAAGGCGATTCAATAGTATTTCCACTGTGAAGTAGCACACAGCGTGTTAAGGGTAAAACCACATGAATGGCTTGTTGTTCGTGTGGAGTCCTGTGAGTGTTTTGGTGTTGCAGTGCACTGTGCTACCATCAAGTAATGCTGTTTGGGTTTAGAGCCTTTTCATTTCCACATGTGATGATTTTAAGTGGACAAAAGGATAAAGGTATACTGTATTTTTAGGTCCATGACAGGCCAGCTGTGGTGAAAAAAATGTCAGATTATTTGAACCCTTTAGTGTAATTAATTAGTAATGGGTAACCATAACCACGTGTTTCTTATTAGTGTCTGTTCATATTAATTCAATTCAATTTAATTCAACTTTATTTATACAGCGCAAAATACAACAAAGTCATCTCAAAGCGCTGAACAAAATCCATAGTAAAAAAAAAAGAACCCAACAAGATCCACATGAACAAGGTAGATTAGATATCAATGAATGACAAGAATTTGCCCACATAATGGAAAAAAGAAATGCCTAAACTAAATGGCTGATAAAAACGTCTTTCCATTACTTCATAGAGGATAATCTATATATTGTATCATCTTCTGATCACCCAAACCGTAGCCTTACACCTGAAACAGATCAATTCATTTAAATGCTGTCAATTTAATCTGCAGTACACAAAGCTTTAAACCTTCAGATGAATGACTGTAATTCCAGATGAAGAGATCAGCTCCGAGCCTTTCTTTGCAGTGTTTAGCTTTAGCAGAATGCAGATTATAACTCAACAGAGCCCAGTGTTTATCTAGTTAACAGCGTACTGGGGGAATAACGTCTTGTCGTTATAACTTACCGTGAGATTTCTTTTGAGAGTGTGATAGCCTGCATTAGACATGGAGAAGTGTCACGCCCAGATTCATGAGGCGGTTCTGGCAGGCTTGATATTGCTGTTTGGCTGACTCTGTTATACCTGGAGGGAACTTGCTGCTGCCACTACTACACAGTGGCCAATTTAGCTGGAACACAGCTGCTGAGAGGCTCCCTGAGGTGTGTATGTGTGCTTCAGGATTATCCATGGCACCAATTAAAGCCTCAGACTGGTTTTTAAAGGATAAATTATTAAACACAGAAGTGACCTCTCTGGTGGCCTTTCTAGTCAGTCTTCCCTCCCCTGCTATTCTCTCATTTAAAAAAATACCCTTATATATAAAAGTGAAACTGAACTGAACTGTTTTAGAATTGTTTTAAATATATGCATTCAGTTCCTCTAAAAATACTCAAACACTCAAACATAATTGGAATTTTACTCTATTTTTGGGGAGACAATGAAGTACAAATGAAGAACAAAACATATTTCTTAATGGAAGGAATTCCATCCATCCATCCATTTTCATACCCGCTTATTCCCGTTTAACAGGGTCGCGGGGGTCTGCCGGTGCCAATCGAAAGGAATTATTATTTTAATTATATATTTTTTTCCTTTTAATCTTTTATTTTCTTCTTTCATTTTTTATATACTGTATACTGTGATTATCCACTCGTTTCTTATAGCACCTTGTCACCAGGGTATATATCAGTTGCTATATTGAATGATATTGTATGCTTACTGCTTAACGCCAAAAACCCTTCTTTCCCCATGTGTTTTATATATATATATATCAATAAGTGTGTAAGATTTCTTTAACATTTCCTTTTTAATTTAATTGTAGCTTTAAATCAATCCACGCACACACAGTCTCAGGGTTATGATCAGAAGTGTTTTATCTCAGTTTATAAAATGGCTAAACAATGTCTCAAAGTATTTATCAATTATTCTTCTGCTAAAATGCATCAGAGCTCTTACTGTAACACTTCTTTCTGTCATTTAGTATTTCAATACAACACCACTGTATATATAAAAATATATGATATTGGAATGTAATTTATATGTATATTGGACAATTTAGTGATCTCTGTGTGTTAGGACTGGTAGCATTTAGGTACAATGGATGGATGATGTTTTGCATACCTTGCACTCTAATAATAATTTTGTTGTGGCTATATTCATTCATCTGTATTCATAAAGCACAATTATGGATTTCTATATCAGATAGATCTTTTTCTCTCTTCTTTCTCTTTCTCTCCCTTCCTTTGAACCTTTGGCCCTGTTTTTTTCATTTCTTGAATATCTGATGAAAGGATTTAATTGGAGCATGGGGAGCAACAGAAAAAAAAGCGAGTGATAAGTGAGGGAAGGAAGCGGAGTAATAATGAATGGGCAGTGACCCTCGGAGCAGACACAGTAAAGATAAGTGTGTTTGAATCAGTGTGAAGAAGAGGGATGGATCGAAACTTAGCACAACAACAAATGAGCCTGTAGGAGGTTTGTGGTGCTTTGTACAGTATGTGCTAAACAATTTAACATTAAACATCATACACAATTCAACAACACTTGTTATCCAATAACATCATGTTTCGATTCTGTTGTAGAATCTTTCATTGTACATAAAGTGGAAATAGCTTGTTATGGATGTGTAGACTTTATTACTATGTAGTAATAAACTCGTCTGTGGAACGTAGTACAACCCGTGCTCATGCAGACACTTGTTGAAGTTGTTTGTTCTGGCAGTAGTTTGATGCTAGGAATCTATTGTCCCATAGAAAAGCACATTAGCTGTGATCAGAGTGTAGGCCTACATATAATGTGTAGGTGTAGTTCGATAAAGTAGTTTAAGCTTCACTAAAATTCTATCTCAATGTAAGTTTCATTACAGTTTTTTCACATCTATTTAGTTAAGAAAGTGTCTATTTGTACGGTTGCCGTACGGACAACCCCCGGTGCTAATTGTACGGTTACCAAAGTAGACGTACGTAGCATCTTAGGGTTAGGGTTAGGTTATAACCCAATATCGCAACAATTTTTAGGGTTAGAGTTAGGGTAAGGCTTAGTTTTAGTGACGCGACCTTAACTGACCAATGACTGACCTATCACGTGACCTAAAATGGCCAAATAGAGGTGCTGCGTAATGATAGAATGTTGGTATATTGATACGGCAACCGTACGGATAGCCACTGCATTTAGTTAATAAGTAGAAGGCTGCAAGTTCAGATGGGGAGTTCTGGAAGCAAGAGGGAGTGTGTGTGCTGGTGAGACATTAGGGGTGTTGAAATTGATTCGCCAATATATCGCGATGTTACGTTGTGCAATTCTCAGATAGATTCTAAATGCATCCATATCAATTTTTTTTTTTTATTTTTTTAACCTTTATTTAACCAGGAAAGTCTTTTCCACTGCAGGAGACATTGTAACTGCTTAAAGAAGTGAACTGATACTTGGCCATGTTGATCAACATGTGTTGTTCTAGGCATATACCTCAGTTAAGTTGCACTAAAGTCATGTTGCACTAAAGTTGGTTTAAAAGCCACAGGTAGATTTTATGTTATTATTTTATTTTAAGTTGTTGGCACATGGCATGTTAAAGCCAATGTTTTGAGTGTAAAATATGCCAATAAAATATATTTCATACATAATGTTCTCATGAAGGGGTAGACATTTACAGATTAGTTGTTTCTTAAGTCATATATACAAAAAAAAAATTTGCAATAATCGCCTTCTGCTTTAATATCGGGATATATCGTTTCGTATTGTGACCTATGTATAATATTTGATTATGTATCGAGATTAAATGCAGACATTGTCTTCTTTCAAGAAACTCACTCACTGAAATCGGAAGAAAAATATCTGACAGACTCAAATTTCAACAAAATATATCATTCTAGTTACAACTCTAGGCAAAGAGGAGTCTCTGTCCTTTTCAACAAAAGTTTACTTTTACATAATCAACTCCACCACCAGAGGGTATATATTATTAACATCAAAATGTTTTACAATTCTAAATCTTTAAGTTCCAGGATTATTTGATGCACTGATTTATGTTTCCGATGTTTCAGTTGATGCTGTTGCTCACTAGGTTTTCTTGCAATCTTTTGGATGTTAATGAGCCAGATGTTGTACCCTGTGTCACGAAGACATTCTAATTGATTTTCTAATAAGAGCGTACAAGTGTACACTAAAACCCAAATGCGATTTTTCTTGTTCTGTTGGTGGGGGGACACACACACGCACGCACACACAGAGGTTGTCATTGTTGGTGTGAAGAAACATTATTCCGTCTACACACTTATTCTACAGTCTCCATTCTTTGACCTGATGCTATATAAGCATTCTGTCTTTTTCTTCATCTCTTATTCTGATGGTAATTTGACTGGCTGAAAGGAGTGGCATGGAATTGTCCCGGCTCATTCAACAAAATATGGTGAAAAGTCATTCCTGGGATTAAAGAAAAAAAAAAAAAAAAAGCTTTGCTATAGATTTCCTGAGCTTCGTTGTCGCGTCTGCAGTTGCCTGTCGGCTTCCCATTCATATGCTAATGAGTTAGAGCTTGATTGTTTCCACATATTTTAATCTCCTACACAGTGTTTGGGGGGGGGGGGGCAGATAGGAGTTTGGGTTGTATTGGGTAGAAAGATGAGCCGAGACTGGAAAAATGATAGACAAGTAGACGAATAGGGAGAAAAAAAGCACGAGTCATGAGATTAGTTAGCAGGAGGTGGACGGAAGTAAAATGTGCAACATACAGAATGAAAAAGTGATGGATATGTAGGGCAGGATTTGGTACGAGCACTGCTAGTGATAAGGCCGACAGGAATGTTTGTTTCTTCTTCTATGGAGAAATCTAGAGTTCTTTAGCTGTAACAAAGAATTAGGATTTGATGTAGGGTTATTATTTATTATTACTTTATTTGACATGTTTAGAAGATCCCAGAGGAACGATGAAACTATTAATATTCTCCTGCTCATTGTCCACAACTGGGTTAAAACACTGACCAGGGGGCCAGAATGGGAGGAGCAAGAGAGAGTTTCTTGAATAAACTTGCATTTAATTTGCATAAATATACATCCATCATGAAATAGCTTTGTGTAACACTTCTCTTCACTATGCATGTTTCCTTTATTATTTATTTTCTTGTTTTTAAATCTTGCACGCCTGTGGCCACGTGCCGGTAATTAACTACTTGTTATGGCAACAAAGATAAAATCATTGCAGTAGAGATCTGAGAAATATCTAGTGGAGTGTTGTTCATCGAAGTCACACAGGATTTTTAGAGATGGCAGGCATGGGCAACCAATTTAATCTGGCTTGATATGTATGTGAGACCTTTAGGTCATAGCTGACAGCAGAACCAGTACAGCTTGGGTTAATATTTAAATCTGAGTGGTGTATGTGGTATGTGAGTTGTGTACTGTATACAATATTGAGGAAGAAATTCCATTTGGATCATAAAGACATTAAATATGTGGAAAATAACAAAATCAGCTATTTAGATAGATTCCTATAGTACTGGGCGATTTACCAATTCATACTGAATACCAGTGTTTTAATGTATGCATTTTTAAATGGCACATACTTGTATGTAGTGTACACTGCATGGCACATTTAAAAGGAGACATGTTTGCAGTTGTACTAAGCACGCATGAGAGCACAATTTGAAGGGATCTCTCCATACAACTTTTTCATTTTTTGATACGATACCGGTATTGCAGCCTTGCATATCGGCCGATACCGATATTGATCCGATATCAGCATGAATCATACATCCTTTTTTTTTTTTTTTTTTTATATAAAAAGTAATAATTACATTTTTTGTTGTGTGGAATGTTAGAAAAGGCTTGATCATGTGATGTTACTCAAACAGAGAACAATACTCATCAACAGTAGGTATGAGAAAAGCTGACCCATTTATTATTAACCAATTGGTTACATACATTTTAACCTTCAACATAATATTTACGGTATTCTACAATTGAATAAAATAAATTAAAAATGAATTGGAAGAAAGAAAAAAATATATATATTGGAGAATCCGAAAATTTTAATCCGATATCCGATATTCGTTTTCAGGCTACTATCGGACCGATATCCGATATCGATATCGGATGGGGACACTGATAACAATTAGTGTTGATCTTATGGATGTCGTTGTATCAGTGTATAACCTGGATAAAAATGATGAAAGTTCTGAAAGTGAAGTTGCAGAACAAGTAGAAAATGACAGAAACACGTACACCAAAAGAGGAGCTGTGTTTGCAGGGCTCGACATTAATTAACATCTGCTATTGTCTGTGTTGAAGTTGTCGTGCAGTCAAGTTATCCCAGGACGTGCGTGTCTCACGCAATGAGCGTGTGACACACACACAATTCAGTACACTCACACACCACACAAGTAATTAAATTTGCCACGCATTAGTAACATACACTACATATAAAAGAGATTAGTAATTAAAGTGTCACTTTAACACTTTATTTAGATTAGATCGATAGACCTTATTTATTCCTTGGGAAGACTTTGTTAGGGAAATTATGTATTTATTGCCATTAATTAATTACAGGAACAATAACACACTAAAACTAGGGATGTCCCGATACAACTTTTTCACTTAAGATACGATACCGATATTGCAAGCTTGAGTATTGGCCGATATTGATCCTATACATGAATCATACATACTTTTAGTACTTATTTTGTTGTGTGGAATGTTAGAAAAGGCTTGATCAAGTGATGTTACTCGGAGAACAATAGTCAACGATTCAAGTTCACTTCAGTTTTTTTTTTGCTGTCAGTATATGGTGGGGACAACTGAGGGCGGGGACAAAAAACCACTAAAACTTATTGGAGTGCGTATATCAGAGATTTTAGATGCATTCCGATAAAATCCGATATTCGTTTTCTGGCTGATATCAGACCGATATCCGATATCAATATTGTATTAGGACACCCCTACTAAAAATTGCTTTTTTTTTTATGCACTCCAAACTTTTCGGAACCTTTCTCATTTCTAGAGTTCCCAGTATACCCATAAAACTGACTACAATATAAGATGGAGACAGCTTTCTTGGCATTAATTTTAGCTTCTTAAAACACTGGATGGAAAACAAAAGCGCAGTTGCGTGCAAATTGTGCAAGAAAGAGTTTGTCGATCACCAGAGATTTTTCAGCCACCTAGCGCGGACACTCGGACAGTGCTAGCTGTAACATGCTACAAGATGACAATTCAGAGCCGAAATGAATACGTCCATGACTGACAAATGAACAAACTCACTGGATAAATATTATTATCTGAAGGAGAGAAAAAGCAACAAGTTCAGTGTTTAATAATTGTTTTGCTCAGAAAAGTGTTTTTTTTTCTGTTTATGATGTGCTACCTTTAAAGCACTACATAATGACCTGGTGTCAATCTTTTGATCTGCCACAATAATGTAATCAATTTAAATGAAAATACTTCAAGTTGAGGGCTTTTCTACGCAATCTTTTTGGTGAGATTAAAAAATCAAGCAATTAATTAATTATGCTTTGTAATTAATTAATCGCTCATTTTTTTTAATCTCATGACAGCACCACTTTTAATGGATGAGGCAAAGGCAGACTGCTGTGCTTGAATCAGCCAGTCTGATGGAATGCAGTGAAACGTGGAGCAAGTTGCACTGGGCATCGTAAAGCACAAGGGGAGCTTGGCAAGGGCCGTTCAATAAGATACACTACATATCAGCCAATCAAAAAATACCTCTTCTGTATCCGAATTCTCTGACGCACCAATGTTACTGAGAGCGAGGATGCGTGTACGCACATGGCGCCGGGAGTGTAGTACAGTAAGCAGTGCCGGAAGTCCTAAAAGGCAGACACGCCCTGTGCGTAGGGCCTCATCTTCTATGGGGGGCCACATTTTGCGCATACACGCTACCGGAGGAGCACGTAGAGGACAATCAGTTCTCGCAGAAGGAGAGAAAAGATAATTGTAATGTGACTGTGCATTTGGGTGGTTCACAAAATAATTTTTCACCAAATTTTTTGCCAGATTGCTTTTTGCCTTGTTCCAGTTGACGATGTAAGCATCTGTACCAAAAAAGGAGTCAATTGCTGCACATTTAGTGGTGGCACACTTTTTCACAATGTTGAAGTTTTTTCTATTTTCAAGAATAGTGTTCTAATGTTTTTAATCATTTAGTATAAATACAGGAGAGACTATTAATGACTATACTCACCTTTATATCTATCAAATTTCTGGTATCTGTGAAAGTTCATTCTTTGTTTGAGCAATGAAAATAGTGAGAATGTGTGCCACCCTTTACTGACATTATTTTCGCAAAATTTTTGGTACAGATTTTCAAAATGTCAATAGAAACAAGGAGAAATGCGATCTGGTGAAAATCATATTGTGAAGCACCCTACTGCGCATGCATCGCTGCGATGATTGACAGCAGTCGATGTCTGACCAGTCAGAGGTGTGCGTCAACATGTTGTCCACCTGAAGTTGGGTTTGCTGTTGAAATAAAACACCTGAACTGCTCCTCATTAGAGAGGATAAGAATCTTTGACATGTCTTTGTTTAAACTGGAGAAAAAAACATTTCATTAGCCCTGAATAACATTTTATTGAATGTCTTGTTAACGTAATCTAATTGTATGACGGATTTCTTGTCTGAACTTCTTACCATAACAGGGTCAATGCAGACATTTGTCAGCACATCATCAGGGCCATCAAGCAGCAGCAGCAGCATACTGTAAATGCAGTTATCACTATCACTCCAAATGCATAACCAGCTGATCCTGCTCCTTACCATGACACTTATCACATGCTGAACAGGCTGTAAAAGGCACACATGCACATTTAGTTATATTTATCACTCAGATTTGTTTATTATTTTTACATTTTAAGTTATTTTTAATCATACAGCCAAACTACTATATACATATATACAGTAAATGTATTAATACTAATAAGAGTTGTCAAGTTAAATGCACAATAGTACATTACGGATGGTGTGAGATGGAGACAGCAGGGGTACTTGGATACAATTATTATCAATATGTAGTTTATAAAATCACTTTCCCTGTCAGTTATTGATATTTTCTGCTATTGTGATCATTAGTGCCACCTCTTTGTAAACCTGCATTAATACCAATGTAGACAGAAATGTTTTTTGTTTTCCACTCTGTATCACAGTAAAACAGGTGATTCTTAGCCAATTTACTGCAATGATTGTGCTCTAAGTCATTAGAAAATAATGTGGTCAGCACCCAGCCGTGCTGGAGAGAAGAAAAGTACTGCCATATACCGTGAAACAATTATAGTTTCAAATAACACCATAATGTAAATTTTGCGCCTTACCCCCCAGCACTTTTTTTTCATTCTGTGCATGCTGTGATGGTCAAACTTTTCTGCATTACTTTGCCACATTTAAGTAGGACTTTGTGTCTCGTATAATTTTATTACAACTTCTTCTTCGCAGCTAGTTTGGCAGCATGAAGTTCTTTCCTGGCACTGGCTGACATCTTAGAGTCAAACAAAGCATCAAAATAGTCTCGAGAGGACATTACTGTATGTTGTGTTTGTTTGACTGTAGCTTGTATGGTATTTTTAATTTATTATATTCAGTGCTTAGATATTTTTAGAGGATAAAAGGATGACAATGAGTTAATCTGAGGCAGAAAATGTCAGACTTTGCACATATGGAGACTACATAAAAAGAAGTATATTGCAACTTGATTGTTCTTCAAGAAATGTAAGGTTTATTGTCTTGTTGATGAACACTTCAAAAAAGTATCCTGTTAAACGAGGAGTAAACCTTTAAATCGGAGGACAAAACCACTTTTTTCATTTGGATTCCTTTTTAGTTCTGCGCGCACACACACACACACGCAAACACACACACACACACACACACACACACGAGATTCCAGATTTAACAAATAGGAATAAACAAAATAATTCACATTTATTTAATACACAATCAGAAAATATTTACCAATTTAAAACATAATCAAGGTCACAGAATGGAATCAATATTGTGACAATGATGGGGCAAGCTTGTGAGTCAGCACATCAGCAGCTTTAAAGGTCCCATATTAGGCTAAATTGACTTTTCTGTGCTTTAAAAGTCATCAAAGTACTATTTAGGCTTCATACACATGGTCAAAGTGTTTTTTTTCATTGATTCCCTCAATCATTAGTCAGAGGATGATTTGCTCCTTTCTTACTGCAGGGTGAGCACAAACACCTCGCTCTAATTTGATGACGCGTTCTCACTTTGATGACGTATTTGACGCGGCACTGAGCTAGAGAAGCCACGCCTCCAGGAAGCTCTCTGCCGTGATTGACATGTAAACAAACACGCCCACGAAGGTGTGGATTTCAGCGTCCTTCGCGCAGTGCTATGTGTGTATTTTCTACAGTCTATGCATGTACCGGTGAACGCCCCGCCCCCACGCTCTGTCTCGTGTTTATAAAGCAGCATGAACTCGGCTACGGAGTGGGTGGGAGGAGGGCGGGCCGTCCTCTGGCCCTATGTCACCTATGTGCGGGGAGGAGGAAGTCAGTGTCCCGTCTATAGACACGCCCACTACATGAATATGCATAAGTTGGCCGCAAGTTGCTCAGAAAGTGACTTTTCAGAGGGTAAAACTCTGGAAAACAGGCAAGTTTGGGAAAATAAACCTAATTATGTTTTTGGGGTTCTTAGAACAAATGGAGATGGGTGAAAAATAGCATGACATGGGACCTTTAAACAATCATTACACACATTTTAAATTCTGATTCTAAATAGCTTTATCATCTTTCTATTTTTTTTTTGCTGATTGAACCAAACTTTTAATTACAAAACTAAGTAGATCAAATGTTTTACATATTGTAAGTAAAAGTTACAAATACAGAGGCTGTCCTCTGCGTGGACCAATTTCCAAGAACAATAGACTCCCAGAGGAGTGACATAGCAAAACATTACAGAAAAAAATTAGTTTAGCCTGCATGTTTTCACACAGTCCATGGATCCAATTACGACCTCCTCATTAGCACAGTCTCTGCTCCTCGTAGAGTTGAGCAACCCACCACAGTCACTCTCCATCATCTCCTCATCTCCCAGCGGGTCGGTGAGCAGCAAGTTTAAACTACATGTCCTCATGGGATGCGTGTGCAACCTGTTTACAGCAGTCTAAGTGTTGTTGATCCTGTCGTGCTGTTATAAACACAAGTGATGGCTAAGTGTAGAGCAAGAACATGTTGTTCCACAGGGAAGCCACCTAGATGACCTGAACCAAGAAGGAGACATGCAGAGTGTTTTAAAGGAAGCAGATTGGGGAAGTGACGAGAACGAGTGAGAGAAGGAAACATGGAGAACAACATAATTTTCTCCTTGTGGTATTATTTTAAATGATTTAAGTATATAGATTAAAAAGCTAACAAATGCAAGTCTTTTGGTTGCACCACTGTTTTCATGTCATGTAAAGTAGGTCACAAAGATGATATTGTGATGTGCTCAGTTTCAGCACTTTAATTAAAGTGGAATTCTTCTATTTTGTTTGACCTCACACTGATCTAAAACTTGGGCTGATGAAACTCGCAGACACGCTGGAAAAAATTGAAATCCAGGTTTTTTTTTTTTTTGGAGTTCTGCAAATGTAGAGAGGCTCAAATTACAATATTAATATCCTTTTGGCTTCAGAAGAGGAAAAAATAAAGTTTGAAAAATAAATAAAACTCTGCTAATGAGTTTATGTAAGCCAAAATAAGTGATTTCACTGCTGTTCATTCATCATCATCATTGTACATAAAAAAAGCTACATTTGGAAATGTAACTTATGGCTTATCGTTCACCTTCCAGTCAACACATTCTTTTGCTTCATGCTTAGAAAACTGTAGGTGAACTTTAGGTCTGCCGC
This sequence comes from Gouania willdenowi, assembly GCF_900634775.1. Classification (NCBI taxonomy): domain Eukaryota; kingdom Metazoa; phylum Chordata; class Actinopteri; order Blenniiformes; family Gobiesocidae; genus Gouania; species Gouania willdenowi. Next base: position 20,568,059 of record NC_041059.1, read on the forward strand.
CTTGAAAAGGCCTTTTTTTTTTTTTAAAGGCACACCGCAGACTTTTTAACCTAAAAAGTTGATCCATATGAGTTATTTTAAATGATTCCTGACCGACTTTGGCCAGGTCATGTGACCTGCAGAATGCCTGGAGAACGTTTCACTTTACGGCAGTCACGTGACCACAGGTTCGGATATATATACTATAGTTCCGACGTGACGTCACAACAGACCCGACCCGGCGCCATTGCTGTGGGCAGCTGAAACGAGTTTAGCCTCTGTTTACAGCTAAAAGAGAACAATATGGTCGTTACGTGTAGGGTTAATGGTGCACTAATCGCCGTGATAGTTGAGTTAAACATGGATTCTTTAGTAAGGGAAGTCGGCAAGTCAGATCCATAACTTTGGGATAAGGATTGGCTCTAAGGGCTGGGGTGCAAAGCGGGGCTGGGCTCGCGCCGTGGCTACAGTCTATGGGCCCCCCCAGTTACAGGTCAACTACTGTCTGCATACACAATCAAAAGACAGTGCTGCTGCACTTGTGACCACTAGGGGAGCTTGCGTGAAAATATCCGGTCTAGCGCCCCCTAGTGGCTAAAACTTACACAGTGTGCCATTAAGTAAACATAGAATAAACTGCACTTTTTTCTTTCCTAATCTGAATACATGTAATTTAAAAGTTCAAGTAACTGCTTGTTTTATCCAATGAAAAGTAGATTCTATTTCCCGTCTTTCAATCAAAAGGCGCCATCGTCATAATGTTTAGACAGTCTGGTTTTATGGGCGTGTGATGATTTGTTGTCTTTACAAGAAGTCGGACAAAAACTCATCAGCTCAGGCAACTTAATTTGTTGGAGTGATCTCACTATTGCATTTTGGTGGTATTATTTTAATCTGAGCGAGGCCGACCCCACCCAAAAAGGAGAAAGAAGGCCCCTGTGTTGTCCTTTCATGTCCCTCGTTTGTTTGTTTCTTCTGCCCCTCAATCAGCCAATCCCTTTCCTATACCTTGTCTTCATTCTGTTTGCTACACTCTTTTCCAATTGTCTTGAAGATAATGTCTTCCATCATCTTTGCCTTTGTTTATTATTACTTTGTGGCTTTCAATTTTAGGAATGAGTTGAGCGTGTTTGAAAAAGTTGCATATTTTTAGTTTTTCACGTATGAGAAGGAGCAGTGATTGTGTTAGTTGGAGTATGTCTCACAGAAATATTGGTGTAGGCAGAAAATTGTCAGCCGATTTCTTGAAGTGGCAATGTCTACGAGGGCGTAGCAGAACTGCTATGATGTGTTTGCTTGTTTAAGGGCAGGGACCTGGATGGACTTCATGTTATGGGTTGTAGCACACAGTTTAACACACTCTTTTTATTGTTTCTTGTGCTGCTGTTGTAGATGCTGGTGAAAGAGATTAGTCTTGCTCAAGCCTTTTTGTAAGAAATTGTTTTCTGTATCATCTGTAGATTACGGTACATTTTTCACCTGCACATTGGATGGTTGAAATCCAGATAAAAAATAAATATGGAAAAAAACATTTAAACATAATACATCTAATACATATTTGAAAAGGAGCGAGAAGAGTAGAGCTGGGCGATATATCGAGATTCAAGATATATATATATATATATATATATTTTTTTTTTTTTTTTTATAGCTCTTATTTTAGGTGTTGCTGCTTTCACTACTTCTCAGAACAGCATGAAAAGCACAGTTTGTGGATTGCTGAGTGCGTCCTAACCCAGACCTTCCTCTAAACAAGCCAAACAACAGAATGCTGTCTCTTATAGGAGAAAAAGCCAAAAGTGGCACATATTGTGCAACTGTTTGTTAATAAATGTGCCTGTGGTGCATTTTGCATTAGGAAATTTAACCCAGAATTGTGTTTCTGGTGAGACTTTATTTGAAATAACACAATTGAGATTTATATCTATAATGAAACTTCTAAACTCCTACCTCTTCTCCTTAACTAATGAATTCCAACTACAATCTTCCCTTGTATTGAGAAAACCTAAATGTGATTCCTATTGAGATTAAAAAGTGATAACAATAGTAAGTATTTGACTGAGTAAAAGTCAAATAAAAGGATAGTTGTTCGTCCAATTGCAATTTTTTTCTTTTTTCTTTAAAATAATGTATCGCTATTGTGAGCTTATTATCGTGTATTGTATCGTATCGTAAACTCGCTTCATCGTCCCACCCTATTAGCAATCTATGATATGAAGATTTATTTTCATAATTCTTACTGAATTCCGTTATGTGATGTGTCGTGGGTTATTGCAGCTTTCATCATGTTCCGCTTGATATTTTTGCTAGCTGTGCTGTGACCAGTAAATAAAAGATTCATTACATCAATATTGCGACAGAAAATCGAAATAGAAATAGAATTTGGCTGTGTCACTTTGTACAGAGAGAGTGGTGTAGTGGTGGTTAGCCTCACATCAGGACGGCAATGGATGTTGATTTCTGGAACCCTTCTGTGTGTTAGTTTGCATGTTGTGCTTGTTTGTGTGTGTGTGTGTGTTTTTTTTTTTTTATGGGGCTCTGCGGCTTCCTCCCACAGTTTAAAAACATTTATATCACAATGATTGGACGGCCAAATGCAGAACCCATCATTTGTATGGTTCAATGAACCTGTCTCTTGACGATTGTGTGAGCTATTTGGTCAATTCTGATTCGCAGGTAATTTTTTATTTCCCGACATGTTTCGACTGTCAACAGTTCGGTGACCCTAAAGTGCAAACCACAACAACAAATCACTAAACACAACAACAATTCGCAAAACACAACCACAAGTTGAAAAAAAACACATGTTCTGTTTTTCTATGTGGTTTGCACCTCAGGGCCACCGTACAACTGCCAGGCTTTGTCAGGAAAGTTCTGTTGATCGCCTTTGATGTTTCCTTTGAAGTTTCACTTGACTTCCATGTAATAGTTCCGACGAGGCTTTTCAGGAAATTTTTATAAATTAAATAAAAATTCCCTGAAAAACCTTGTCTGAAAAAACAAAACCTAAAATTAACATACTATTCACAATGACCACGTTTACATGGGAGCTTTAATTACTCTTTAAAGCGGAATAAAAGTTAATTCCTCTTTAACCTGACCTTGTTTAAATTATTAAATTAAATTAAATCGGGGCTTTCGCCTTTAATTGGCCATGTAATGTTAGTACATTATTGGAATTTGTCTTCTGCACTTAACCCATCCCTGAGGAGCAGTCGGCAGCCATTTTGCGGCGCCTGGGGAGCAGTTTTGGGGTTAAGGGACTTGCTCAACATCCCACAGTGACGGCCCCGGTGAGGCTTGAACCGGCAACCCTCCGATTACAAGCCCAGCGTCCTTAACCACTAGGCCACCACTCCCTTGTAAACAGTTAATTCCTCATGCAAATTTAATTCCGAATTAAACTTAAATCTGAATTAAGAGGCTGGTTTATTCCGATTTGAATTCCGAATGAGATAATTCCTCTTCCTTGTAAACACTTAATTTGAATAATTCCGCTTTAAGTTAATTTGGGTCGTTCAGCGCTTCCGCGACTTGCAGCAATGACTGGTGACAACATAATCCAAGATGGCGGCAGCCCGGACTCCAACTGAGCCTATTTAATAAGAGCCTTAAAAGACATGGATATAATGAAAAGGGTGGATGGACGGAGGCATAAACATGCAAACTTTCACACGGACACACGCGGATTTATTAAACACACACGACCTTGGTAAATGGAGCAGGCTTCACCAGACGGCTGGCACTAGGACCCGGAGGCAGAGTAAATGCGTCCCCGTACTCTATTCACAGGCTGTAATATCACCAGTTTATCATTTTACCAGTTGTTAGCGCTACTATCTTTACTAGGGAGCAACTATTTATTCCTGGTGATTGTTTTGCTGGACTTTTTACCAGTGATTAGTTCCTATCTCTCTTCCGCTCCGTGTTCCAAACTGAAACCGTGTGTTATTGTCGAGCTTCAAAACTACAATCAAAATAAAAGTGAAAACAATTCTTATGTGTGGTGTTCTGTGTTACAATCAAATGTTTGTTGTGTGCTTCTCCCAATAGACGTGATGCCTCATGTTTGCCCCCTGTCCAATGAGAGCCTTCCCAACCCCCAGACCTAAAGCTGAATTAACTAAAGCCGAATAAACAGGTTTCCCATGTAAACCTCAATTCCGAATTTACTATTTCCATGTAAACACACGCAGAACACTTTAATTCTGAATTATTTAATTTGGAATAACATATTCCGAATTAAAAAACGTCATGTAATCGTGGCCAATGAAAGGAAAAAAGCACACATTGAAGTATCATAAAACAATCAGGCTTTGCTACTAAAGCAACTTATCCCTGTGGCAACCTAAAACCCAGATGATCATGAGACATAAAGCATCCAGTGCAATGTGCACACCGTCCTTGCACCTAATGTGAGCTGGGCTTATCAGAGGCACCAGTAGAACACCCCCATCCTTTGGCATACAGGCACAGCAGCTGAGGGACTTTCTTCAGAGGCATTACAGAGAAAATAAGAGCAATGCATGTTTAATTGAAGGTGACTGAAATGCTATTAAAGTGCTACTTCGACTCTATATAATGAAAAATTTAATTTAGAAGGGAAACCAACTCTAAGGGCCTGTTAGCTGCCCTGCTCATTTCCTGTGTAATATGGATTTTTTTTTTCTTTTTTTCATAGATTATTCTCTGAAGCATGAAATTCATTTGTGAAAATATATAAATCGCTATAGTTAGTAACACTTGACTCAATCTTAATTCTTAATGCTCTATTTCGTTTTTACACACTTGGTGTTATTACCTGACTACAATGAATCAAATTCTTTATTCGACTCTAATAGCCAAATTGCCTCTTGATTCTGAGATTAAACCTATCCTAATTATTCTTTCATTTTGTCTGGATTTTGTCTACGATTTAAAAATCACCCTGACATTTTCATTTACTCACTGCTAAGCCTTTGGAATAATGCAGACAGACATGAGCTCATACAGTGATAAGCAGTAGGATCCTGTCACATGGTGGACCAATGTTCTGTGACGTGTCTGTGTTGAGAATAGGCCCATGAATGTGTTTCCTTTGAGTGAGGTTTTGTTGCTGCCTTTTAGCCTCTTTCTCCACAGTGATAGCTGCTTTACTGTACTCAGTGTGTCAACAATACCAGCTGAGAGACAGCCTTCTGTCTGCACACTGCGTCTGCGAACTAATCCTTTAAAAAAAAAAGAATAAAAGGAAGCAAAAGAAAAGGAAGGCGAGCGGAGAAGTAGAGTTCTGCTTTGGTATGTGGAAAGTGGCATGATTGAGGCGAACAGAAGGGATGTTAAAGTTAAACTGTCAGTAAACAACGGAGGCAAGAGGGAGGAGAAGGATGCGAGACAGTAATTCACTGTTAAATGTTTTAAAATGTACTGACACATTACCTACATTGTCTGACTCTGACAGCTACAGAAATTGGAGTAGAAGAAGAGCTTCCCTTAGCAAGGCCCTTTGATCAAGTCTGTGTGGATATGTCAGTAACGCAAGTTTAAGGATGAAGATTTTGTACATTTGAATGTATTGCACATAAACTGTGTGCAAAGGTGTACTAATATATCCTACTGAAGTAGTACTGTTACTTTATTGAAATTGTACTCAAGTACAAGTAAGTCATACATAAAATACTCAAGTACAAGTAAAAAGCAGCTCAGTTACTGTAAATAGTACTCAAAGTAAAAAATACTTTATACTTTCACCCACCATGTTTATTTGGTAATAAATCTAGCTTGTGGTTCCCTTGCATACAGTAAACATCTCATGTACTGTATAAACGTTGGATGAGATCATTTATTTTGCACAGATGCCTCTCTATAAAATAAAAGGTTCGTCAAAATGTAAAATTTGTTTTTAAATTAAACAACACCAATGAATTTGAGTCAAAATTTTAAAAAAAATTCTCAGGCTCTAAGTATAGCTACATATATGAACTTTTAAAAATCAACGCTGTTTTGGCGTTATGCATTACGTTTAATCTGGTTGGGTGGCTATGGTTGTTTGATCATTTAATGTTTTTTGGAGTTTCACAATGTCTGTTGATCATTTTAAAACAAAAACAAAAAAAAATTATCAACTCAGTGACATTTGGGTTAGAAATGTAATTAATTACTTCTTTCAAAACATACTTAAGTACAAGTAAAATTACTAATTCTCAAAAAAGTACAAGTATCCATAGAAGCAACTCAATTACAGTCGCTAGAGTACTTGTAATCTGTTACTTTTACTGTTGGTTTGTAAAAACACTAATCACTCTCATGTTATATAGGTCCCTGTTTAGCGCCAAAGCAGCTTAATTGAGTTGTGAAATTTCCCATATTTCTGAAGGTGTGCAATAACTTTTAACATGTCCATGTTAGTTCTGAGGTGAACCCTAAAAGGATTGGACTACTGATGCTCCATTTAGAAGAGATCTGATAAATATACAGGCAAAGCTATCACCGCTAACATATTTTTTCAAATATCCTCAAAAACGTACATGTTTTGTAGGACATGCAGTCAGGGTATAATAGCTAACGGATAGTCTTTATAGTTATTTTTGCAGCTATTTTAGTTGTATTGATAATGATCAAAAATGCAAACAAAACATGTCAAACATGGACATTGCTCAATGTGCATGTTTAAAGTATTTTTCCCTTCATTCAAATTCCAATCTATTTATGGTAAAAAAAAAAAAAAAAAAAAATACTTAATGACGTCTTTAACACATTGCAGCATGATAACACCACCACTGGGAGGGGATGGCATCTGCCCTCTCATTTACATGCACTGCATACAGCCATACTAATGAGTGCTGGGGATGGACACGTGCTGCACTTTCTGGGTGGGGGGGGGGGGGCATGTGTTCATTCCTGCCTGCCTTTCTCAACACATCCTCAAATTTTAATTACACCTCATATATCCACTTACAACACATAAGGGGAAGTGCTTCTTCATCATGGAATGGAGAAGCACCATGACAGGGTGGTGGTGAGGCCTTTTTATGGTTGTGAGGTGTGTGGGTGGGGGTCCATCTTGGTGGTGTGGTGACTGGGCTTGGTGGAGTGGGGGGTTAAAGGTCCAATATTAAGCTATTTGTCTCCATTTGTTCCAAGAACCCCAACAACATAGTATTTGAGGTTTATTTTCCCAAACTTGCCTGTTTTCTGGAGTTTTAGCCCTCTGAAAAGTCACTTTCAGACCTCTCCTAAAAACAGGCTGTTTTTTGGGCCTTCATGCATATGCACGAGTGGGCGTAAACACACGTGCTGCTTCAACGTGTGTGTTTATCACAGAAGCAGAAGAGTAAATCATTAACAGTCGCTTTCTTCTCCTTCTCACCTCTTCTGACCACAGAAATAATCCATTTAAGATGATAGTGCATTGTTTTGTCCTATATGCTGCGTCGCATTGGGTCACAAACAGATCATCCCATAAAGGCGATACGAGACGATATAACGGCTGATAAAAATGAAACTGATTGTGAGCGCTCATGGTGCTCTTCAGATCATCTTTAAACTTAACGTAAAAATATTAACTGTGATATTAACTGTAATATCAACCTGCCTTTGCATTGTTTGTTTTACCTGTGAGTTAGTTTGAGAGGGAGGAGTTTACATTTTTATGTAGGGTAGGCGGAGCCAGGATTGTTAGGAGGAGGAGTTTCCCCTTTTTGCAAAATGTGGAATAACAAGGGAGGGAGGAAACAGAACTTTTTCAACTTTGACCCTCTGAATGAGGCTATAATGAGTGTATATCACTGTAGCAAAACTATTATAAAGTGATTTTTTCATAATACTACCCCTTTAAGTTGGTGTTTGTGGCCCCTTGCAGGAGCCGCAGCAGCCATTTGATTTACCTTGTGTATGAAAATCCATACAAATGAATTTGGCCCTCACCCTGTGTGGTCCCCATGTTGGGCACCTGGCTTGAGGCATGGTGCTCCTGGACTGATGTGACTGAGGCCTGCTGCAGTGGCTGGAAGCGTCATCTTCTGTTTTCTTGGCATTAAGGAACGGTGTTGTTGTTCTTGGACGGCGGCGACCCATCCAGAAACAACACAGGAACCCGTCCGGGGCATGGGCTGGCCTGGGTTCCCCCTGGGGCCAAATGCCTGGCGAGTTTCATGCATTCTGATTGGTTCTCTGACCTTTAATTGCAGCCCATACACATAATTCAGTTCCATTGAAATTTATTTCAAAATACAAGTAATCATATTGCAATCAGTACAAAATATATAACATTATGTTTTAAGAGTGGACTCACAGACAGGCCTGGGCACTTGTTGTAACATAACCATATAACTAATTGTTGGCTCCCGACAAATTCCTCTGTCATATTTGGAAGCACACATCTACTCCCTGTGTTTATCACAATCATGCAACATTCATTTATTTTTTATTTTTTGAAAGAAATTGCTACTTAGGGTTTGGCTAAAAATTAGACATTTTTAAAAATGAATTTGAAGTGAAAATAGGTTTGACTTAATGATAAACTCTTTAGAAACATTGTTTAGAGCAAACGCTAAATGCTAGAATAGTGCTTGATATTACTCAAACAATAAAAATGGAACTTAGTTTAATAAAACTACATATAATATTTGAGATTTTTGTCAGACAATACATTGAGGGAATCAGTGTAGTTAGTAACTACATAAACTATAGAGTGGGATTTGTTACAAAGACTAAAGACGCTCTACGGGCAGTTTTTTTTTTTTTTTTTTTGTCTTTCTACTGAGATTTTGATGGTGCATGTGCATATTTGAAAGATATCATACTTTTGGATCTTTGGCATGTGTGTGTATGTGATCATGTGTCAGGAGTGCTGTGCTTTTTGAAGGAAAACAGGTATTGGATTAATATCAGACTTGGCTCAGGCTCTATGTTGCTCCATGGCGACAGACTGTCGTTATCCTTTAATACCGACTCAAACCCGTTTAACTCACTCACTTACATTTTTGTAAAGACATGATCGAGGCACATGCACACTCACACATAGAGAGCACATGTGCCTTGTGCTTCTTGCTTCTCTCCTTTGCTTTTCCTGTCTCTTTCCAATGCTTGGCCTGTAATCGTCTCAAAGTGCAGCAGTATTCCATTTACTTTCCAGCAGTGGGACCAAAGCTGTTTGGCTGTTTTGGCTAAAAATGCCTCTAAAATCAATGCAGCAGACAGTGTTGTGAACACTGTTGTCATAGGGACCCTCAAGCCTGTTTACTCCCCTCTACCTAACCCTGCAGTTTGCCTGAATAGCTTATCATCATTGTCAGACAATCATTCATCTTTAAACTCAATATCTTCCTTTCCAGAAATATTCATCTTATTAATAAGCCATTTGGTTAGATGTGTTATTAGACTGCAGAGGTCATTTTGAAGCAATAAAGGCATTGAATGAGAAGTTTTTTGCACCAGAATGAAGGAAATAATTACAATAAAACAAGTTAAATGCACAGTTTGGTTTACATTCTCTGAAATGGCAAAATCATTCTGAAATGCCCAGTCAATCAAAATAGGAACTTTTTTTCAAAAGCATTGTTTATTTCTAGATAAATTGCCCAACTTTTGGTCTTTCTTTTTTTGTTATAAAAAACAAAATAAATACTTATTGATTCAAATCCTTTAAGTTGAACTTGGTATTCTAATCACCAGCAGACACAAATGTCAACTCTATGACAACAGGGGCCACAAAAATGTGATTGTATCTGTATCTGATTGTTATTTGGTTGTTTTGTCAGTTTTTAGTCATTTTTTGTGTTCTTGTTTATTCTTCTGTGATTTCCTGCATTTACATATGTTGTCGATTTGTGTATTTTTGGGGTCACTTTCTGTTTTTTGTTTTTGTTGTCATTTTGATTGACAGTTTGTGTCTTTGGAGCTATTCTGTAATGTGTTGTTGTTTGTGTTTTTGCCGTCATTTTGTTTGTTTAAGTGGTTGTTGTGTCTGTTTTTGTTGTCATTTTGTGTTTTTTGAGACATTTTGTGTATTTTAGGATTTTTTTGTGTACTCCATTTTGCTGTCGATTTGTGTATTTTGGGAGTTATTTTGTGAATTGTGTTCTGTTCCTTCATATTTCTTGAAATGCAATTTTTAGGGATTTGTTTTGGAAGCTGCACAAAATTAAATTTCTACACATGTAAATTATGTTTTCCTTTCTTCTTTTCAATTTCTGCCACTTGCAGCAGTCCTATGCTCCTCCCCCTCCACACATGGCTCCGCCCAGCCCTGGTACAACAGGAGGAGGAGGAGGAGGAGGAGGAGGAGGAGGTCATGGAGGAGGGCTAATGGAGCAACTTAGTAAGACCAACTTGTACATCCGAGGCCTGCTGCCTGCCACCACTGACCAAGACCTCATCAAACTCTGTCAGCCGTGAGTTCCAATGTTCTATTTATTATAATGTGTTTATCCCTGTTCTATTCTGTTCTGTTCTTTTTTATTTTACCATCTGCAATAACACACAAAGCCTCAGAGTGTAGTTCAATCCTGCTCCGTTCAGTTCATTCCTCATGAGTCCAACAGAAGCTTATAATGAGCATCAACAGTTTGCTCTTGACCTCTGTGTTCTTCCTCTTCACTTCCTCAGAGGAAAAAACACAACTCAGCTAAGCCTATAGCACATCCGTCCCCCTCTGCAGTGCGTCAGCTGAACACTCAAGGACAGGCAAACGCATCCTCGCATCCATCAGCACAGCTTTTATGCCTCTAAGACACTGGCTGATTCAACAAAGGTTCACGATATACACAGTATCTGGTATTAATATTGTAACTGCTACAAACGTGTCAAAATACCAGTAATAAAACATGGCTCTGTGAATGCACCCATTATTTTATGGCAGCAATTCCAATGCTATTCGCTACCCCTCTAAAGTTTTTAGTTGTAGTAATATTTACGGCTCTGCAGGATTAATATAGAAAGTAGCGGAGTGAAAAACTTGCTGCTGGTGGGATTTAAGACTCAATCCCTACAAACATATTAAAGACAAGAAGACGATCCAATTCCCTTCTCGCAGTCTTCTTTCTTTTATTAAAAGCCTCATATGTTACTGTTGCACTTTGTGTCGCCCTTGATATAGTTTCTTATGTGGTTATTTGAAATGTTCGATAACACTTTATAATAACACTTTAATAATAATAATAGATAAAAGATAATAAACTGTGAGAAAATATTCAACAAGCAATAAATAACTCATTAACTAAGTGTTTGTTAAGGATTTATAACTGTGCCTTATAGATAGCCAGTAGATCATTTACAAGCTGTTAACAATTTATAAATTACATGTTAACTGTATGTTAATGATTTATAACTAGTGATAGACCAATATCATCGGCCGATTTTTGCGTTTTTTACGTGTATCGGCATCGGCCGATGAGGGCGGCTGCGTTCGCCGATCCGCATTATTTACAGAGAGCAGAAATATTATTTTTTTTTACTTCTTCTTGTTCTACAGCACTTGTTTTTAATATTTGTTAAATATTTTTGACTTGTCATTCTTCCTCACCTTTGTTAATTTCAATAAATGTTCCTTTTTAAAAATTGAGACTCGTACCATTTGTTATCATCATTGTGTCATTTTTATGATGTAAATTGATGGAGCAAAAGTAGTATTGGCTCCAAATATCGGCTCAGGAAAATCGGCGGTCCGTATCGGTTATTGGCTAAGGCTGATGGAAAAAAAATGGTATCCGCATCGGCCCTAAAAAATCCATAGCGGTTTATGCCTATTTTATTTAATTTTTTAACTGATACTTAACTAGTCATTAGTAAGTAGTTTACTAACAGCTTATTCATGATCTATTACTAATTTATAAGGTATGCTGATATAATCATTAACAGCAATCAATAATATGGGTTTTAATAATTTTGTTGTGGGCGTCTGAGCCATTTTTGTGTCAGTATATCCCAGGTTTAAATTTTTTTAATGATAAAATGTGGTAAAGCTTGATATGAAACATATTTAATAATTGTTAACTACATATGTGTTGAACTGTACATAGAACTGTAACATGGTTCCCCAGTTTTCCCTTAAATTCTCATTGACATTTGTTACAGAATTTTCATGGCAATTACAAAAGTCAATGATCTAAACTCAATTACAATTTACGACAGCAACAGATTTTTAAAATTACAATTACAATTATAATTACGCCACAATTGTAATTAATTATCAAATTAATTATCAATTACACGATTACAATTATAAGTGACCCCAACCCTGCCAGCAGCCAAAACCTAGTCACATTTCTATGGATGGACAGCGATGTTATATAGGTTACTATACACTATAATAAATGCTCATTTGTCACTACAAGCATCAATGATCTACATACATTTCTAGCCAATTGAGTGAATCATTGTCTTAAGAAATAAAGGTATGTATAAAATGTGAAGACCCGCATTCAAATATATGCACACACTACCTCTGTTGTATTGCAGCACAAGCCTGAAAGCATTCTGAATCTGGGTGAAAAATGCGGTCCAATAAAAGTTTCATTAGAGGTCTGGTCAGTGTGCCAAGTGGCCAGCAACATTTAGGAAAGGTCATGGTGGGAGGGGGTTTATGGGACTGTTTGTGTTATTGGGCAGCAGTTGTAATGTTGGGATCAAATCCTCCCCAGCTTTTAGGAAGCAGTCTCCAGTGGTGGTTTCCTGTCACACAGCAACACAAGGTCCATTTAACACACAAACAGGCATTTCATTCATCCTCAGAGTTAAATTTATTGATAAATCAGTCCATCTTTTCCCTGCTGAGAAACGCATACACACACATTCCCCAGTGTCATTCACATTCTCACTGTTACCAAAGATGACCTCTGTCTATCATCCTCTGTCCCTCCTTGCAGTCACCCCCCCCCCTTCCCCCCCATTTCCTCTGTACCAGTCGCTTTCACTGTCCCCTCCTTCGACCCACCATCCCCTCTCTCTGTCTCGGTGCCAGTTCTGCGAGTGTCAGTGAAAAGTGCTGTTGTCAGCTGACATTTCCCATCACTCCCTTGGTCGCCCAAACTATGGACACACTTTTAACGTCTGGGGACAGAGCTGAACGTGAGCAGAATCCAAAGTACAACACAAGGGCAATTTGTCTCTTCCTCACACTTGTTGTCCGTCTGTGTTAGCGTCATGTCTGTTTCAAAACTCCTAGCTTTGCTTTGAAACAAAGCATTTAGCACCATTTGTCTGTCTGGTTTCAAGTCGTTTCGTTGAAAAGTAGCATATGGCTTGAATTTAGCCAAGAGATCAAATTAAGGCTACATGTTTTGCCGAGACTACACATTAAAAACGGGGAACCTGGGTCATGCAAACTAAAACCAAGGACTCAAAACAGAATGAGAGTGACTTATAGCAGCTAAAGTGATAGTGGCAGTGTGATCTATCTAAACAATAGTTTAAAAGCTAACAATTGTTACTGTTATCATTGAGCAAATCATTCTGGCTGATGAATCAGAGGTAACCGGATAAAGGGGCAGATTCACTAAGATCTGAAATTAAGGGTTGCTGCGAAGAATTCACTGAGATTGCGGCAATGATTAGTGCACATGCAGAAGTGGTGGAGACCGCCCTATTTAAATGAGTGTTTTGCTCGCACAATGTGGAGACGTGAGTGCACAGAAGCACACAATGACATTTGAGGAAGTTAAATTGGCGGCAGATGGACTTCTCTGTTTTCTGCTGCACAAACATTTAATCATGTAGAAAACTTAATAAACAAAGAAAAACCTAGTGATATTTTTCTCCCTTATTTTAATGTGGCTCTGGTCAGTCCATGAAAAATAGGCAGATTTGGACAGAAACCGTCCTATTGATCTGTCGGTGCCATTGATCTGAGTTAATGCAACAACACAGTCTGTCAATCAGCACCATTTTAACATGATCTACTGACCATCATCCAGCAGGTCTGAGCCCTCGAGCAGCGCTGTCACCACTCTCTCATATGTGAACATTGTGCCATCACTGCGTAAGTTATGCATTTGATCAGCTGATTCTGGCCTGATGCTCCTTTCATCAACGCGACACCAGAGTTTGACGGTCAAAACATCACTGAAGCAGTGCTTCTATAGCGCGCACAGCATCCTCTCTTCACTGCAGCGTCACCAGACTTCACACACGCACCGCCGCGGGTGTGAAGCTTTTCCTCTCCCTAACACACTTTACTCACGCTTTATTTTCTCATTCAGTGGCTGTTAATATTGACTATTGTTTTATTTCAATTATTTTCCTATTCTAGAAAGGTTAACTGGAGCCTTTTTTTTTCATCCCCGCTGTGTTTTGTGTGAACATTTACTGCAGCGTATCTTTGTGTGTGTTTTTGCACCTGCTTGTCAGTCGTACTATTTCCGGTGCTAAAACAATCACTGCAAACAGTTCCAGATTTGATAAATTCCATTGCGCCCACTGTATTAATTTATTTGCATGTCCTCCTCCCATTATTTTGCTCCCCTTAAGAGATCTGCCTACTTTACATATTTATCAGAGGGAAATGCACTAAACTGATTGAGGGCGCATTCTGACTCGCTGAACACGCGCAGTCCTGATTCCCTGGAATTTATACTCCTTATTAGAGTGTGGAGTGATGTTTTCACACATTTTAATTCCCCTTAAAACTTCATTAAAGATTAACTGAACCCCCTGGTTTTTACTGACCTGCCACTAGGGGGGAGATTCAAATGCCTTGATTATGGGAGCGGCTCTTGGCATATGCTGAGTTTGTAGGGGGGAAGGGGGGCTTTGCCCACGTTACAATTATTAGCTCCACCCCTTTTGTCACGTGACAATTATTAGATCCGCCTTTTTGTCATGTGACAATTATTAGCTTCGCCCCTGTTGTCACGTTACAATTATTAGCTCTGCCCCTTTTGTCACATTACAAATATTAGCTCCACCCCTTTTGTCACGTTATAAATATTAGGTTCGTTCTGTTGTCATGATGCAATTATTAGCTCTGCCCCTTTTGTCGCATTACAATTATTAGCTCTGCCCCTTTTGTCACGTTACAATTATTAGCTCAGCCTTTTTTATCACATTACATTTATTAGCTCCACCCCTTTTGTCGCATTACAATTATTAGCTCTGCCCCTTTTGTCACGTTACAATTATTAGCTCTGCCTTTTTTATCACATTATAATTATTAGCTCCACCCCTTTTGTCACGTGACAATTATTAGCGCCGCCTTTTTGTCATGCGACAATTATTAGCTTCGCCCCTGTTGTCAAGTTACAATTATTAGCTCCGCCCATTTTGTCACGTTACAATTATTAGCTCCGCCTTTTTGTCACGTGACAATTATAAGCTTCGCCCCTTTTGTCACGTTACAATTTTTAGCTCCACCTCTTTTGTCACGTTACAATTAGCTTCGCCCCTTTTGTCAGGTTGCGGCTATTAGCTGCGCCCTTTTAATCACGTGACAAATGTTTGCTCCGGCCCTTTTGTCACGTTACAATTATTAGCTACGCCTCTTTTGTAACGTTACAATTATTAGCTCCGCCCCCTTTTGTCAAGTGGTAATTATTAGCTCCACCCCTTTTTTCACATTACAATTATTAGCTCTGCCTTTTTTGTCACGTTACAATTATTAGCCACGCCCCTTTTGTCACGTCTTCTACCTGTACCATACAGACTCCTCTCCCATATGCTGTAATCACTGCCCAATGTTGGATTCACTCATTTTGTCTGGATTTTAAGGCAAAAATCCCGAATTACACTTAAGATTTATAGTAAAAAATACAGACTGTGTGTTCCAGCAACAAGACAAATCTTATCAGAAATTTAGATCATTCATGCTTGACTGCTTCACATCTCTTTTTTGTTTTGGGGAAAAAAATAGAAAAATAAAATTTAAAATTTAAAATTTAAAATTTAAAATTTAAAATTTAAAATTTAAAATTTAAAATTTCTCACTATGTCACCACCACAAAGTAAGATTTTATCAAGTTTTTTTTTAGCTCGTCAATCATTTAACAGGCAAGGTACAGATTTCAATCTGAAATGTTAAGAAGGAAACTTCTGCACTTACCTCACAATCTGATGTATTTAGATCCTGGACGAGCCCCCAACAGCTGATCGCGCTAAACCATAACAATGAAGGAGCCTCTGAGAAGAGACGTTGGCAAATGTTATCTGTACGATAGCATCTGGCCTGCCTAGGGCAGTTTGACCAGAACGGACTAGGAGAGATTCTATAATCACATCCTGTATTAGCAAACAGACTACAGTGGTTGGAAACTAATGTGGAAAGCATTTAATGCAGCATGTTTTTACCTTCTCGTAGTTGTTACTGAAACACTGAATAAATGGAACCCAGAGATGGGTGACTTTTATCACAGCGGAGACCACTAGAATGTGGGGGGTGGGCGCGCTGTGGAGGTGCTAGTGTCTGTGCCGAGATGATGCTGTTCGAGATGATGCTGTTTGCTGTTGGGTGGCCCTTGCTGTTCCGGTGGTTGGGGTCGCTGTCGATCACCTGGTGGATTTGTCCTGCTATCTGCGGGCCGATGGGTGGGTCCGAGCACCCTTGGCTGGGGGCTGCTATACCACACCTGGTGTGTGCCGTTGGTGTGCCTCCTTCTTGCGGTGGCGGCCGGTGGTCGCCCAGAGGCTTGCCCTTGGGGGTTCCCGGTCCCGGGGGGTGCCCTTAGGCTCAAGCGGGCTTGGCCTGCTGGCTGGGCCCCTCTTTGCGGGCGGCGCAGGCCGCGCCTTTGCATGCCTGCGAGTGCAGCACAGGGTGACCCCTGTCTGGGTGGTGCTTTGCCGGGCCAGGGTCTGCATCTCGGGGATGTGCGCGCCGCATACTGGTATGACGGTCTGGCTGGTGCCCTTGGGAGGGCGGTCCTGACTTTGACAACAACTAAGGCTCATCAGGTGAGCAACAATGATGAAGGGTGATATGGAGCGCTCTGAGGGGTTCCCTTGGTTTCCCAGGCGGCTGGGAATGTGGCCGTTGTCCTTGGGCGGGCTGTTGCCGGTGCTGCTTCTGTTCCAGTTCTTTCTGGCCTGGGATCCAATCTCTGGGGGTGGGGGTGGGGGGTTGTGTGTTGGCGGGGGGCCTTGAGATTGAGGGTTGGGGTTGGTGGCGGGAGGTGCTGGGTCCTTGGCTCCTTGGGGCTTTCTTCGGTGTGTATGTGGGGGGCTGTGGCTGCCTCTCGGCTTGGGATCTCGAAGGTGTCTGGGGGGCTGCTCGGTCATGGGGGGGTGGCCTGGGGCTCCTTGGCCCCCGCTCTTTCTGCTGGCCTGGCTGCATCTTCAGGCCCAGGGCGGTGCTTGGGTTTGCAGAAGCGGTTCTTGCACAAACATTGGTCTATGATGGCATGCCTTGGGCTGTGGGATAAAACTTGTACTGGGCTTAACCTTAGACATGTTGATGCCAAATACCTGTTTTAGGTATTACCACTCACTCCTTCCCTCTGTCCACAGCCTCCACCATTATACCTAAGCTCCACACTTGTTACCAGACTGGCTGTACGAATTACACAACACAATATGCACAACTATAACATCCCATCTCACTCTCACTTTAAAACAGTCAACTCTTCCTCACCCTTTCCATTTCCTACCCTGACTCCCTCTTCCCTGTTCCCTTCCCCTACCACCAAGATGTATCACTGCCTTTTTTCTATACCCTGACTCCCTGTTTCCTTCCCCCACACCTAGGTGTAACACTGCCCTCTCTTTTTATATCCTCCTTATAATAAAGTGTTTCTTACCCTTCCTTAGGGAGGGCTGGTGATGGTCACAATTATGGAATAAAATATATTCATTTATTTAATTGCAATAACAAAACAAGCATTGCTGTCTTTAAATGATTGCACTTCTTGTAGTGTTGACTTTTGACAGAAACAATAAATGATTTTATGAAGCCACTTTGTTATATATGTATCAGTCTTATGATATGCTACAATAATGTAATTTAAATGAAAATACCTTAAGGTGATGACATTTCGCAGCAATTTTTAGGTAAGATTTAAAAATAGATTTATTAGATTAATCAATTACAGATAATAATTAATTAATCACACAATGTTTTTATCTATTAAAATCACTAATGAAAACAAATTCTCAAGCAACATTTTTGACCTTTTTTTCTTTCTTGTTGGAGTAAATGGTGCTTGATTCATTGATCTATGAGGCCTACACTATGATTTAACTACTACACTAAAACTGTTTCTTAAAAATATATTGTTGGTTGCAATAGTTTGCAAATCAAAAGGAATAACACCTTTATTGTGCTACTTTGAGAATTGACACATCATTGTATTTGGCACATGATATCAATGAATAGCAGGATAACCTAATAGTTTGATTAAAGAACTGGTGGAATTTTTTTTTGTAATTGAACATAGTCACTAAATACAGACATTATCAAAAGAAAAAACTGCCATTAGGCTAAATAATTCAATTCAACTTTTTTTTAATATATAGCACTAATTACAACAATAGTCATCTTGTAGCGCTATAAAAAGCTAAATATAAAATGCCAAATCCACATGTAAAAGCATCAGCTACAGTGGGGAGAAAAAACTCCCTTTTAATGGGAAGAAATCTCCAGCAGAACCAGGCTCAGAGGTGCCTCGAATGTTTGGTGTAAGTGGACAGAAAGAGGAGAACAGAACAGGATAGAGAGATAGAACATCAGAGTATCATAGATAAGCATTTGTTGCTATAGTGTACTTGGTATTTGATGATTGAAGTTCATTTTGGATCATTTACAAGTGACACTTTTTGAAACTTCATTTGTTCACTGTACTTGCCTGTCATGCCCACTCCTTGTGAACAATATGATGGAATATTTGACCTGTGCCTTTCCTGCAATGAAGTGTAACCAAGAGATTCTATTGAATCCACAGTTTTGTTCTGCCTCACTCCTACAAGCCAAACCCTGAAAATAATTCTTTAGTGCTGAAGTAGAACATTGCACACCCTGATATTGGATTATAAGTACAGCAAACGTTTGGATCTGATATTGTTCTTGTGCTTATTGTGGCTTGTTCACCCTGTATTGACCCGAATAAATCATTAGCTTCAGCAAAACGTCTTGAATGTCTTAACCAACCTCAGTTGTGCATCTTCAAACATACGTCTATGATTAAAACTTCATGGAAAACTATTTTAGCAGATGAAGTAAATTTCACTGTGACACAAAGCTGTGCACTTTGCCCTCTGATCATGGAGATGTGGCCAAGCTTTTCTTTACAGCTCCTGAACATTCTGCTCTACATAAAGGGAATGAATGAAAGACATTGGAACCTCAGTCTACTAATCTTCTCTCTTTTTGTTGAGCGAGACAGGAAAAAAAGGGGTGATTTAAGAGGCCAGACAGCTTTATCGGATCCCCAATTAGGAGCAACCACACACAGAGTGGGAATACTAATGCAAAAACAAAAACAAAAATAAATCAGTGTAATACATAATGGAAACAAGTCACAAACACTAAAGATATACTTTGCACAATACTCACACAGGCATTGTAAAGTGGTAAGATGAAGCTTTTATTGCTGTTTGTCTATGTGTGGGTGGTTACTGTGGTTGGGAAGACGTCAAGCAGTGTGAATCCATAGTGTTCAAACAGGGAAAGAAAACACAAATTGGATACTGTATGAGCCAAATAAGGACAGACATTACATTTTTCACCACACTTACACAAATGCACATGTTCGTGGTATACATTAGCAACACTGTCAGTAATTGACATCTGGCTCTAATACACCACTACAAATTTGTTTTAGAGTCCTTTGTTGTCAAATTTCAATGCGGATTGACACAATAAGATTGACAACTTTAATGCTGTTATGTAGTTTTAAGGAATGAAGCTTGATTCCATTATTTTAGGGGGTGGTGGGGGGATGAGCAGTGGAAAGCATTAAAGTGAAAAAGAGGTGAAAGAAATCACGACACAACCCTCTCTATCAATTTGTTTATTCTGAGGACTTCTGCAGTTTTCATTGGTGTCTCTTTCCCTTTGTTAGTGGGAAGTGCAGGCCAATGATATTTCAATTTGAAATGGTAAATGTTCAGTGTTTCTTAAAGCGAGGTGCACACATGAAGACAAGTGGGCTTCCCGACCAAGGACGAACCAAGGAGTATTTTTACAAAATTATCCTATAAGATTATCCTGTGCTCTGAGGTGTGCTAAGAGCGAATTTGTCCTAATAATCGGCTCTGAAACGGGTCGTCCCTAACAATCATAAATATTAAACTTCTTCAATATTTAAGACCAAAACTGTGTTGGGAAAGCGACGTCTCATGACCTCGTAATTTGTGACGTGGAACCAAATGTATCAAGAAGCGAGCAGACGGAGAGACACGTAATGCTGGCTTCTTGGCAAAAAATTTAAAAATCCAATTTGAGTTCAACTGAGTTCAGCAGCCGCACATCAATTTATCTCAAACATGGCTGACCGCTATAATATTAGATTTTTTTCTCCAACTTTACCGAGTACAAGCTCTGACTTTAGGCAGCGTTCCAAGTCATTTTCAAGTAGTAGGTCGGGAAAATCCGGAGTTCTGAGTTGCTTAAAACGCAGCATTTGATCCCGTTATTAGATCTTTAGTTAGATGTTTGATCATGCGAGTGTAAGTGTTGGGAGTTATCAAAGTAAACCACACAGTGTGACACAAAACTGTTCTATGCCTGATTTTATATCTTCTTGTGTGGGGTCTATAACAGATAAAATATCTCATGTGTGGACCCCACTTTTCTAGCCTGCTGGAGTCAGTGAAATTGTTTCCATTGTTATGTTACTATAGAGACATTTCTTTACAATAATTTTACTCATTTGAGCTTTTTTTAAATTTTGAACTGTATAATAACTCAAAATCACAACATTTTTGACACATTCTTTAGATAACATGTTGGTGATTATATAATTTTAGCCATTATGATGTTACTGTGTATCTTTTTACCTTCATAGTGACATAACAAAAGTGACAACAAGTGAATGTATGCAACAGTTTGAAACACACAACAACAACTGGAAAACAAAGACATTGTTTTCTCTTTCCCCATTTATTTCTATATACTTTGTGCTTGCACGCACATATGCACAGCTCAAGAAAAATAGGTGTCCCTGTTATAGGAAAAACATCCTTGCATGAGATATTTGTCATGTATTAAGCACATGCAAACACTAGCAAGCTGTTATAGCAAACACACACGTACCAGATAGCACAAGCACACACCTGTACGCTTCCATGCTCACAGGTTTGATACTTAAGTCGCAACATAACATACTTATATTGAATTTGCCACAGTTCCATTTGCAGTGTGTGTTGTGTGTGTGTGTGTGTGTGTGTGTGTGTGCGTGTGTGTGTGTGTGTGTGTGTGTGTGTGTGTGTGTTTATCTGAGATGTTGCCTTTTGTGGAGATTAATGTGTGTGTTTAATGTTGTGTTTATGTGTGGGCGAATAGTCCAGCGATGTTATTTCACAGTGCTTTCCACGTCCGTAGCTTTGAATTGGTTCAGCAAAGCCAGACACCACAGATCGTGTTGAGCTCCACTGTGAGTTTAAAAAAAAAAAAAAAAAGTACCAGGCAAACATCAGATGTGATTTCAGCCTGTCACCATCCTTACAATGTGTAAATGCCCTAAAAATATCCTAAATTACCCAATAGAAAATGTGTTAAGACAGAGTATTGTTCGAGGGTTTGATTTTTGGCTTGCAAAAAGCAGTTATTTTCCCTCTGCCAATTTTCAGATCATAAGCTGCTCATCTGTCATGTTATGTGTGATAGCAGCCTTTTAAAGCCATTCTCTGTCTTTATTTCTGAAGTCTTCTGTTCCAATAGAGTTTGATGTGAGGCTGTCAGACGAGTCTGCGTTTCCTTTTTCTCACTGACAGAAGCAGTTGGCTGACAGAGACTCTCCTGATGGTGACAACTAAATGATCTCTTCTTTATTAAACACCTCTTACTATCGCTCCATCTCCCCCCTCACTACTTGGCTTCCTTCTTGTGTCTGTTTTATCTTTTGACTGACTGCACTTCCTTTCCTGGTCTATTTCTCATTCCTCAGAGTCTCTCTCTTTCATCCTTGCTTTTTCCCCCCCTCTACTATTTTTTTTTTTTTTACTCACAGCCTCCCGCATTGTATCCTCATTGAATTGCAGCTGTCTTTCCATTTGTTATCTGCTTTTTCTCTGAGGGAATATACTTCTTTCCTTCACCTGGAGCGACTAGTCAGTCAGCTAGCCAATCAATCAGCTTGTCGGGTTGTCAATCTGTTTGATAGTCGCTCAGGCATCCAGTCAATCATTGTGCAGCAGTGTGAAAACATTAATTAAAAAGTCTCATCCACAGAGTCAGGTAGTCTTCCAGGTTAATCTTAGCTATTCAACCTTTTCTGTCCGTCTCTTTCTCCAGTCTTTCTCAGGCTCACCTTTGTCTTTTTTTTTAAAGCAGTGTCTGATGAGAAAACATTATTACCTTCATTTTTAAAACCTGAGAACAGAGAGCAGTAAAAAGGAGGTGAGATGGAAGGAAAAAGAAAGAAGGTGAACTTATGAGAGAGACAGATGTGTCAAGCATAGAGTTACATGGCGAGAAATAAAAGTTTGCAGAAAGAACAAAAAGATTGATGAACGGTGAACGTGTGGGCCCTCGTAATAGATTTAGGTGTCATAAAGATGGTCATTATCATTAATTATAAACTACCGCTGTATGTTGAAACCTAGTCGCAGTGGAAATGGATAAATTAGTTTGATAGATGGTGGGAGAATTAAAGAAACATATTTTTTGACACATTTCTAAAACACGACTTGACTTAGTGCAGCATGTGTTTTGGTTGCAGAACAGAAACTCACCGAATAGAGCTGTTATTGGCAATTAAAATAAAGGGTTTGCTCGTAAATCAAAGCTAAAATTGTAACTAGAACAAATCTAAATTAAGCAAATCTGTGAGGTGACTTTTATTATCGCTAATTTAAAATACATTTTACACAAACAGGCCTATCTCACTTTGCAGATGACAGAAGGACCCGATGCAAATAAATTACAAAGTTAACTGACAGAGAACTCACAATCACTTCTATGGTCAATAAAGAGAACAAAATTAACCCATAATTCATGTTTTCTGGTCTCAAACTAATCTGCGATACCTAGATCAGGGATCGGCAATCTGTGGAAACCTGTGGCATTGAAAATAATGGGTGATATTTTCTGTGTTGCCTCGGGGATGGATTGGAAGCATGGTACAGAGGTGGCCATCTCCCTTTGCCCTGGCACCGCCGGTGGGTTTCTGTCTCTGACACTAAACGTTGGCACACAGCAGGTCAGTTACCCATCGGGTCTGTCACCCAGTGGCCACCGTTCTCTCAACCACTCTTACAGACCGCTACCAGTCTCCATCATCAAACAGAACATTGGTAGCCTTATAGCAGCCTGAGTCAGGGTTACCACTTAACATATATATATATATTTATAGAGAGAGAGATAAACATATCTATAGTTGTGGATCTCAGCCTCCTGTTTGCGTGGTGGGCAGGGCTTAAGTAGCTTCTAAGGTTGTCGACCCCTGACCCCAGTTACCCCTCATAAAAAGACTGGCCAGCGGAGCCTAAAACTTGAGGCAACAACTACATCACATCCAAATGTCATCATTTTGCACCGTTTTTTTTTTAGGTGATACATCTTCTTTCCTCCATGAACCAATTTTGAAAATGAACTGACATCATTAACCAAACCTTACAAATGTGTACCAGCACAACCTGAGTTACAATCCCGTATTACTTTAGATGACTTACAAGGCACTGAGCATGTTTCTCTGTTGTTCTTGCAGATATGGGAAGATTGTATCAACAAAGGCTATATTGGACAAAAACACCAATCAATGCAAAGGTGAGTTAGTGACTGTTCTTCTGCTCTTACACAACCACATACTTGTTGAAGTTTCTCCTGAAAACCAGTAAATGACAACTGGGTGCTATTGGGGCTAAAAGGCTTGAAGACAAGTCAATCATATAATACTATACAGTATGTGTTTGCTGTGTGTGAGTTCATGCTGACAGATTCACTATATTTATTTGGGCGACTGTGGCTCAGGTGGTAAAGGGGTCATTTTTTGATCGAGAGGTTGGGCGTTTGATCCCATTGCTTTATCTGTCTATGTGTCGAAGTGTCCTTGGGCAAGACACTGAACCTTAAGTTGCTCCCAAAGGTTGATTAGCGCCTTGCCTGGCAGCACAGTCCCAGTCCATTTACCATTTTATTTCATCTAAATAATGCACTTTGAAAGTGTCGTTATTACTGTTTGACTTTTTAAGATGTTCAAATCAGAATTTCATACTCAATTAGGCAGCTTTTGAAAACAAGATGATGGAATTGTTGCCGTAGGACAAATCAAAAGCAAAAACAGCATACACCAGCTCCAATGTGTTTCAGATCACCAGGATGATGACTAAGGCTCACTCAAGTGGCTCCTGATGAGGGCCTGCTTGATTGTTGGAGTGGTCTGAACAAGATGCTAATCAATATGATTGTGGTGGTCTGCTTCTGAAGAGGATCACACGTACATGTGTAGAGCGTGATTGCTCGGTTGGTGTTCTCTAAAGTATACTGGCAGGGTTGTGGGACAACACAAATTCCACATTATCACCTTTTCAGTTTCAACAGGGTGAGTAAAGGAGCATCCATTCTGATTGATACTGATAACACAAATGTAAATAGAGTTCAGTCCGGTGATTAGATCACTTTAGATAAATCAATTGAAGAAGCGATTGTGCTCTTATTTGATGCGGCCCTAAAATACTTTTTAAACCTAAATTATTCTAATTAGCTGGTCACGGTACCAACTTCAGCATCATGCAATCAAAATATGGCTTAGACCTTTGAATGCACATGGAAATGTCATTCCTGAAATAGTTATTGTGTAGCCTTGGGATGAAATAAACTGATTATCACTGATTCTTTTGTTTCCCCGTCTCCTTTATTTTCTCATTTAATGTTTCATTAAATTAGATTTTTAAAGTCGTTAATCAATGTTGGCCTGTTTTGAATCCAGAGCGTGCCATCACCGTGGGATTTTAAGCAAGTCTCGTAACAGTTTCCAGGACTCACTTGAAAAAGAGATTTCTGATTTCAATATGGCTCTCCCTGTTAAAAACAATATTGAAAAAAAATTAATAGATAAATAAATTTGTATCGTAGATTATGGTTTCTTACTGCTGTGGTATAGATACACATGGACTTCATTAGATTGAAAGTAAAAAAACAAGCTTTGGTAATTAAATTATGAATTGGGATGGGTTATTTTCCAGTTCATTCATTTTTTTATATTATATATACATATATCAAGAAAGCATAATATTTTCAAATTCTGAAGCTACTGTAGCTCAAAAATGTAAAATAGTGTAACTTTAGGTTTGACACTTAAAAACATCGTGTCATAAACCAGAAACGTTCATCTTGTGGGTTTAGATCTAAAAGTAGGCCCATCACCGTCTCTCTTTTTTTTGTAATAACAGGCCTTAATCCAGTTAAGTCAATTTATTATTAAGCTGTCTGTCATCTATCCAAATTTCTAACAGCAAATGTTAACAATTTGTAATAGAAACCTCATAGTTTTGTCTCATTTGAAATATTTACAACTGTACAACTCCTCACTTTATTCTAATACAGTGTTTCCCAACCTTTTTTGTCTCATGTACCCCCCGAGGCCTCTCTTCAGGTTAGGAGAACCCCTTCGTCACTCCAATTTAGTAACCTTTCTTGTTTTATTTACATGTTGTTAATAGCTTGAAAATGTTAACCCTGTACGGGTAACGCACACTAAATTACCGCAATTTTTACTAATGTGCATAACATGTTAGTAACAATTTAGTAGGATATTAAGGCCACAATGTTGTTTATTTTATTAATGCACTTTATTGTCAACGGGTGGAAAAGCTGTTTGATGAGAATGTACACTTTCTGAAATAGGCTTAAAAATGACTCAGCATGTTGGAAATAGATTCATCAATGTTTCCAAGTACCCCCTGCAATGTGTTCAAGTACCCCTAGGGTTACACGTACCCCTGGTTGAGAACCACTGTTCTAATAAACTGTTTAGTCAACATACACCCTACTCTAATTACAAGTGTTAATAATTCCCATTAGTTTTTTTGTTTGGACGTTGTAGACTGTACAGTATACGTGTGTGTGTGTGTGTGTGTGTGTGTGTGTGTGTGTGTGTACTTGTATTTTCAGGTACATTTATATACGTATTAATTTTTCATGGTAATACATACATTACAATAATTTAATTTAACTAAGTATTTTCTTGTGTTTCTTGTTTCACCATTCCTATATTATCTTCACATTTGGAGTCATTGTTACAGAGTAATTTACCCATGGGATTATTAAAGTAATTCTGATTTATGTATTTATTTTTTAATATAATAAATGGGTGTCATATTTCCATCGCGGTACATAATAATTAACACTAACTCATGGCAACACACACGTCACAAAATGACAATTATAAAATGGTTTACCAGGTGTGTTGTATGTTTAAAGAAAATACCAAACAGAATATCCACCTGTTACCTGTAATATTAAAATTATTTTAAGGAACTTTTAACACTTTTCAATTTAAGGCAGGTAAGCACCGTGAAATGTTACGTGAAAGAAGCAATAATCCTGAAGGAGCCATTTGTCATTGTAGATATGAACGCACTATAGACTCGATCCATTAGTTCAATGATTTGATCATTTTAAAGACTGACCATTGTTATTATTTATCATCAGCTAACCAAACTACTGAGTGTGTTCACATGAGCAATGTTTGCAAGCATTAGTCTCTATCAGACTTCACTGCTTGTGCTGTGGACATCAAGCATATCTTAGCCTGTTGTTCACTCACAATGAAGGAGTTTCATTATCCGTTAGCCATTAGAGCGCCTTACAACCGGATAAGTGTTGGTTTGATTGCAAAGGCATTCATTGGGGGCAAGATAAGTGCTTAGCGTGACTAAAAGAGCTCAAATTGGCACAGAGAGTCCCCCTGGAAAGGCAAGGATAAATGGGTGGAGGCACAGAGTTGGAGGTGGGGGAGAAAATATTCACAGGCTGACAGAAATGGAAGGCGGGCTTTAAATACTAAGGATTTAGTCCACTCGCCAGATTAATTTTTTTTTAATTCTTGGGTACCAAAAACAAAGGATAGGTAAGAAATCTCTTGTCAATTTGCTCGCGAAATATAATTTTTTATGGTTCATACCTCAGATCCGAAAACTGGTGTTTTTGCAAGGAACATACAGTACATGTAATTGTTTCTAGAGCTGTCAAACAACTGCATAAAAAAGCTGCATCTAAAATACCTGAAGTCGTATATCGTTGCAATTTACCAGTTTTTATAGGCAAGGCAAGACAATTGTATTTGTAAAGCGCATTCCACCCACTGGACTTTTAATCAAGGCTCACGCAGGTGCTGTTCAATCAATAACTAGCCCAAGCAAAGCTTTGAGTCAAAGCTTTTCAGCCAATCAGTGGCTTGCACACCACACGTCGACTCTTAAGCCCGCCTACAGGCTGCATCGTCACCAGGAAGTTGCTTTCCTCATGCTGCGTTCATTGCAACTCAGAACTCTTGTATAATCGACCCGGTGTTTCAATCTGGAGTCAGAGCTCCCACACTGTAAAGTCAGACTTCCTATAAAATCATTTGTCTGACGTCCCACAACAACGATGGCACCTTACATATCATAGAAAATGTCATTCAGAATAATAATAGCTTTAATCACACAAATTTCACTGAATTTTCAATTGAGAAATAAAATACTTTTGATTTGCCTTTATATGCTTTACATGATTAAAAAATGCAACAGAAAACTTTGAACTGTTTAAAAATCAATAAAAATATATATTTTTTAACATTCAACTGGATTTAAAATCAACATAAAAACATTGAATCAACAATAATATGATTACAAATCTCCCTCTCAGTCATAAGCAGTGCCTTTAACTTGGATTTCAAATTATTCACATTAGATGCTGACTTCAGTGTCACCATGTTTGCTGTGAGCTCTGGGCTCCACTATCTGACCTGTGTCCATAGATCTGAGAGACCTGCTGGGTTCATACCTGACTAACATCTCACTGATGGATTCTGGACCAAACCCATTCACAGACCAGTTGTAGCTGTCTGATGCTCTTCTGGGGGGATTCCGGTCAGAAGACCATTAAAATAGTCGACTCTGCTGCAGATAAAAGCATGGACCAGCTTCTCCTGATCCTTCTGAGTCAAGCACACTCCCTTCCATTCTCTCCTAAACACACACATACACACCCGCACACGCACACACTTTTTCGACTTTCCTCCTCACCCAACTTTAACTCACTGCCACCCTTACGTTCCCTTTTCGTGCTGTCTCTCTCCTGTTTCCTTTGTACCCTGTTCACCTGTTCTAATGGCCCAAGGCCAGAAACTCTGGGAGAGAGTGGAACAATTCTCATGAAGTGTGTGAGTGCTTATTTTGTGCTTTCGTGTGTGTCCATGAATGCATATGAGGTTATATAGCCTTTCATAAGAACTTGTTTTTTCCTTATTCTTGAGGGGAAGGTTTCTGAGGCCAGAGTGAGCATGATGAATTTTCATTTATTTATATTCAGAAGGCCATAGATGGGACCACAGGGCACAAATGAGCAATATTATTTGATTTAGACATGTCTTCTTTTGTTCTTTCTGTATTCAGAGACTACCTTATCCTTGTACTAAGAGACTGAGGTTTGCTACAAGTACTTCCAATGTATATTAAGATAAGAGGTGAGAGGAGATGGTTTGGAAAAGATGTCCATCAGTTTAGACAGCAGACAAATGTCCAACAGTCCATCAAGCACAGAGAATGAGTGTCCTTGACCAAGACAATAAACCCCTGCTCGAGTGTTCTGTCACCAATACTTGAACCTGACCTCCCTCATGAAAGTGCATTCTCAGAAAACACAATTCTCCCTTTGAAGGATGGATGGACATAAAAAAAAGAAAGAAAGATGTCATACTCTCTTCAAGGCTGATGTTTTGTCAGAGCAGCATTAAAATGAGTACATGGAGAGAAAAGTTCCGATAGAAAAGTGAGAGGTTTGTTTTGATAAGTGGGATTTGTCTTTGATGTTAAGACAACACTCTTTGCCAGGATTGCATTAAAAACCACAACACCCCACCATGAACAACATAACAATTTACGTTGGAAATCCTTTTCTTGTACTGGAATGCTAAGAAGGTGATCATTCCATTGTGTCAATTGGCCACGGTTACATGATGTTTTTTAATTCAGAATTATTTATTCCGAATGATGTAATTTACAAGGAAAACAGGTTTATTTGGCTTTAGATAATTCCGCTTGAGGTCTGGGGGTTGGGAAGGCTCTGATTGGACAGGGGGAGAACATGTCTTATCACGTCTATCAGGAAAAACACACAACAAACCTTTTATTGTCAGCTGTAACACAGAAGACCACACATGTATTTTGATTGTAGTTTTGAAGCAACAGCTCGACAATAACACACGGTTTCAGTTTGGAACTCGGAGTGGAAGAGAGATAGGAACTAATCACTGGTAAAAATCCCAGTAAAACTCTGGAAAACAATCACCAGGAATAAATAGTTGCTCCCTAGTAAAAATAGTAGCTCCAAAACCTGGTAAAATGATAAACTGGTGATATTACAGCCTGTGAATGCAGTACGGGGACGCATTTACTCCGCCTCTGGGTCCTAGTGCCAGCCGTCTCGTGAAGCCTGCTCCGTCTACCGAGGTCCGCGTGTGTTTAATAAGTCTGTGTGTGTCCGTGTGAAAGTCTGCATGTTTATGCCTCCGTCCATCCACTCTTTTCATTATATCCATGTCTTTTAGGGCTCTTATTAAATAGTCTAGGCTGGAGTCTGGGCCGCCGCCGTCTTAGATTACGTCATCACCCACGCGTCTTTGCTGCAAGTCACGCAAGCGC
This sequence comes from Gouania willdenowi, assembly GCF_900634775.1. Classification (NCBI taxonomy): domain Eukaryota; kingdom Metazoa; phylum Chordata; class Actinopteri; order Blenniiformes; family Gobiesocidae; genus Gouania; species Gouania willdenowi. Next base: position 20,597,942 of record NC_041059.1, read on the forward strand.
AGAACGATAAGAATGAACTTAAAGCGGAATTAGGCAAGTGAAATGTTTACAAGAAAGATGAATTATCTAATTCAGAATTAACTTTAATTTGGAATTAAATTAGCATTAGGAATGATGTGTTTGTAAGGTTAGGTTAAAGATAAATGAACTTTTATTCCGCTTTAAAGAGAAATTAAAGCTCCCATGTAAACGTGGCCATAGCTGCCTTTTAAGATTTGTGGGTTCGTGTTCACAACTTTAGTTTGTCGGCTATGTCATATACTGTCATCCTGTTTAAGGTGTGAGCTGCAAGACTTTGTGCAGGGCATTATTGTTTTTAAAAAAATCACAATATTATAAAATAAAAATATTTTTTTGGCAAGAATACAACTATATTTTTCCTTTGAAAAAATATTTTAGAAAAAGGGCATGATTCAAGAAAGTAGTTTTGATTTTGAAAAGAGAAGCAAGAAAATATTCAACGAAAGCCTAAAATAAAGTAAGATAATAAAATAGTAGTGGCAATTTACCTGTGGTTTAATGGTTTTATATATTTAATCATTAGACTGGCAGTATGTAGTGCAACAAACATTATGATAGATAAAATCCATCCATCTTCAAACCCACTAATTCCCATTTATCAGGGTCGCAGGGGTCTGCCGGTGCCAATTATGATAGGTAAAATGTGTTTTTGAATTATTCTGGAGTGAAATGAAAGCATACAATCACAGAACAAATGAACCTTGATATGTTCAGATTTAATACAGTGTTTGTCACAACGAGAACTTTGTGCAAATCATATTAATTTATACTTTAGTATGCAGTTTTAGTATGGTTTTTTTTTTAGCTAAATGGTGGGTTTCTAATTAGCTCTAGAACAAATATTTGTGTTTGTGGTGCAGATTTTGCGGTGAAAGCAGCTTGCACCCTTTGAACAGGGAGAAATCCTTTGCTTATAAGCAAAAATAAGTTGCACAGCAAATCCTGAAAAAGACGGGCAGACACGAACAGATGTTAGGAATAACGAGCTGACCGCGTGGTTATGTGAGACTTCCACTTTCTCACTGTGTTCTTGTGTAAAACTTCTCATGAATTAGACTTTCAGTTGATTGGGTTCATTTAGCCTGCTGCTGAAACAGCACTAATAACATTTCAAATCTTTCTCTTGAGAAATATGCTTTTTTTTATCACCACACCCAAACCTACAGTCTTACCCATCCCACCCAACAAACTGTATGTTTTTCTAAAACTCAGATGAAACAGGATGAATGAAGAAAATGAAAAAGGGAAACATTGTAGTTTTCTGTCTGTAACAGACCTTTGGGTGCTTTCCCTCAAACTCAAATGAGGTCCCCAAAGCCTCAGTCTAACAGTTAAATGGTTTGCACAGTCTCACACATAAATTTAGATTCATTTGCAATAAAATTTACTGGAGCTTGTTCTCTTTGTCTCTTCATTTCTTTAAATGTGGCTCTGCAACAGTTTAATTGCAGCAGTAAATGCAGATAGTTTATCTTCAAAGTTGTCCCATTCAGCATTAAGCTGGACTAGTTTGTACTGACTGATTTTGGAAAGAAATGACAGCATCTGTAATGTCCTGGGATACCAAATGTCACGCAAAAGAAGCGCAGTCGTTTTTCACATTTAAACCAATTCTTTTGAAATCGAATGCTTTTTCTTACCAATGCAAATGCATCGGCGTGATGTTCACGACATGCAGATCTGAAGAGCTACCGACTCCAAAGCGATTGTGAAGATTCCCTGCGTTAAAACACATTTAATGAAGACCTTGCAGGTTGTAGTTAAATATATCAGCTGGCTTTGACACGTTCATTAAATCAATGCAGTGTTAAACAAAAAAACAAAAAAAAAAACACAGGCTGTGCTTTCTGACTGGAATTAGCACTCTTCTTTCAGCAAAAATTCACAGATATCATTTTCTTCCCGCTATCTCATCATTTTGTTCCCCTGTGTTTGTTGTGTATGTTGTGTGTACAGGCTATGGCTTTGTGGATTTTGACAGCCCAGCAGCAGCCCAGAAGGCTGTAGCTTCGCTCAAAGCCAGCGGAGTGCAGGCACAGATGGCAAAGGTAAGCATCACATCGCCAAGCTCGCTGGTCTGAGTAAACTTTTATTTATTTAATTTGATTTGGATTAAGTTATATTTTCATGTTTTTAACACATTGATGATGATGAGAGGTGACTTGTGTTGTTTTTGTAGTCTATTGTTTATCATTTTCTTGTGAGAGGTCTGACTTTCAGGCAATGATGAGATTGATTGAGGTCTTAGTACCAGCTGTGGTTATGATGGCTTTATTGATCAAACTGCTGAGAGGATTAAAGTAACAGTGTTGCAGGATATGATGGCTAAACCGTATGGAAAACATCAAATAACCCTTTTTCTAAAGTAGCATCTGTTTGCCTCTCCTTTAACTCGTGTGCTTTTCTGCTCTGTGTTGAACATCATAATGCATACTTGTGGAACAACTGTGTGGAACACTGGTGTGCATCGATGCATGCACTCATTAGAGTGACTCTATGCAAACTGTAGCACATGCACGCATTAAATTGTTGCATAATGGTGTAATAGAAGTTAATAGATTTGTCTCTTCCCAGCAAAACTATGCATTTGGACTCTCTTAATGCCTGTGCTTGTACATGCTCGTGCATGTGTAGATTTGTTTACAACAGTATTGTACAAACAAGGCTCTTGCAGGACAATCGCGTTAGCATTCTATGTCTGCAAAAGGAACTGGCAGCGAATAGCCTGCCTTGTGTGCACTCTCATTAAATCTGTATTGCTGCACACCACCTTTTATGAATGAGGAAGCAGTGCAATTAACACAGCCCAGTCTTTAGGCACCACAAGCATTCGATTGAATTAAAACAGCAGCAGGTCCTCTGGACACTTTTTCTTTGCTCTTCTATTAAGTCTCTTTTCATTAGGCTCCGTTTCCTACTTTGCTTCAAACGGCCTGGGGGTGCTGAATGGGAGTATTCGAAGGAGCATTGTTGATGTACTTAGCTGGTAGAGCCCTTGACATCTTGGAAATTGCGTTTTAAAGTGGAGGAGGTGGGAGGGGGGTGGGCGTGCTTGAGAAGGGCAAGAGGTAAATTCCCAATGAGATTACATGGATTTCCCCGTTTCATAAACTAATGATGGAGAAATCAGTTTATGTTTAATCCAATGTACCATAATAATTGAGAAAACCAGTTAAGTATCCTCATAAATGCTGGTGTAAGACTTTCACACAAAGAATGTTTTTTCTGAAGTCTTAGTTTTATGCAAAAGAACAAGAGCACATAAAGTGAAAGATGCCACAGCACTGTGCTATTCACAGTATGTTTGAGAAATAAACAAAAAAAAAACATTTGTTTGATGTTAACCAGAAAACACTAAATGGACATGGAGGAGAAAAATATGGTAGTTTGATGGAAAATCGATCAAGTACATACAGTACATTTACAAAAAAACAATATATTAATATCAATAGTATAAAATACTCAAAATTGATTTAAAAAAAAAAAAATGTTTAATTATTTACCTTTTTTAATACAACTGTGTATTGGAAGTTATTCCTATTTACGAGAAACTGTGCAAACCATGTTTACTATAATTTCATTCATAACAGGAAATGCACAAACATACATTTACTGCCTTGTAAAAACCAGATGGTGAATCATTAAAATTCTGTTGGTTATTATAACTTTCCTGCAGTACAACCTAAATGTTTGTGGCTATATTAAAGGTTTTTTTTCATTACAACTTGTGCTTCTTTGTGTACAAATATAAAAAAAAAAAAATTCAAAAAAACAAGATTCCAGATGCAGAAATAAATGACGGACATGTGGCATTACATCACACTTTCCAAAATCCAATATTAAACTTATTGAAATGATTTTGACTTTGCAATAGCAAAAACAACGAAAAAAAGAAAAGGGAAGTTGAAAGCTTAAATAATAACATCCTCAACAAAGAGCACTCAGAGGAAAGGCAGCAGCTCTGTTCTTTACATGGCTGGTTAGGAATTAATACAAGTGTAGAATTGTGCACAAATGTATTCAGTGCTTTCAACTAAAATATATTTTCCATACTTTTATTATCATCCTGAGAAACTCAAATACCTTTCATCCAAATTGTAGTTAACTTTGTGATAATAGCCTCACTTGGTGGACAAACTGCAGAATTGATGGCTGATGCAAATTGTTCTCATTCACATTCAGAAAGTGTTCTATTGGATGAAGACATGCTATGCAGCTGACTGAAATGATTTGACAAAATAAATGACTTGATGTGGCTGAAATTAGCCATTTCAAAATCTTACACGACACAACGAAAAGCCATGATCAGTGACAATACTTTGATGTTTGAGGCTGCAGCTTAAAAAAAAAAAAAATGAAAATGGCTGATACAGAGTGGGAGTTTTTCTCATTATTTGATCATGGAATTTGATTGGGCCTCTGTAAAGGAGAGATTGTTCTTGTATTTATAGATGATAGGAGTGGTTCCCATTGTAATTGTCTGCTTCAAGGTTCAAGTCACGTGTTGTGCTGTCATATATGATCTTGTTGTAACATGGATAACTGTGCTGTACAGTATGAGTTTGACGATATCTTGATACGGCGATATATCGCAATATTTTTTCAATTTATTGTCTTTCAGAGATATGAAATAAAAATTGTATTTTTTCACTTAATCTTTTTTTTTTCTTGTTATGTCATAGATTATTGTAGATTGTTTTCTGACCAATATATTGATAATCGCAGTATCGTCATATTGTGAGATAATCGTTATCGTGAGCTTTGTGTCGCGTATCTTATCATATTGTGAGGTACCCAGAGGTTCCCATCCCTACTGTACAGTATGTCTTGACATTCAATTTTCTCAAACCAGTGTTGGATTTTTTGTCGACTTATGTCACTAACGAGCTATTTTTGTGGAATTCCCATTAGATCAGCACGTTGTGAAATACTCTGGCACAAATAACAGTTCCACATTCAAAGACATATAAATGAAATTTCCTTCTAATTCTGACGCTTGTGTTGAACTCCACTGCTGTGTGACTTGCTGATTAGCCCTTTGAATGACGTTTAAGTGAAATGTATCGAAATGCACGTCGGAGTCATTGACAGCCTTGTCAGGTTTGTAAGTGTAAGAGAATGTATGAGGTCATTGAGACTGGGATAAATAGAAACACAAATTACAAACACACACGCACACAAATCATCACGCAGCTGTGCAGATCGTGTCGTTAATGCAAGGTGTTGGAGAAGTTAATCTCAGGAAAGTTCTGAACGGCTTACAGTAAAACACCATGAGGGAATGTGAAGCAGCTGTATCTCCCAGCATAAGCATTCAAAAAAGGCATCTGTCATTCTGACAGCGAGCCAATATAACAGCAACATTGGCTCTGAATTAATTAGAGCCCAGTTAAAGCATTGTCGCACTAGTGTTGTATATACAGCACTACTTGCATTTACTGTTAACATCCTTTATGCACTAAGCCCCACAGCTCATGCTGACATCTTCTTTGTGCAGGTGTGTGTTTTAGTAGTGAGACGAACAAGACGAGAAGTGCTCTCGCTTACTCAGACATAGTGATTAATTACTGTTGACCTGAAAGATTATCGCTGCGACAGCTGGATCCACTTGTTTCACATCTGCTCAAATGCTTGGCTTCAAATTAACTTGTACTTTTCTGTCTTCTTGCCTCTTATGCTGCGTTCACACCGGATGCGTCACGAAATGTCCGTACATCCAGATTACATACAAAGTCAATGGATAGATGCGTCCCAGATGCAAAGTCTTTCCTGTGCGGCAGAGCGGTCCGATTCGCACTTCAAGTGCGTTAACCGTGCGAGCGCGCTCCCGATTTTACGCATATCCGCACATTCGCAAGAGTTGGAAATATTGAACTCCTGCGACCGTTTCGCATGACGAAAGCCAATCCTGCGGACGTGCGGCAGATGTGTCTGGTGCCACAGGAGACGCATTCGGTGTGAACGCAGCATTACCCTTCACCTCCGTATTTTTCCTTTTTTTTTTCGCTATTCATCATCCTCATCTACTTTAATAATATACATCATCTCTCAGTTTCAGTCTCAGTTTCTAGTAGAGATGATCGACATTAGCTTTTTGCCTAAAGCCAATATGCCGATATCGTCTAACACTTAATTTTATTATTCCTGATAATAACTGAAACAAAGACCACCTCCTCCACAGCCTATTTTCATGCCACATTACATGTACAGTATACAGTATATCCATGGAATTAACATGTTAACCCTACTTTTAATATGATGTCCCACTGGATCTATGTAAAACATCCATCCATCCATTTTCAGACCCGCTTTGTCCTATTTCAGGGTCGCGGGGGTCTGCCGGTGCCTATCTCTGGCTCACACTGGGCACTAGGCGGGGGTACATCCTGGGCAGAGCGCCAGTCCATCGCAGACAGACAAACAACCACTCACACTCACATTCAATCCGAGACTCCAATCAACCTAACAGTCATGTTTGTGGATTGTGGGAGGAAGCCCTGCAGCACCGGGGGTACATGCAAACTCCACACAGAAAGGACCCAAGTGACGTAAAACATCATCTGTGCAAAATAAGAAAACTAGTTAAACTTCAGTAATGGAAAAACCACTGTATTTATTTTAAAAATGTTGCCTCAAATAACAGCACACATCGGTGGAAAAACCAACACTGATGTCACCCAATATTACATTTTATGGAAATATCGGCCACATAGTATTTGTGACCTGATAATACCTCCCATCTCTATAGGCTTGTTATAATGTAATAAGGTGTAATTATCCTTTTTTTTTTTTTTTTTGTTAGTATGATATACTGTATGTTTTGACAAACAAACTGTATCTGTTTTGCCAAAATACCAAAGCGCTCTCTCTCTCTCTCTCTCTCTCTCTCTCTAACACTTAGGTAGCATCAAGGTCGCTATGCTAATTAGAAAAATGACACCAGTGGTGTTCACACTTCACACCTCCCTCTTCATCTCTCAGGTTTCTCTTTCTCCGTTGTCCTTGGTGTCACTCTTATGGTCCTCTCCACTCTATGCTCTTTCCATCTCCCATAACTCTCTTTTTGGCTTATTTTTTACACCCTTCACGTTTTTCTTAATGTGTTTTTCTTAGCTTAATGTTTTTTTGGGGGTTTTTTCTACGAGTTTGAATAATGTTTGTTTATCACAAGTAGAGCGAGGACTCCTTAGAGGTCACTAGTTTGAAGGTTGAGTGGGAACATATTGAAGGAGATCGGGATCAATCCGCTGTGTTATTTCATCACATGCCACATTTGTGTAATATCAGTGTTTAAGTAATGATCGCTACATTACCGGCTGCACCTCTAACCTACTAGATGAGACTAATACATAGTCAATGATAAGATAATGGTTACCTATTGTTCACCACTACAATAGTTTACAGACAATCTCCACATTTATAATTTGGCATTAAAATAAGTTTTCTGCTGTTTTCGAACGTGCTAAATTCATGTACTCTTTGTTCTTTGGTTATTCCGTTTTTAAAACCAAATCAAAATAGCAAATGAACAGTGTGGTTGTTTTGTTTTGCTGACTTAAAACCAAAACAGAAATACAGAAAAACCAAAAACTAAACAAGCAGCGTTTTTCTGTTTCAAAATTAAATCTTGTGCTGTTTGTGAGATATTTGGATATTTACGGGGAAACTAGAACGAGAGCTTCATGTGTTAATCTCACCACACAGAGGAGACACACAGACGGATTTTTACTCTGCTGTGTTTGATAAAAAATGATCTAGTATCATGTTGTCCACCTCACACTGATGGCAGAGGCGTAATTTGTGTGTCGATCGATGATGTTTCGTTAAAGAATTATTGATGCTGGTAGTCCGAATCTGCGAATATCGTGCCAACTTTACCGAACAGTGCTACGGTCCAAATAGTATCCAGATGAACTGGTGACTAGGTGGACTTTTGCTTCCGGACAAAAAAGGTGCAACTCACAAGTCACATTACTGGTGAATTGAAACGTTATTAATACATATATACATCAAAACCAAAAAAAAGGATGTTAAGTAAAACACTAAAGCAACCAGAGGTGGTGTAATGAATCTACTGGTGCCCCTCGTTTCTTGTGATCAACTTCCGTGTGTGTGTTTACGGCTCCCGTTAGTGGCTAGCGGTATTACGACATGCTAAATCAATATTTTCACTGCCCTCAAAAAAGCTGTAATTGTTTTTGCAAAAGTGTCAAAACGTAAAATTTCGAACATCTATTATTCCTCACACCAGCCTCACAGTCACCTGTTTATTTGGATACTATTTGGATTGTAACACTGTTAAGATTGCCTACACCATAGAACAATTAACTTTAAACGTGAGCAGCTTTTTACGAGCTAAAACATACACAGACTGAATGAAAACAGAAGCAGGACCAGAAAACTGCAGAAATAAATCCTTAACAGTTACTGTTTGCAATTTTCTATATTTTTGAGTAAAACAAACTAGAGGAAAGCAGGTGGTGTTGTGAGAATTTACTATCAACTTCCTGAGTTATTGCCAGTCTGCCATACTCTACAGTGTACAAATTGCATCATGTTTTCTTCTGCTTAAACAAAGCAATACATTCTGTCTGTCCTTAACAGTCTATACTGTCCATCATTATGGAACAGATAGAAACCCTTAGGCACAAAGGTGAAAATTGACACACATTTCTAAATACATTACATTAAATCTGTAAGAGATGGTTTGTCTTGATTGTGAAAAATGTATTTACCCTATACATTATACTTATAAGATACTGTAAGTAATGAAGATATCCAGCAAACAATATAAGCAGAAACTACCCTCCATTTATGTCAAAGTAGCCACCAATAATACAGAGCCCGAGTCTTTCCTCCCACACTCCATTTCTCACATGTGTCAAGCACAAGCTGTCACACATGAAGGATCTACTCCAGTGTGTTGGAAGGGTGACCCGTCAGTTTGAAGCCCATCTTTAGAAAGAGATGGCACAAAGGAAGGCAGCCAGTAGCATTGAAGTGTGGAGATCAGGTTGTTTTGCTCTTTGTGAGTGGAAGCATTGTCAATATGGATAACTCACCTATTGTCACACCAAAGTAGACAGGTCGACACTTTGGAATTCAACATCAATCTAATTCTCATCACTGCTTATGTTATCGGATGTGTGGGTGGGGTCCGTCTGGTGTTTAGTAGTCAAGAACAAACAGTGTGAGGTTAAAGCCAGTGTAACAGACATTATCCAGATTTGTTGACAAAATATATGTTTTCAGGATGGTTTGCATTTCCTCACAAGAAATACTTAATCTGAATATGTCTTTAAATTGAAATAAAAACATTAACGCAGTTATAGCAGTGTGTCAATTGTTATTTACAAGCTTTTATTCTGAAAATAAAAATGCAACCCATAGAATGCACTTTAGATGATGCTGAACAATAACACATTGTTACTACTTTGTCATAAATGTCTCATTCTGTAATTTATATCAACATTTCGCCTTCAAATACACGTAATACACATTGATATGTGAGATTCTATCCAATCAGTGTTCACATATCATGTAGTCGTCATGTCAGCATTACTCTTCATATTACCCGTCCCAGTTTTAATCTATGATTTTAGCATTAGTTGCGTGTCATCCATCTTCTTAAACGTTATTCCTGAGAAGACCAGGGGCATTACAATGGACTGATTTTGACAATGCATTTTCCAGGAAACGATGACTTGGACTTTGAAAATCCAAGTAAGTGTAGCATTTAAAGGCCACTTACTACAGATCTACACATGCCTTCCAGCTGAACAAGGAAAAGATCCCTATAACGGGGAAGTCTAGGCTAAGATTGGAACAATCTGATGCCTTTAACCTGAAAAAGAACAAAACAGTTGGAGTTACGTGAATGGTGCACTTCCTTGAGTAAACACCACTTCACAGTTTGTCAAACATGTTGCCGTCAGCAAGCTTGTGTTTAAAGTGCTTTATGTTGCATATGTAGCTTCTACTCGTTCTTCATTCCTAATAAAGTTAAAAAAAAGTTAAAAAGTGTTTTATTTGCGTTGCCTTTGTAAATTGGGTTTTGAGTATTGAATAGTTCAAGGGCAAGGGAATCAAATGTGTGTTTTCTAGCTTCCCTCCTTGTTCTCTCAGCAAAATAATTTTACTTAACTGGTAACAGCTGAACAGTAAAGTAAGAGCTATGTCATCCATCTACTTGCTGAATCATAAAAATAAATAGACCAAGTAAAACAATCTCTGTAAAACATTTGTGTATTAAATGTGTTTAATCACCAAATGTTGTTTAAGGAACATGCAACACTATCAACATAGGTCATTAATTTGAGTTGGTTTAAAAGCGCACAACAGCCAATATAGTGTGCATATGTGCTTTTTATAGTCAACCAATGAATAAATGCTGATTTCGTGCATCCATCCAAAGAGTTGTTAGTGTAGTTATAGAGCCTGATCACCGCTGACCCAGCTAAGTAGAACAAACAACTGGAGGGAAACACACAAAGGCAGACAGTTAAAGGACGGATCCTCACGCACAAAAAAATCCAATCGAATTAAATGTAATTTGGCCTGAATGTGCTCAACCATCAGCTGCTCCCCAATTGTATTAACCCTGCATTACCAGCCGTGTGCTGTGTACGTACCTTTTCATGTAGCTTTGAAAAATTGATGGGAGGGTGAAATGGGCCACGGGAAAAGTGTGATTGGAGTCTGGAGAAGAAAACGAAAGGTGTTATCTCCACTGTGTTGCATTACCAGATCAGATTAAAAAATAAATAAATAATCACATTATTACACTTTCTCTCATTTTTTCCCACTGCTCTACCAGATTTTATATAATGTAGGTATCTTGGATTTTTGGAAGTGATTTCTCACCACCTGTAAGCTGTAATCTTGTTAAATTACTGTATAACTTTTTTTTTATAACTGTTTTACATGTACATAAAAAAATAATTAGATCAAGCTTTCTGTGACTGATTTCATCTCGATAATTTTTTTGGATAAATGTGAAAAAAAATAAATAAAAGACTTGGACCGGCACCTCAAAAGGAATTGGAAATTGGACTTAGATCTCTCTACACGTCGTTAGTATCCTTATTTATTTTAATCTAAAATGTATAAAATTTACAAGGAGCAAGTTCATTGATTTATGTGTTTTTCACTGAAACAAGACGTCTTTGGTGGTAGTTCACTGCTCAGATGATCACTGAGTTTTGCAAAACCAGAATTTTGTTGATTAAAATCCCCAGTTAATTTAAACCACTTCATTTTCTTAGCTTTTTATCTTTTCCTTGACATAAAAGTATAGGCGTCCCTGTGGGCAACAGCAATTAGCGCACTGAGTTCTATAGTTCCCTATACATAATATCTTAGTCTAAAAAGAGGACACAAATGAAACACGGTGCAGTTGTGGAGCTTTGAAATTGAAACTACCACAAACTACTTCAAACTTAATAGGTTGGGGTGTTTTCAGAAAGAATAATTAAAGTCAAATGCAGTAAGAACCAAGAAAAAAGAAGAAAAAAAGAACCACAATAAGGATTCAGAGGAAGACCAAGATGTGTAGAGTTTACAGTACACGAGTCCTTCCACGCATGGCCAGTTGTTGAATATTTTGTAGCTAAAACAGGCAGCATATTGAAAAATGTCCAAACCGTCTATTCCACCCAAAAGCTATATTTTGTGTGGAACTTCTCCTAGATGGCTCAACTAAAATATTAAGTTACCATGGCAGCAGTAGCAGTTTCAATATTTGCTGTTACAAATGATGTAGTGCATTAATAATTAATAACTGTAGATGCTGAACGTGCACTTGTCACTTTGCTCTAAAAGTCAAGATGTTGAATATTTTAATTTCAGTAAAATCAAAACAGATAACTATGCGACACTATTTAACTACATTAGATGGGACAAATACTCTCAAGTAATTGCAATAAACCAGTCGGTGTCAAAATAGATTACCCGTCTCACATGGTGGCTGCTATTTACATGATCTCTTTTACAAATCAACCTTATCATTTGTAACCACCTTTTATGCATTACTAAAAAATGGATTTAAGGGTCAACGTAGGCATTTTTTTGTCTATTACTAAAGGTACTCAGTGCTGTGTTAATTTTGGCAGACAATTTTGATTTAGTTTTAGTCATATTCTTGACTAAAATGTTTTAGTCAAAATTTAGTCATCAGGACTATTTCAGTTATAGTCTAGTTTAAGTTGACTACATGACATTAAGATTTTAGCCGACCAAATTAAAACACAAAGAGTTAGTCCCATGCTACGAAATTCAGTTTTTTTTTTTTTTAAATGTTTTATATTTTTTACATAGTTTTGGTTCAGATGTATTTTTTGAATTAGTCAAATGTAAATCTTTGAAAAATGAAGTCGACGGAAATTATGGCACATTTGTGTTGAAGCCTTTGCGTTAATGTTATTATACAGTATTATGCTTATTAGTTTCAAAAGGACGTATAGAAAGGAGGTACAGTATGTAATGGCCGTGACCAGAGGAGTAGGCAGCTGGAAAGCGGGGGTGGTGCTTGGTTTGATAGAGCGGTGTAGGAAAAGCCTCTATGAGGATAGAGATAACTGGAAAACTCCTCACTGCCTCTGTGGAATTAGCCTTTGAGTGGGTTGTTGCAGCGAGGGAGGGTGTACAGAGAGATTGATGGGGGGAGGAAGTGGGAAGCCTAAACTGTAGTGAGGAAGGATAGAGAGTTACAGTGTGAATATGGAATGGGCAACCCCAACTCTAAAAGCGAGGAATATAAAATGATCAAGGAGAAGTGGGATGTACAAGAAGAAAATAAAATGCTGGAAGAGAGGGAGAGTTTCAGAATAAAAGATATGGTGCTGCATTCAAAATCTTATCCCACACACTCCCTGGAATATATATGAGTGAAGCACATTAATGATGGAGAGCGACATTGTCTGAGAAGTCCCTTTTTTTATTATAAGTGCACCATTACATCTATTTCCTGATTGGCTGTTCAAGTCTCACAGCGCTCATTATTATTGGTGGCCAGGAATGTTTGTTGTTTATCATAAGGGAGACAGCAGTCCCGGCTAGATTTACAATCCGATGCCATAATTCAGCCATCGATCAAACTTTGTGGACAGCAGTAGCCAAACTGCTCCTCCAGACACAGAGAGAGAGCCTTTAGAGTGGAATATCACAAATCAAATGCTGTAACCTTTTAGTATGTCTGAGACTGCACATGCCTGCTGAAAGCCAATGAAGCCTCTTTTTTTTTTTTTTTTAGCCGCTCTGCTGTCCAGGTTGTCAATTCTGAATAATCTTCTTATTTCTTTGTTTCAACCACACATCATGTTCTTTACGTCACCTTTTCATCATGAACAGTGTCCTTAATCTGTTTCCGTGTATTGACGATCAAAATGGTTCCCATAGTGTTCAGTTGTTCAATGGATAAGTCATCCTCCTGGATTGCATTAAAATGATGATGCTTTACAGCGTAATTCACATGTCAACGCTGTTAAAACAGTAGGTGTTCAGTGTCACTGTATTTTGAGATAATTCACGTGGACATGAATATTCAGCCAATTGAAACGTTTGTATTTTGATGTAAAGAAAAACTCATTCTAAGGACACCACACAAATTCATCTGCAAAACCTAATATTCAGGAGTTTACATTATCCAGTACCAGAGGTTGTCAAACTTTGTCAGACTTAAACAATTTGCTCAGAATTCAATGAAAACACAAATAAAGAGCATAATGATGTACTGATGAATATCACTTTGTAAATAAGTGGAATGAAACAGTATCTAGTACGTCCTCGTGTGGGACCAAGATTGACCCTTGTATTTTCAGCAGTGTTGGGAACGTTACTTTAAAAAAGTAATTAGTTATAGTTACTCACTACTTGTTCCAAAAAGTAACTGAGTTAGTAATTGAATTGCTCTATAATCAAAGTAACTCATTACCAAGGAAAGTAACTATTTGCGTTACTGTTTAAAAAAAAAAGTTGCTATATGTCAAAGAATTCTGATATTTTTTTAGATGCGTGTATCGTTGTGAGGTACTTCATTAAATTAGAGTTGCTTACAATGGATGTCGACAAAGTCTTCACTCCTGGATATAATGAACACTTCACATGTACGTTCTTGCCTTTGACCACAATTAATATAAAGTAGTGTTTGTATCGTCACCTTAAAAATGGCAACTTTTCATCAGACTGCTCCACGCTCGCCATCTCTGCTGCTTCATCAAATCTGTAGTGGTTGTGTGTGTGGCACGCGTGTGCTGGCTCTGATTGGCTACCATGAAACATGACGCCGCCTTAGCCAATCATAATCGCTCACCTTGTTTTTAACCCACCTCCTCACTACAGCTGCTCCTCACTACCCCTGAAGCCAGGGGTGTTTTCGGATAACAGTTTATTCCATCAATGCATGTAACGCACCACATTTAACGTTCAGTAACGTTAACTGCGTAAAAGGTAATTAGTTAGATTACTTCGTTACTGAAAAAAAAACGCCGTTAACGAACGCCGTTATTTTAAACGCCGTTATTCCAGTTATTGTTCTAATCAAGATGATTTCCATCATCATTATTATGATTATCATTTTTAACTAGAAATAAACATTGTAAAACCATATATTTTTAGTGCTTAATTTTCCACTTTCTCTCTCTTTCAAGGACCCCCTGTAGTGCCATTGTGTACCCTTAGGGGTACACGTACCCCCATTTGAGAAACACTGCCTTATACTGTTCATGCTGATCTCTGTTGACATACAAATTGATTCTGATGTGGGTTAGTTTACAGTGTGAGATGCAAAGGGAAATTACGAGAAAATACCAAGTCATGGTGAACATCGTACGTCCTTGCTCTGAATCGGCTGCTTCTCAGGGAGAGGGATTCACACGTGTTTGATTGGCAGCAATGCAACTACAATCGTTTGGAGACAGTGTCAGATGGTCAGACAAAAATCATAACAAAAAAGGACCACAGCAGAATAATTTTGTGTTATAATAATGCGTCCGATTTTATATAGCGCTTTATCATAGACGCACAAAGTCGCCTTACAGAATTAAGGCATTATTCTTTCACTCCACACTTAGTGGTGGTAAGCTACTATTGTAGCCACAGCTGCCCTGGGGCAGACAGAAAAAGGCTGCCATAGGCCCCTCTGACCACCACCAACACTCACTCACACACTATTTATTTATGTATTTGTTTACTGTATTTTATTTTTGCACAAATAACAACACAAAACGTATACATTGGTTAAAAGAACATAACTGTGCAAGAGAGAGTGAGAAGACCATTAGAGGTCTTATAAGACCTCCTCCCCAAAGTCAATTTAAACAAGAACAGGCATGAGCAGGTAGGTCAATGTTTTAAATATAGATACTTGTTAAAGATTACTTCTGTATTAACATTCTTTTTAGCTGTTTTTTAAAAGACTCAAAAGTGGATATAGTCTTCAGAGCATGAGATAAATGATTCCAGAGTGAAGGTCCTCTATATTTGAGTGTATTTTGTCTGGCTGAAGTTCTACAGAAGGGCAGATGCAAATCTCTGCATTGGCTGGTGGAGTAGGCATGAACATCAGAAGTATATGTGAAAAAATGGCTACAAACTCTGGGCACAACATTGGACACATGCACAAAGAGACAAATGCAATAGATATTAACATTATATATTGTCAAAACATTGTATTTCCTGAAGAGAGGACTAGACAATCTATTTGAAAAATTCATAATTCTTAGACATTCATACTAGGTAATGTGAGTGAAGTGCCTTGCCCAAGGACACAAGGACAGATACCACTGGAGCGACTGTCCCCCACTGTGGCAACTGGAATTCTCAGTGGTCTCCCATCCAACTACTAACCAGGCCCAGACCTGCGCTCAATGCTAAATGCAAGTTACGTTCATGTCTGTGACATTATTTGAGTAGCATAATGACACATGTCACACTGAGATGTGATCTTATGTAGCACAGTGTGACATTTAATATTCCGCAATTTCTTCAAAGCTTTAGAGTAGCAAGGCTTTAGATATAGAAGTTGTTCACATTAGATGACCAAACACATTTCCTCTAAAGGTTCGTTTTTCTCTACAGTTTCCCATTAAAAATGGAAAACATAAATCTTGGTGAATGCTTGAAATGTCTACATAACTAGTCTTGGCTTTCTTTCTTTAATAAAAGCATAGACACTATGTATTGAGCGTAACGTGGACATTAGCAGTCATGGAACAGCCAATGGCTCTAAGAATGCCTGTGTGCTTTTGAGAATATCAAGTATGCATGAAGCATTGCTTAGGTCTAAGTCTCGATGCATCCCATTATAATTAATCACGTTATCGCTGCCTCTGTTTTCTTAATGTTTCAATAAGTGTTGGTGCTACATGCATTATGTATAACGTCATCAATAATTGGCAGACAGGTGAACTGCTATCGGAACTTATAAGTGCACAATTTTAATTTGACACTAGTGGAAGACCAAATTATGTACTTACTGGCTTATAAGAATGTATTTTTATTTTTTCTCACGATTATGCTGAACTTGCTCAGTTAGACAATGGGGTTTCTAAACCCTTGTTAGAAGCTAATGGCTCTGTAAGAGCAGTAAATATAGTTTGGGGAAAGAATAAATGAATAGGTGGGTGTAAGTGTGCTGTCAAGTGTTCTTAGAATAAATAAATGACAATAATTAGGATTCTGTTTTCCCAATGAACTTTGGAGAGTGATTTACCACCTGGTGAGTGTGTGAGCAGTAAAAAAAAAATACTAGCGTAGGATGTTCGTGTTTGCGCCTGGTTTTTGCATGAATGTGTGTGTGAGACTGCCCTTTAATGTTTGCTGACTCAGACTGGATGTGCCTTTCTAAGAGTAAACAACCTTGGTCAAACAAGCTGTCAGCTGGCCCCACCGTGGCCCCTATCCTCACATCTAAAGATGGCGAGCAAGTCTCTTCTCTTACATGTCAGCAACACCCCACGAGAAATATTTTTTCCCACACAAAATGGAAGCCAACACTGCTTGTATCTTCAAAAAGCCACATTCTGTTGCAGACTTACTACAACCAGCTTTTATCGTCACTAAAGAACAGAGGTCAGATTTGCACACTCGAGATGGAGAAGGAGCTGCTTTCATGCTCTTGTTGTTTTGAAGGTGCAATAGCTTCTTACTTTTCAAACGAAAAATAAATCACTGAAAGCTTTTTATGGAGACAATTCCGAAATTTTGTGTTTGGGGTTTTTGGGACTGTGTACTTCTGCTAATCCAAACACGCGTCAGCTGAATGAACAGTGAAAGAAGAGAGACTCATATCGAACCTCAGCAGCTTTAATGATTTTAGTAGCTTGCCATGTTATTTCTGTATCGTGCACATTTAATAAAATCTGAGTTTATAAAGAAAAATCATTGAGACTTATCCCAGACAGAGAGGAGAAAGAGATTGATCAGGATTAAAGTGTATCATCTGAATACTATGATTAAAGTCAAGGGCGATAGTGACTCTGTTTAAGGTATCTAAAGATTATAAAAAGTTATTTATTCAACTGCATTGTCCTTGAGTCAATTTAACCCTCAACACTTCCAGTCAAATAGTATCATGGTGAAATAATGACAGTGTAAGATTTATGCAAAAGTTATTTTTTCATTTTAATTGCTCTGGGGTCAAAGTGGCTCCTCGAGCGGGCGAGTACATTTACACGGTTTGCACACAAACAGATTTCTAACCTTGATAGTTAAATTGAACTGGGGATGATATTGTCAGAATAGCCAAGCTGATTAAAGGAAATGTAAACAAGCAGTCCTCTTCTCCAGGTCTATAGCTAAGGCCAGCAGGAGATGTGGGTGGACATTAACTTTCTGTTAAACAGCAACGCTTCAAGCTTGTGTATTTTTGTTGTTTTTTTTTTACAAGAGCTGCAAGTGTTATTTGCCCTTGAATTATATGACAGCTTCATTTTTTTGCAGTGCAGTGAGGTGAAGGTAATATCTTTCACAACAAAGTAAGTGTGTGTGTGTGTGTGTGTGTGTGGGGGGGGGGGTGGAATCCATTCTCACTTCATGCGCACGAACGCGTACCCTGCGTCTGCAGGCCTGTACGTCTGATCTACATTTACCATAGGTTTTCCAGGTGTGGCACACATACAGTATGCCACACCTGGATGTGCACCTAACAAACATGCACGAGTGGTGTGAGTGAAGCTATAGCGATCAGGTGACCTTCACTATCGATCACCGTCTACGTGATATGTAATCACTGAGAAAAAAATATTAGGCGTGCAGGCGTGTACACGAGTGCAGGTGTGTAAGTGTGTGTGAGTGTTGAGTGTATAACTGACCACCATTCAGTCCGGTTACAATCGGTGTCGCGACACCTGTCCATAAAGTGGTAGTGACTGTTACGCTCTGAGTCAGATCGTTGCTGTGATTGGACAGGATACAACACTCAACACTCACACACATTTACTGACTTGCAAGCGTGTGTAAGCCTGCACGCCTAACTATTTTTTCAAAGTATTTACATGTCACGCAGACATGTACATAGTGAAGCGCGCCTGATTACTATAGCTTCACTCACGCCACACCTGCCACTACACCTAACTACTTAGGTAAGTTTAGTGAACGTTAGGTAGGCAGGTACGCGTGCGATCGACTGGTGCGCATTAATTTAGAATGGACTCACCCCCGAAGTGTGCGTGTGCGTGTGAATGCTTGTGCGTGTGTTTGATTGTTGATGGTTACAAACTGTTGCTTATTCAATTCAATTCAATTCAACTTTATTTATATAGCGTAATTTGAAACAAAGTCATCTCAGTGCACTGAACAAAATATTAAGTCCATAGTAAGAAAGAAACAACCCAACAAGATCCACATGAACAAGCATTTAGCAACAGTGGGAAGAAAAAACTCCTTTTTTTTATAGGAAAAATCTCCAGCAGAACCAGGTTCAGAGATGGCAGCCATCTGCTTCGACTGGTTGGGTTTGTGAACAGAAGGGCAAACAGAATGGGATAAAAGGATAGTCCATCCAAGTGTCCCAGACTAGTTGAGCTGCGAACCACAGATCAGGAACTGCCAGCTCCAGCATCAGGACACCTGAAACAGAAAAGAGAGAGAAGGGCGAGGAGAAGGCACAGACTGCAGGAAAACATGATACGCTATTAGCAGGTCTGCCCACATGGTTTTGGGCTTTGTTTTTAGTCAAACGTCTTGCGGCGTCTGCTGTCCGCTTTAACGCTATTATATGGTATATGCTTTAGCAAATAAGTTGGTTTTGAGTTTAACGGTCGCACGTAATGGTGTGAGGTGTTGACCATTACAAACGCGACCATGTCCGTTTCAGGTTATTGCTATTATATGATATACACTTTAGCAAATAAGTAGGTTTTGAGTTTAGCTTTTAAGATGAAGAGAGTAGCAGCTTCCCGTACTAAGACTGGGAGCTGGTTCCAATGGCGAGGAGCCTGGGAGCTGAAAGCTCTTCCTCCTGTTCTACTTCTAGACACTTCAGGAATTTCCAGATGACCAGCAAACTGAGAGCGGAGTGATCTGTCCGAACAGGTTTTTAAGCTATACAAGCTAACAGGATGATTTTAAACTCGATTCTAAATTTTACAGGAAGCCAATGAAAGCAAGCTAACACTGGAGAAGTATGCTCTCTCCTGTTTGTATCTGTTAATAATCTGGCTGCAGCATTCTGAATTAACAGGAGACTGTTTAATGAGTTATTGAGACATCCTGAGAGTAGAGAGTTAGAATAATCTAGTCTAGATGTAACACATGCATGGATGAGTTTTTCAGCATCACTCTGGGCTAAGATAGTCCTGATTTTAGAGAGATTAAGGAGGTGGAAGAAAGCTGTCCTTGAGATTTGGTTAATATGAGAGTTAAAGGATTAATCAGTGTCAAAGATAACGCCTACGTTTTTAACTGTGGTGCTGGGTGACAGAGTAATGGCGTCCAGAGACACTATTTGCTCTGATAATTTCTCTCTGAGGTGTTTTGGACCAAAATAAAATCACTTTGGTTTTTATCCTGGTTAAGAAGGAGAACGTTACGGCTCATCCAGGATGTGATGTCTTTAAGACAGTCCTGGAGTTTTAATAACTGATGAGTGCTTGTGTAATGTGAAACTAACAAAATATATCAGTTTCAGTAAGAATTTAACCCTTCTTGCCTTTTTCCAGAGGTGTAAAGAGTACTGATATATCATACTCAAGTAGATATTTGATTGAAATTGTACTCAAGTCGAAGTATGAGTAAGTCATACATAAAATACTCAAGTACAAGTAAAAAGTAGCTCAATTAAAGCACTCAGAGTAAAAGTTCCTAGTTATTTTTGGTAATAAATCTTGCCACGGTTCCCTTGCATACAGTAAACATCTCATGTACAGTATGAACTTAAAAAGGAAGAGACAATATCTTGCACATTTGGAACATAATTTATTTTCCACAAAGGCATTTGAAATAAAAGGTTTGTCAAAATATACAATTGTTTTTTAGAATAAAATAACTCCAATGAATTCAATTCAAAATCAATAAAATCTCAGGCTCTAAGTATAGATACATTTATGAACTCTATAACTTTTGGCACTGTACATTACGTTTAATCTGGTTGCTACTATGTGATGCATTTGATTGTTGTCTGGTCATTTAATTTGTTGGTTTCACAATGTACGTTGATCATTTTAAAACAGAAACTGATAATTTACTCAGTAACGGTTGGGTGTAGTAGAGAAATGTAAATAATTACTTGTTTTATAATTTACTAAAGTATAAGTAAAATGACTGATTTAGAAACATACTCAAAAAACTACTAATACCCATAAAAGCAACTTAAGTACAGTAATCCGAGTACTTGTAATCTGTTACTTTCACCTCTGTCTTTTTCTGTGTTAATGTTACTCCATATATACTGTATATGGTATCCAAAGTTTCGTGTTTTAATCAGTGAGCTGCCAAAAGCACAAAACTACTTCTTCCATTCACATAGTTTTTTTTTTTTTTTTTTTTCTATTCCGCTCCTTGAATTTAATTTGTTTTCTCACTTGCTGTTTGTATTGTCCAAACTTCATTTCCCAGCGGTTTGTCCAGGGAAAGGGCACATAACATTCCATTTTCATTGAAAAAAAACCATAACAGGTTAAGACAGGTTTTATTTTTTCTTTACCCCTGTTGAAAGAAACGCTTCCATCCATATCCATCTATCTGATTTAACAGATTCTGATGATAAATATATGTACTGTATATAAATTGACCTGTTTCTAATTGAGTTTGAAAAAAACAAGCCCGAAACATAGTGCGAGAGAAAATACATTTATTATACATGTATTTCAATACAAATACAGCGATAGAAAAACAACCCTGCATATTTCTTTGTGGGTTATTCTCAAAGATCTTCCATCTACATTCCTGGTGATTAGACTGGCCAACAGCTGACTCCCATTAGCCTTGATTACAGCATTCAGTACTACAAAAGAGACAAAAAGGAGGGCTGGGGAGGGAGGGAAGTGCGTTTACAAATGACTGTTTTCAAAGGCCTTGCGTCTGCGGTGTGTAAGTATGTGTAGACGGTATTCCTTAGGCAAAGGTTTTATCTGTTGCAATCTTAAATTGCATGGATTTTTGCTAAAGGCCCTAAAGGCATGTAAGGGGGTCATGAGTTATTACCTATAAATGAGACATTTCTCCTTTTTGGTCTCTTAAGTTTAGACATTCAACCTTTTTTCGTCTAAAAGGGTCATTTTCAGCACAGCTTGTATCACATGCCTCATTAGTGTGTAACCCTATAACGTTATAGAAACACTTTAGTTTTTCAGTAAGTGTAAATACCACTTTTGAGCCTTAGGCTGGAAAAGACTGTGAGTTATTGTTCATTTAGTGCAATATTGCCTCTTCCAATGGCAAGGAAAGAAACTGTTGCAATGATCATTGTCATAGCTTTCATTTGTGGTCTTTTGTTGCACAGCAGGATAGTTCACAGCTACCAAGGCCAACATCTATGTCATTATGAATAGAGAGGCAGCAGGTAATGACACATTGATTGATGTGAAGCTGTATACACATTTTTTTTTTCTTTCTTAGAGACTAGATTCATTGTTATTGTTCCACAGCGAGATGATGCAGTTTGCAACTTATCTCAGTGTTGTAGCTGTAAGTCTGGCAATGTAAACATTGTAGCAACTGAGTAAGTCAAAGCTAATGTCTTACATCAGGCTGCACTGTGTGGAGGACATAGCAATTACAAAGCTAATACGTTACATTTCGCAAGAGATTCTAAGAAGCAGGAATTACATAACCTCAGAAACGTCACCCTGTAAATTCTCAGCTGGATTTGGTTCCATACTTTTAAGTAAAATTTGTGTTCAAAAAAAGAAAAGCAAAAACAGCCACAACAGTTGAGGTAATACTATTTCCTCATTTATTGTTTTGCATTTCCACACCAGGCCAATGATTTTTCAAATTTTGGGAAACCATTTGATTTTTTTTTTTTTTTTCATACATTCCAGGAAAGTTATATAATGTGGACATGGTTTCTCTGTCAGTGTGCAGGTCCCCCTTTCTTCTCTAGCCTCTCATCATGCATAAGCTTTGATGATGGCTTTAGTATCTCAAGATTTGATGACTGATCTTTGATCTAGATGATGAGAAGACCATCAGCTTGAACTGGTGTGCAGTAGGGACGTCATTATGCTCTGACTCTGCAAGGAATTACTAGACTTTGAAAATAGATAAGATACAGAGCATGGGAAACTATATCAATAATAAGAAGACGTTGTGATCTCATGACAATGAAAAAAAACTATTAGGAGAGGGAATATAAATATGAATAAGAGAGTGGCATTGGGGACCAGAATGAGTTCTGTGTATGTTATAATGCCTATATCTAAAGTCACGACCTCAGAACCAAAAGGAACAAGGAATTTTTTCATGAAGTTAAATTAATTATTTAGAACACAGCCAGTCTTACTGAAGCTATGTTCCGACAGCTGAGAAAATCAACCCCAAATCTGATTCTTTTTTTTTTTTTGCCCATATGCAACCTGTATCTGATCTGTTAAACACCGTTTGAACATCACAAATTAACTTATTTTATATCCGACCTAAGCCACTTCTTTCACATGTGCTCCTAAATCCTATATGTGTATATATATATATATATATATGTATATACATATATATATATATATTTCTTGTAATGGGACTGCTCTTTGAACAGCCAGGTCGCATTTATTTGACCTCAACTTGCTCAAAATGCGATAAGCTTCACCATTCTGCGTCCCAGGAGGAGTGACGGAGTGAACCCAGGCAGAGGACAGAGTGGAAAGAGTGTAATGTCTTAGAATTAATAATATTTATTATATTATACATAGTATCAGTTCCACACACATGCAGAGACAAGATGCCTCCATATTTACTTCCATAAACAGAGTGTGTACGTGCGCACGTAGTACCTCAGGACCTGTTTTGTGCATGCGGGTCCCTCCAGGGTAGCATCCAGTTCCTGTTCTAAACTGATAGAAGTCACATTTAATGAGTAATATAGACCTGCTGTGTGAACGTAGACCTTGTCGTATGTGATGCTGTTTCTTTCAGTATTCAGCATTTCTTAGACACTTTACAGCCACTAGAGTCACAGAGTGGAAAACCTTTCCATCTCTAAAAGCCATCTCTTAAAATTGCTCCAGTTGAAGTTTTAATGATGCCTGTGCGATACGTGGTCCTTTAAAGGTTAGGCAAGTTTAATGACCTTTGTAACCAATTAACTACAGCAAAGACTTGGCTTTCACACATTTTCCTTTTTTATTTTCTTTTTTTCAAAGTTGTTGTTTCTTGAAATTGAATGGGTATGACATTAGTGGAAAAAGTCAATATACATGGATATTACTGGCGTTATTTTTAGATGAAATACGGTTCTTACAAAACATTCAACATACAGATAACTTAAGAAATAATTCCATGGCTTTTGCACTGAAAAGAGCAGACTGTTAACTCACACTGTGACCTTTAAGTGTCTGAAACTTGCAACAAAACTGCACTTTTCCATTATTTATATACTAACATGTAGGCGGAAAAGAAAGGGGATTTGATATGTGGGTGGTGTGTTGAGACCTATACAACTGAAAGGACATACGCCCTGCGTACCACGGGCAGAAATGTCACTTTACACTGATGTGTGCTCTTGTGTTCTGCCTGCTGCATATAAATAAACACATGTACTGCAGGAAACACCACAAGCAAATGGACAGAGACTACATGATATAGTAATCAGAATCTGCTGTAGATTTTTATAAATGTTCCAGTCATGAATGTTGTAAATAAGAGTACATCTCAACAGCTAATCAAACCCTGGGGAATTCTGGGTTTAGGGTTCATCAAGTATTTATGTTATGTTCATTAAGTATTGATTAATCTGTTAGTGAACATTTAGACACCCAGACAATTATTATGAAAGATTAGAATTCAGCTTGAGGAGGAAGGAATTGAAGTGAAATGAAATTGCACAGGAACAAAGGAGTCTTAATGAATGAATGGATGGATATGATGGAAAATGAAGTGTTTGAATGAAGAGGAAGATATACAGCATCAAAGACTGACGGAGAGTAACAAGCAAAGGAGGTTGAGAAAAGGATCTGTAGAAAGAGGAAATATTCTGCTCTTTAATTATTAATTAGGCATTCAGATACCATTATAGAAGATTAGGTTTTAATCTTATGGAAAGAAGGGGTGAATAGAAAGTAGAGCAAGGCGGGAAAGGGTGAGCAAAGCATTAAGGGAAGTTAGTATGAAGGAACAAGGTTGTTTAAAGAACGGCAAGGGAGAAATAAGAATGGATGGATTAAAAGCGGAAATGAGCAGGATTAGGTGAACTTGGAAAGGTAAAAGGAAGTCACTAATGGAAGGTCTTTTCTTTGGCACACATTGGTATTTTATAATAGTGTTCAGCTTGTGGTTACTAAGAATGTCTCTGGCCCTTTTTTACATTGTTCTTCCTTATCTTTTCATTATCCATTGCTTTATGTGCTCATTCATGTCACCATCGTGGAATCGTTTTGTCCTTTCCTAACGGGAAGTTTTACTCTTTAAGTTGTGAGCAGCACTGAAATGATTTTCATGCTCACTTTATGTTGAGTGGAGCTTCATGGGCTGAAGAAAATAGGGTTTTTCATGGGCATTTAACTATTGCATCAACCTTATATTGCCCTATAGCTCCTCAGCAGGTGACATGGCATTGTAAAGTAACCAGAGAGTATCATGGTAAGAGACCTAGACCTGCTATAATGATGCTAATATGAGGTTTAATGGGGCCGAAAACACAGGCCGACTGGCTGGCAGGCGTTCTGCATAGGCAGGGAGAGGCACAGTTGTTGTGAAGCTGTTTCCAACTCATGACAGATGTTGCAAAGAGAGAGAGAGAGGGCGAGAGACAAAGGGAAAGACACAGAGCAGGAGAGGTGATAGGAAGGCAGATGCAAGTCATTTACAGCATGCTGAGTGAGAGATCACTGAAGTTACTTTGAGCAAACAACAACTTTCAAAGTCATGTAAAGATTATTTCCAAAGCTCTATTTACATTGAACATACTAAAGAAAGAAAAAAAAAAAAACTTAAAAGGCACAAAAATATAAATTACAAGATTATTTTAGATGAATCTATGTGATACCCCTGATTATTTCATGCGTCATTAGCTGTTTCTGGAACCTGACTGGACGTGTAGATTAAACTCAATTTGAATCTACATGAAGGGTTTGTTTTCTTACTCTTTAGTTTGTTTTAGTTTTTTTCTTTTTTGCTTGAATATGCACAGCATAAGACATTATTACGATTAGACCATAAATGGTGCTAAAAAGAGTTTTTCCTAAGTTTACAAAGCTATACTAGTGATTAAGTCCATACTGGTATTAGGACCTCCTGATTAATCCTGAGCCACATTATGCCACTGCAACTCACTTCAACTTTACAAGATAAAGGGAACATTAATACTTTTTTGGAACTCACCACAATATGGGGGTTCGAACAATTCTGGCATATAATTCTGTTTCTGTTTTGGTAACTTTGCCAAGGAGAAAATTATTTTATCAGCGTCAGAAACTCTTTAGGACTGGAGCACTGCTGATTAGATACTGTGGATAGATGATGATACCCGACCGAAGCCTGACGAGACCTGACAGCCCCGGATGGGTCGGGTTCAGACAGATATTTAGAACTGGTGGTTGGGTTCGGTCACATAGTGTCATATGCGCGCAGCGTTCTTCCTTCCCTGCTGCAGCAGCTGTAGTTGCTAAAGCTGCTAAAGTTGCCCTGAAGAATGCAACTTTAGCTATGAGAGCAGGATCCCAGTGGAGGGAGGATGGAGCAAAGGAGGACAATTATAAAGGAATAGAGCATTAAAACCTTCCTTTTTCTGCCCAATAACATCCTTATCTTTGATACATGGATTATGTAAATAGATGCGATGGGTCTCTTGCATGCACTGCGCCGCTCTTTGTGTTTCACTTTCGCTTGTTACCCGTGCGCTGATCTGATGTTGACATTAACAGTTGTTTGTTCATAAAATTGGTGCTTACCACTAAAACATAAATATGTAATTTCTTTAAGAAAAAAAATGAGGTTTTCACTTTTGGGTCGGACATGGACGAGAAAATGCAGCCTTATCCGCACTCTAACTGTGACACGGTTATTTATTTGCTTGCTGTTCAAGTGACTGTTTACTACAAGACTGCGTGGTTAGCTCCCAATTTTAATTTACACCAAAAAACGTGACGTTTAGCCCGACGTTTTTTGGTCTAAATTAAAATTGGGAGCCTACCACACAGTTGTGCGGACTTCTTTTCATTGCATCTTTAGACTTTTTTGATCCAGCACACTGCCTCAAAAAGGGATGTGCGTGTTTTTTTGATTTTGCTACACTGTTCACTGCAAGACATGCACAGGCCTCTGCGTGCTTCTGTGGAACCAAACAGTAGTTTAGTCCTCTGTACTTGTCTTCTTCAGTCTCCAAGCCATCTTCTTCTCATTCTTTTTTTTCTTTTTCGGCTAGCGGTCCGCCTCTCCAAGCCTGCAAGAATGTGCACCAGTGTCATTTGACGTCACCATCAGCGTCATTTGACGTCACCATCAGCGTCATTTGACATCATGTCTGCAGAACTGCGTGGAAAATTAACGCCCAGAACAGCAGTACAAAATGTATCACACAATCTGTTGAAGGCAATAGGGAGAAATGTGTGGTTTAGAGCGCTTTATCTTCCATTAGCATTAAAAGACTTACAGGAGCATAGGGCAGGATTTGAGAAAAAAGAAACTATGGAGTCTGATTTCTAGATCCTGCCCTATGCTCCTTTAAAATTAATGTTTCTTTTTTCACAAATCCTGCCCTATGCTCCTTTAATAGATATTTAATACATTTAAACCAAAAATTGACTTTGCACCATGGAAGACGCCATACAATTTTATAAGGGATCCATGGTTCTGGATCATTTTAAAAATTGAAAAGTCCCTTTCTCTTATCAATGGCAAAATTTTAAAAAAAAAATTATATCACGGTTTGTAATTAACTGATCTTTATGAATTTGACTCAGTTATATCGGGTTGGTTCCTCAATTACCCCAATGAGTTTCATCCAGATCAATCTGGGTTGTGCATTTTATCGCAGTTTTTCCAAAAATGGGGGTGCCCATACATTTGGACCTACTTTTATTAATGGGGATAGAAATTTCTTCCAAGCCTTTAAAGTGTGAATGATCGTGGTACCATGATCAGGGTCAATGACTGCCAACGTCTGGGAAAGATGAAATTTGTCATTTGGTGGAGGTTTGTGCTCTCTGACTGCTGTTGTTTTGAGTGCACCAGTCCATTTGTTAGTTAATGTAAAGTTCAGTCTTACTAAAGCAAATTCTTTATGATTTTCTCATAATTATCTTAGCCGGCCAGTCATTAACCAGAATGAATGTTATCACTAGCACTACGCCGCTACTAAGAGTGTTCAACCTATTGACTGCAGAAACTATAATGTTGAAAAAGGTGTGGAAACACTGCTTGCTTAGCTATTTTGTAATAGCGAGCACCAGCATTAACCTTGAGCGATAGTAAACATTGTATTTGGAACATAGTGTTTTTAATCTTAACCAACTCAGATGATAGTGCAATTCACTGAAAGATAAGTCTCCCAGGATTTCCAAATAAAAGCTAAAAGGAAAGCTAAATACAACCAGCAACCAGATGGCCACTTCTCCTCAGACTTCAAACAATGATCCTATCACAAAATAATAGTAATCGAGCGTATGTTGAAACTGCAGTTTAACTCTGTCTAAAGCAAGAAGTCTTTAAGGGTTTCAGTGACCTACCTCTTCTGTAGGGATGACATTAAAATCAGTGGCAGATTCCACAGCTGTTACATGTTACTGCCTATCTCTGTTACTGCCCTTGTTAGAGAAACACAAGCAGGTGCATAAATACAACAGATAGGGTAACACTTTATAATAACTATCCGTTATAAGTAGTTATTAGATCATTAATAAACTGTTAGTTAATGAGTTGTAAATTGGTTGTTGAGTATTTGCTAACAGTTTGTTAAGGATTTATAACTGTGCCTTGTAGATAAGTTAATAGATAACTTACAATCTGTTAGTGATCACGGTCGCAGCACCGTGCAAACTTCTGCAGCACGGTGCTGCAGAAGTTTGCAGCACCGTGATAGAAAATCTAACATTAAACATCATCTCACGATAGATTTTAGACTTTCTAAAAGGAGTGACCCATTCCCATTTTTTTTTTCAATATGGAATCACTGACTCAATAGCTGGGATTTGCTCACAGGCAGCACACCCTTGGCTCTTGTACCCATCAAAGGTCTCACAAGTATGCAAAAGGAAACCCTTTATAAATACAGAAAACAGATGTTTGCAATAACCTTAATCAAGCAATCACATTAATCACTCTAAATTAGTTAGGCTATAACCAGTGTTTGGAATAACGCCGTTTAAAATAACGGTAACAGCGTTTTTTTTTTTTTTTTCAGTAACAGGGTAATGGAACTATTTACTTTTTACGCCGCTACAACACCGTTATCGTTACTGAGCGTTAAATGCGGTGCGTTACATGCATTGATTGAATAAACTGTTATCCGAAAGCAACCCAGGCTTCATACGCAGCTGTAGTGAGGAGGTGGGTTAAAAACAAGGTGAGCAATTATGATTGGCTAAGGCGGAGTCATGTTTCACGGTAGCCAATCAGAGCCAGTGTTTTTACACATGTGCCAGCACACGTGTGCCACACACACAATCACTACAGATTTGATGAAGCAGCAAAAATGGCGAGCGTGGAGCAGTCTGATGAAAAGTTGTCATTTTTAAGGTGACGATACAAACACTACTTTATATTAATTGTGGTCAAAGGCATGAACGTACATGTGAAGTGTTCATTATATCCAGGTGCGAAGCACCTGACAACAACACAATCTGAATTCTTTGACATATAGCAAGTTATTTTTAACAGTAACGCAAATAGTTACTTTCCTTGGTAATGAGTTACTTTTATTATAGAGTAATTCAATTACTAACTCAGTTACTTTTTGGATCAAGTAGTTAATAACTCTAACGAATTACTTTTTTACAGTAACGTTGCCAACACTGGCTATAACCTATAAACTGCATGAGTGGGAAAGTAGGTTGGTTGATGGGGTCAAAGACTGCAGTAAGATCTAGAAGAACCAGAATAAAGAGTAGGTCAGAGTCTGATGAAAAGAGGAGGTTGTTAGTGACTTTGAGGAGGTTTCAGTGCTATGTTTGGTGTGGAATCCAGAACTTGTTCTAAAAGTTGATTATTGTTGGGATGGGATGTGGTTTGTGAGTTTCTGTAACACACTGACAGTTATTGTCTTGCTAATTATTGGCCCAATTTTCCAATTTTTCTTCAAGGCTGAATTGTTGCCTTAATCAGCTCTGTTTAGATAAGGGTTTGGATATTTGCCATTTGGACAGTATATGCTGATAATGAAAGTGTAAAGTCCTTATAAACCATTTTTTAGAGTTATAATTATGTTACAGCTCTGCGTAGGTTTTTTTTTCCGATGATTTTGTAAATGCTAAAGGTTGTTTGGTATTTGCTTTACATTGTTGTAGAATTCGCCCACCTCTTATACTGTCTTTCTGTTTTTCCACAGCAACAGGAGCAAGACCCAACCAACCTCTATATATCAAATCTGCCAGTGTCAATGGATGAGCAGGAGCTGGAAAACATGTTGAAGCCGTTTGGTCACGTCATTTCCACAAGGATACTGAGGGATGCCAATGGCCTGAGTAGAGGAGTCGGCTTTGCTCGGTAAGTGAAAAAAAACAACAACCCTGTAATGATTAAATAGATTTAACAAGTGTTTAGTCATTTCAGGTTGTTCAATCACTTAGCACAGGAGCTGCGAGTAGTATTTGCCCTTGGATGATATGACAGCTTAATTTTTGTAGCACTTGAGTGAGATATTGATGTATTCATTTTGTGTGTGTGTGTGTGAGTGCGTGCGTGCGTGCGTGTTTGTGTTATTCTCAGTTACAATTGTAGTGTGGCAATGATTTGAATGCAGTCAGGCAATCTTTCAGGTTCAATGAATATGAGAAGAAATCCCAAGACTCACGCATAAACATGCATGCTCACATCTCTCACACACACTTACACATCCTACGTTACCAATTTTCTCCTCCTCACACACATACGCTTACACGCGCTGCTTTTTGCTTGCCAAGCAGGCAATTAGTCATTGAGCTGTGATTGGGTGAGCGGAGCTGAATGGGGCAGACAAAGAGGACATGACACATAACAGCTCAGACTGAATGGAGCTTTTAAACCAGGACAAAGGAGAGGAAACCCCATAGAAAACCCAGACTCTCAGTGATACACGACATACCTAAGGCATTCTGCCCAACTCGCCGAGAATCATGCCTGTACATTCCTTATTTTACCACGAAATGCACTGCTTAATGTAAAATAGCTTATGTTCAATTAAAAGTAACATTTAGCCCTTCATGCACTAGGTGTGTTTTGTTATTATATTTCTTTCTTTTTTCCTTTTTTTTCATTTCTAGGATGGAGTCCACAGAGAAATGTGATGTAGTGATTCAAAATTTCAATGGGAAGTTTTTAAAAACTCCTCCAGGCATGACAGGTAGGTGTCAATCTTTCACCTTATTAAATCACGTACCAAGATATATTAAGCCCTCAGTATTCAGGATTTTTCTTTTATCTGTCAGTAGCATTTCCATAAACATGGTTTGTTTTTCTTATTTTTAAATGTAATGTAATGTTACAAAATGAACATTGGTGACTTTTCAACCAGTTTGCCCTCAAACTTCAGGCCGATCGACCAAGTTATTTCAGTTGTGGGTTATAAAAAATAAATGTCAGATTTTCCCAGTTGTCACAGACTTAAATATTTTAATGAGTGATTACCATAATGTGAATTGATGCTGTTACAAATTGTGTGAGTAATGTTCCATTTTAGTTTCTTCTTTTTTATTATACATAGTTTTCTCTCTTCCTTGAGTCATTTTAATATAAGTGAATAATTATTTTTTGTACTGGTTTAGGTGACTCACATTCAAACAGAATCCACAACAATGAATGTAAAGCGTAAAAAGATTATTTTTTTAAAATCAAATAGAATTATTCCGATTTTTATTTGTATTTTTCTTTTGGTTTATTCATTTGAACACTAAGGTATTTATTTTACTTGGCATTTTAATGTTTAAGATAGTTTTGATCATTAAGGGACTCATCATATTAAATTTAGCATTCTTACATTTTTTAGGATAACCCACATATTTAATCTCTAGAATGTGTCGTCGTTTGCAGCATTGGCATGCAGCTGTTAAAAATAAAATAAATCAAGCACAAAGCCGTGCATAGTGCAGGTATTAAAATATTGTTTACTGTGGTTTAGTGGAACTATATGTATATTTCACAAAGAGAAAGTATAGAAATACAGTTGTTTTAGATTGTTGTTTTTTTATTTTTTTAAAAAGAAAAAAATTCAAACTTCTAATTTATTTTTTAAAAACTTCAGGCGACCCCACTTAAACTTGCCTCATTTGTTAATTTTACACGCTCTCTTCTCTCTCCAAGAAAAGAAAAAGCTCATCAACAATGACAATCATGCATTAGAATTTACAAAAGCAAACATGTTTGCACTGTCAAATCCTTCAATTTTGCTTTTATTATTGTTCCTACTCTCATAATTGGACTTTGCCCTCGTGCACTTGTAAATTACTTGTTTCTGACACTAATACCACCCACATGTATTGGTTCTTTTCTCCTGCTTGCAAATGATGTCTGCAAAGATGAGCAATAATGTTATCCCAGAGGCGCCAGAGATCAATTATAGACACGACTCCAGCAATTGACAATCAATCTTAATTCTTCAACTAGCCCAGTCTTGCCTCCAACTATATCTATTAACCTGACTCACCCTAAAGTGAACATTTTGAGGTGTACCTGCTGTACCTAAATTCATCATGAATTCATCACACTGTGTTACACAGCCGCAGGAGAGAAGAGTGGAGGTCAAACTGACAATTAAAAGTGTCCTCCTTCCTTTTAAGGCACTCTCGTGAAATTCAGCAGATTGTGTAAAATGTTGCTGTGAAAGCAAGATGAATAATTAATGTGATGCACCAGCTTTAGTAGGTTTTTCTACCGGTGATGTTGTGTCTGGTTTCTTTGGGCTTGTTCTTGACCCGTTACTGTTTGGTGTCTGAGCTCATCCAAGAGGAAAATATAGGAGGTTATTATTACAGAAAAGTTTAAACTGAAAATGTTCCCCTGGATTTCTCTAACCTCAAACAGTACTGACAGGTTCTTCCATTGGTATTCCACCAACATCCACTGTTTCCTGTTCTGTTTTCAATTAGAGTGTGACAATATCTCGATACGGCGATATATCACGATATTTTTTCCTCACGATCATCTATCGATTTAAAAAATATTTTTTATTTATTTATTTGGATTTAAGGTTTAAGATATTTGATTATTTTCAAAACCTTTTCTGCTTTTTCACAAAATGTCCAGGTAGGTCCTCACAGAACTGTTTGTTGAAGGAACCAATATTTTGTTTACTGGAATATTGCACTACAATGGTGTCACTGGTAAGAAAGACCCTATTTTTTGTTAACAGAAAGCACTATTGGAGATACTTATTGGTTTACATTGGTATCAGAATCAGAATTCCTTTATTAATCCCAGGGGGAAATTGCTTTTGTTTCGGCCACTTTATGAAAACTAAAATCACATATAAAAGAATAAAAACATTTAATAAAGACAAAAGAAAGAATAAATGTTAAATAAGTGTATGATTAAGTAAAAGACTGTTAAAAATAAGGATTAGATACACATGTTGACACTTATTTACAGAAATGTTGCATTAAAATAGTGACACTTTTTCAATGTATTGTCTTTCAAAGGTATAAACTAAAAATGGTATTTTTTGACTTAATCTTTTTTTTTCTTGTTATGTCATAGATTATTGTAGATTAATTTCTGACCAATGTATTGATAATCGCAGTATTGTCATATTGTGAGGTTATCGTGAGCTTTGTATCACGTATCGTATCCAGAGGTTCCCAACCCTTAATTCATTTTTTTTTTCTTTTTACAAAAAACAAATTCAGATGATTAAATTCCGTTTTCACAAGCAGCTTGGACACACTCTTCATTTGAAAATCTTGCCTTGCAGAAGTCGTGTTTTACAAGGACAAGTCATTAAATTTGTAGCGGGAGGATGTTGCATTTCCTTGTTTTTTGATCACCACAGCAGCTGCCCAGTACAAAGCTTAACAACGTTATGAGAAAACCACTTAAAATGTGTCTGCAGTCATTCAGATGCATTGCAGATAGTGTGTGAAGACAGATGATGCCGTCCTGGCAAGCTTGCTTTACTCGATCTATTATGTTTGATATTCATTGGTTCTCCATGGCGCCAGCTGCTATTCAGTGGACTAGCCAAATATAAAAGCTAATCAGCTATTCCCAGGCCTGTCATTTTTCTTTCCATTCTTTTCTTTCCTCTTTTTTTCTTTCTTTTTTTTTTTTGGAGACATTTTTATTTCTTTCCTGACAATCTGGAGTTCAGTATGCAATATTCTTAGGAACCCAAACAGCCACTTTGCACTGAGATGCTTGGGTTTTTATCCTACTGATTAGACTCTGACAATAATTAGTAATTTGTTGGATGTTTGTATGTTTTTTAAAGCCCTCCTCAACATTTTTGTGGTGTTAAAGTTTGGCTTAAACAAGTTTATTCCATTTAACTATGTGGTTTTTTTTTTGTTCTCATTGTGTGTTTAGAGTTACTATGTGCATGGAAAGCCCCCTTCTTCTTTAACTTAATTTACCATTAAGTGCTCTTCGATATGAATCAGATGACTGGAAGTTTCAGACTTTCTAAAGCAGTTGAGCAACTCATTACCAGTTGGCTGATATTCTTCTTTTGGGAAACAGGCTGTTGGCTCAGTGGGAAAAATAAATCTTTCTTTTTTTATTCATCGACACGATTTTCTGAAGAGCCTGATCTTTGCCTGTCAGTGTTTTCATTTTTTGGTTAGCCACATTTTATTTGGTTGTAAAAATGACTACAACAGGAAAAGAGTTTCCTTTCAAATCCTAATTCTCTGCTCTGCATTTGAATATGTGTTAATTGGCCGTTTTATTAAATCACAGGACTTGTTTATGTTTATGCAAGCAGTAAAATGATTTCCTTGGTATAATTTCATGTTATTTTAAGCAGTCTGCCAAAGTCATTCTAAGTTCATGACCCTTTTTTCTTAAGGCTTTTGAGAGCTCTTTAGATCCTGGCGTGATGACAGAGCAAATGGCAAAAGTAAAGTAACAGAGCTTGAATGAATGAAGAGATGAATTATCAAGGCCAGCCACCACCTAAAGAGGAAGAAATAACTCACTCCTGATTTTCAACACTAAGTTACAGTATATAATGGAAGGTTTTACAGGTATTTGAGAGTACCCTACTTTTAAAATACTAGTACAGTGCCCGTCGGAAGTATGTATTCATATAGTGGAAGCTTAAGTAGAGTTGTCAATTATAGGCATAATAATAACAGCATACTCTGTAGCATTATAAAGGGGTATATTTGCAGGTGCAAAGTAAAATAGCGTGTGCAATTTCTCTGGTTTAATTCTATGAGACATCCGCATGATAAATGTGTTGTTTTTTTTACACGTTTTGGTGTATTTTTCTGTAATGTACATTTTTTGGAGTCATTATGTGTATTTTTGTGCATTTTTTGAACAATTGTTGTTTTTTGTTGCCATTGTAGTGTGATTCTGGAGTCATTTTGTGTATTTTTGTTTTGTTTTTTGGTGTAGTTTTGTGCATTTCTGTTGTCATTTTAGTTTTCTGTAGTATATGTTTTTTGGAATCATTTTGTGTGTTTTTGGAGCCTTTTTGTATATTCCTGTGCATTTCTGTTGTCGTTTTGTGTACTTCCCGTATAAATATTGTTTAATTTTTTCATTTGTGCATTTTTTGTATAATTATTGTTTTTTCTTGCATTAGTAGTGTGATTCTGGAGTCATTTTGTATCTTTTTTTAGTGTAGTTTTTTGCATTTCTGTTGTCTTTTGTGTATTTTTTGTATAAATATTTAGTTTAGTGTATCATTTCATTTTCATGCACCAGTCCATCCACGTGTACTTGCCTAACTTTCACTAAACGTATCTATTTTCAGTAGTTAGGTGTAGTGGCAGGTGTGGCGTGAGTGAAGCGGCAGTAATCAGGTGACCTTCACTATGTAGCACCGTCTACGTAACATGTAAACACTTAGGTCTGACTCACTACAGTCACTACCACGCTATGGACGAGTGTCGTGACACAGACTGTAACCAGACTAAATGGTGGTCCGTTATTGAGAGTGAGGAGTCACGTGGTGAGTTGGGTTGTTTTGGGGGGGGGTCTGAGCCCGTCAGCCATGATGGTGGTACACGCCCCTAGAATTTCACGCATTCGCCAGAGCTTTACTTTTTGCACATTTACGTAGAGGAATACGACAAGGAAAAAGAAGAATAGCAATGCAAAAAGAGGAGGCGAAAGAAAAGGGACCTTACAGGGACAAACTGATACCAAGCGCAAAAAAGAGGTATTTGGAGAAGCTAGTGGACATTCGCAACATCGACCCGTACGAGCTATCTGCAGCGGAATGGCACAGAGACCTGGACCTTTTACCTCCGTGCACATACATGGACATCGTAAATTACCTAGTTTTTGGTGTAAGTTACTACACAATGCAGGAGTTCAAAAGCCACAAGTCTCTGGAAAGTTACGAGACTTTCTGCTGCGGCTGGGTCCAGGACCTGGTCATCTACAAGCCTCCAGCTGGTGAAAACAGCATTGTACTGGCAAAAGTAAGTTTCTTCACATATGTGTTTTAGTGTGTCAGAGACAAAGGCACTACAGCGTCCACAATCACATAAGGTAACCTACACTTCCTAGCTTTAAGAGACAACTACATGAAGACATTTTAAGAGAACGTTCCTGAGTGAAAATGCAGAGAACACACTCTCATCCACGGGGGTGTGCGATCGAAAATAAGGTCCTTTCTTCTAATTGCAGCCAACCAAGCAATCCGACGTCTCCTCGTCAGGTCAGACACTTGCTCTCCTAGATGCTGTGTCCATTTCGGTAACCTAAAAAACTGTATCCCGTTGTTCCTCCGTCTTCCATGGCTATCGTGGGAGGTATTGGAGCAGTTCTTAACGCAGCAGTGACTTCCAGGCATGGTCAAACAGTGCGGAATAGCAAGTACCTCCGCTACTACCGCGTTAGTAACACATGTAAACAATCTGTTTTGCCTCGGGACTTATGCCAACATGGCGGCGGGGAGGATCGGGAGGATGGGCTCTAGGCCGTGACGACAACTCCTCATTCTCAATACACTCAACACTCACATACCTGCATGCATGTCACGTAGACGGTGATCGATAGTGAAGTGCACCTGATCGACGTGTGTGTGTTTGAGACTCTCTACCTGGGACTCTAATCTCCTCCGTTGGTTCTCTCTCACACACGTGCGCTGCTGAGAAATGTGCAGCTTTCACACAGCAGCCATTGCCGTTGATAACTTCCGAGTGAGGTCTATCCGGTCTAAATAACTATAAAACTAACATGAAAATAAACATTTTGAAACGTCATCACCAAATAAGGAACAGTAAAAAAGTATGTTTCCTCAAAAGAGAAGCCCACAGGAGCTCTGGCACGCATCGGAAGTGAGCTGTGTAGTGAAATATATATAGATGGTGCGCTAGCGCCCCCTCACACTCCGAGGTCAAAAGCTGAATAGGTTTCACTTTTGTGCCATTCAGAAGTGAAATAAAATTAAAATAAACATTTGGAAATGACTAAATTACACCAGAATAACAGATGCACAAACTCGGGGTGTTTGGAAGCCGTTTACAAAGTTTCAGGTCGAACAGGCACCCCGTCGGGGAGATATTATCACTCCACTCACACACACACACACACACACACACACACACACACACACACACACACACACACACACACAGACCTTTTTTGCTTTTATAGATAGATATTTCATAGATCAGATCAAGTGTGTATAATACCAACCTTACAAGATTAAACGAAGATGTAAAGCAGGGAAACTTCAAGCCTTTGTACTGTTCTTTTTTCTGTACTCGTGGGAATAAAATTCCTCATATACATATTTGTCTTCTTTTCAGGTTGTACCTCCCTTATCAAATTGGTTTCTTCGTTTTTGTTTGTACTAACTAAAAGAAAGTTGCAAGAAAATCCCCACTTCAGCCTCTATTCACACACAACACATCTTTCTCTCTTTGTATTGGATCTCAGCGAATAAAAAAATCTGTTGTAGGGAAAGCTGTAAATCAATAACTGTTTCACAAATATAAAAGACTACCAATAGATTCCAGAACAGGTGTAGCTTTTGCTGCTTGTGTGATTTTTCTTTGAGTAGACGGAGGCACAAACACTTCTTGACAATGAATTCGACAAGTTGTCAGCTCCTCCGTCTGTCTTATCAGTTTTACAAAATGACAACAGTGCAAACATGCAGCTTTGAAGATAATATCAGCAGTGCATGTCAGCCCTCATGTCACTTTTTTTTAATTTTTCTGAATGATAAATGAATACATTTAATGAAGGGTAGGGTAAGAACAAATTGTATTATTCTCGCTGTTGGCTGTGTTACAACATTCTTGTTTGATGTTCTGGAAAAATTCTGAGGATTCATTGATTTTTTTAAAATTTGAATTTTAAAGATCCTCATAAATTACAATAATCACATGTGCTTATTTTGTTTTTTAACCCTCTGTTGGCAAATATGAACCCCTGCAGAGAGCATAATACCTCACGATCATACGTACTGTATATGATTTACTTCCAGAATTACAGCAGTACACGTAATTGATAAATATTAAAACATTTAATTATATCATTCTTCCATCAGAAGGTTTTCTCTACACATATCTAAATGTTGCACGATACTTGAATAAAGATAATGCACAGTATTACCAAGTAAAGGTTTTTTCTTGCATTTTGTGCATTTTTCAGCTGCTTTGCCTTGGCATTCTCACCTCTTTTAATTTTGTTGTTTAGTTAAAAAGAAAAACTTGGGGATGGGGGGAGGGGTTAAAACCTGTTTTACTAAATACCTTAAAGTCCTCTCCAAACTAAGTGTTTATTTTCTTTCTGGTTTATTGGGCTGAAAACATCATAGATTTATTTGTAAACCTACTTTTCTTTATTGCAAGGATGAGGCACAAGGCATAGCACCAAACATAATACTGTGACAATGAACAAAGACATGAAGGGAAATGATTTAGAGATTAATAACCATACAGCACAGAAGAAGTCACATATATGGGGTTGGTTATTCAGACTTAATCAAGTTAGAATACAGTTATGAGAAATTGTCTTCCATGCCTGCACAGAGTTTTATTTTATCTGTGTACATTTGCAGCACCCGTTCCAGCTCTCAGGAAAGTTACATCAAGCCTTCTAAGCCCAGAACAGCTCCTTTCATTTTCTTTTAAGTTTACCAAGATGAAGAAATCGTATTCTTAAATGTATTTGCATTGTGTATTTTGGATTCAACACATTTCGTGTGTCGATACCAGTACGATGAGGTTCCGATATGGGGCCATTGTGTGCAATTGTGTATTTTGATCCAAATGTCAAAAAAAAAAAAAACAGATAAATGTATGTGTAATGGTTACACAACAGCCACTATGACTCTTCCGAGCGAAACGATTCACGAGCGGGTATGTTTAATTATCTTATCTTATCTGGCTTCTCTAGAAGGAATATTAAAGAAAATACCCTCACTAAACCTTTACTATTATATATAAGCTTTGATAGAGATTGCAATTAAAATTCACTACAGCTACGCATTCACAAATTGCTGCACGCGTTCACGACTCTTCTGCGGCAGGACTGTAGCAAAAGTCACGTGGAGAACACATCAAATCCTGAAGCCTGATATTTACAGTTCACAACGCATTAATGGATCTGGATGACATCGAAATACACATTTACAAATACTTTTGCTACATACATGATCAGTTAAATCCATGTGACCTTTTAGATTTTGCTTATCCACTACATACTGTGATGTGGAGTAGACTTTCTCTTCAGTATAGATTTGTTTTCAGTCAAATAGTACAAGGGTATTGGTTAATAGCATATTTTAGGATGCATCAGTGACTGAAAACATGCCTTGGTGGATGTATTAAGAAAACGAGCAGGAGGCTACTAGCTGCTTTATTCCATTTTGTGTTTAAGTGTCGCTATGAAGCTGAACTGGGACATGAGCAGAATCAGGGGACTCATAAACAGCCTAAACAACAGCAGCAGTTTAACACACTAAAATTTGATATATCTGAAATACCTTTGATGCCTTTGTTTTGTACCTGATGTTGAGCATTTTACAACTTTTTTGAAAATCCTGCATCGGGGAGGCTATAAAGTTGTTATTTCTCTTAACATTTTATTGTAATTTCACAAGTATGTACGCGCATGTGCGTGTGTGTGTTGTTGAGTACTGTGTAAGGTCCCTGTGAAAGTTATGTTTTTTGTTAAGGCTTTATTGCTTAACGTTGATTTCCAAGATGTGCTCGAATTAAAAGAATTTTTGAAAAAAAAAGGAAGAAGTAGCAAAACAAAGCCGTTACTCTCTTCATGATAATTTTGCTCTAATTTTGCTTCCTCCTTTGTTTGAAGCCTGTAGGGTGTGTACTGCAACAATGGGGTGAACCTAGAGTTTGGTGAACTATTATGTAAAAGGTCACATGAAGTTAATCCTATTTGTAATCAACCCTTTTTTCCTTCTGTGGTCCAGAAAAAGAACAAAGACCTCAGAAAGTTGTCTTTGGCACGATCACAGTCTGTTGCCCATGGCTGAGACTATGTGGAGTTACATGGCGTGTTAACCATGCCTGTTTGGTTTGTCTTTTGAACCTCTCTTACTATGCTTTGATGATTAGCCGGTGGTTTTGTCAGAACTGCTCTTGTAAGAGAAAAAAAAAACAGTTGTAGAGATATTCAGATAGCTGCTGTTTAGGTGTTTGGATTGGGGCAGAAAAGATAAATCTAAGCATTCAAGTGCTGTTTTAAGGTTCACCTGATTTATGGTATAGTTTTGTTTAGACGGCAGCAGAGTGTCGCGTCGTGCAATCTGTGTTTTTTCAACTCTTGTACTAATGGATGCTAGTTTACATTTCTTTGTCAATAAAATGATGAATCCATTTCTGTGTTTCTCCTTAAATGTTTGTGTGAATCCCAATGTAGCCCCCGCAGAGCCTTTGCTGTGCAAGTTTGCTGATGGAGGCCAAAAGAAGAGACAGACTCAGGTCAAATATCCCCAGAATGGCCGACCGTGGACAAGAGAATCAGAGGTAAAAATGTCACTGCAGTTCAGCTAAATGTGCAACTGATTTTTCCAAAAATGTGTCCTCTTTATTATATTGTATTTATGCTTTTAGTCCTAAACATATTACACATATGATTAGAAAATACTGCGGAAAGACCTATTCCTATATGAATGTGCTGATACCTGATACCAGTGTCGTACTGCGCTCCTTTTTCTCCTCTCATAAACATAAACCACCAGTGAAAAAAGCCGGCGTAATTAGCGGCTAATGCTATCATAGCTCAGTTCCGACTTTCAAAGATGAAAACTACAGAGAGAACTTTTACCTGCTACTACCACCTCCTCGCTGATTCTCCTCCACGCCAAATCCTTCCTAGTCCGGTCCCGGTTATGAAGGTCGTGTCATACAGCTCCAGGTGGTCACACACAGCTTCTACTCCATGGTTGAATGGGTGAACAGACCGGCGTCAGTGTTGACAGCCTAAGTCATCGTCAACAAAGACTCTGAATGGCTTTCGTCATGCGAAACAACCGCAGGAGTTCAATATTTTCAGCTCTTGCGACTGTGTGGGTGTGCGGATATGCGTAAATTCGGGAGCGCGCTCGCACGGCCAACGCACTTGACGTGCGGATCGTACAGCACTGCCTGGAAAGATTTTGCATCTAAAATACATTCGTGATGGGTTGTATTTAAGACTAAAAGTAAAAAAAAAAGCAATGCACACACTGGCTTAACTGTAAAACTTTATATTTTAATTCCAACTTAGAGAGACTATTGATTTTTACAATTTTTGTAAAAAAAAAAAAAAAAATTCAAACCACCATTAAAACATTATTAATCAGCATTAGATCAAATATCTAAACTGCATTCATGTGATGGTTTGGTTGTTTATCACTTCAAGGTCAGTGAGAGTGAAAAGAAAAGTGAATTACAGGAATAATATGAGCAAAATAGTGTTTTATTTACTGAAATCCTAGCATATGAATTTGCATCAATGGGTAATTGTAGTGGTATTCGGTATTAATGAGGTAATTGTACTTCTTATGGAAAAAAGTAGTATCAGACATCCCCAATTCATATGTTATGCTTTGTAATTCAATTCCCAATAATATAACAAGCTGTAGTATGTTTTTATTATCAGACAATGTGTTTTTTTAGGAGTGTCCTTTGAATGCCTTCTCACTCACTATGTTCGATGTATACATTGTTCTTCACACAAATTTCCCGTTGCACATTCCATCTGATGTTCAAAGAAGAATGCTATCGTCCATGAGGGCTGGACTGCCTTCAGCTTCTTTTATTGGGTCAGGTGTTGCTTTTGTGTGTGCTTCTCCGTAGTCCGCTAATTGCGTAAAGGGCAGGCAGACAGCAGCTGGATTTACCTGATAATTAATGCTTGTGGCCAGGAGTTTCAAGCTGTCACTCATAATTAAAGTGACCGCCCATGAGTAATCAAGCTTTTCTCCTGACAAGCAACATGTAAATTATGTGGCCTGTCTGCTTTGACAGCATGAAAGGCCGTACTAAGTACCTCTCTGCAGGCCCAAACAACCAGTGTTAACGTTGTTGACTAAAAATTGTTGTCATAGTTTTTTAAGTGACTGTACCTAGACTGTGACTTTTTTTTTTTTATTATCTATTTATTTTTAAATACATGCAGAAAAAAACAATTTTATCAAATATTGATATTTTCGTCAACTAATAAAAAACAAAATAAGTTTGACATGTGAGACAAAATCCAATCAAAGCTAATGTGGTTATGTAGTCTTACACATTGTCTGTGTTGATTTACAAACATTAATACTATTCCATATCAGGTTGATAAAAAGGAAGTCAATCTTTAAGGAAAAATGCATAAACTCATGTGCTGTATATTTTAGCAGACTATATCTGTAACAGATTTAGTCGACTAAAGTGTTAAAGGGGACATATCTTGGTTTTAAATCCTTCCTTTTTAGATATAAATCATACAGTTGTGGTCTATATAAAGAGGAACTGCACTGCTTGGGTCTGAATTCCTCATTATTATAGCTCCACAGGCCTCTTTTCTACCCTTTTCTGATGTGCTTCTGAGAGCAACTCGTTTTGGTGCGGTCTCTTTAAATGCAAATGAGACGCTCCATACCCCGCCCCCTCTTCAGGTGACACTCGGTTCAACTCCACCCTGCTCGGCCATTTTTGTAGTTTGATAGAAGAGATACGGCTATGTAGCGGCGCATAAACTTTTTATTCAGAGGTTATTTACAAAATGTCAACAACAGAAGACTGTTGTCCATCCAGCCTTACATGTTTGAGCCAGAGTCTGACCCAGCGGAGCGAGATGAAAATGAAGATGATGAACCTGCAGAACCCTAACAAGTGAGCTAACACAAGCACCGAGCTAACGCTAGCGCCAAGCTAACGTCACGAAATGCATTTTAATACAGTCTTTTCGGAGACAAAAACGGCAAAATGAAATGACTACTGAAAACTTTAGACTTAAATTAAATCACGTAGGCCATATCATCAAGGATCTAAAACGCACACAGCGCTAACATATGAAGTCTGAAGACGATGCAACTGCTAATGCTAGCAAAACAATGACAGGGACGTCTTATCATCACACTTTTTAGCGTTATTTACAGCTTACCGAAGTGCTCTATTCATCGTCTCCAAAGATAGAAGGAATTGAACCCTCAATCAGACAAAGTCTTTCGGCAAATCCTTCTTTATACTGGCAAAGCAGTCATCCTTGAAGTGCTTCGCGCACACAAAAATGACCTTACCCACATATGTGGGTACATTTCCGTGAAAAATAAAACTCAACCAGGCACTTTGAAAAGGTTCTGATGCTGAGAGACGGTGTAATGAAGGGTGGGTTACTACATCCAACAACCAAACAGTTTGACTTATCCTCTTGTAACTTCGGCGTCCTTGAGCTTGGACTACAAAATAAAAGCGAGAAATAAAAATGGCGGATTGCTCGAAGTGTTGGACCTGGAGTTGATGTACTAATTTGGCAGTTCCGCTGCAAATACTGTGATGTAATAGTTCAAAAAACGTAATAGAGAATAGAAAAATCGAAACAGATTGAAAAATATGAGCAAAACAGAATATAAAGATATCTACGGAGCACCTGAAGAGACTAATTTGATTTTTTCTGTACTTCTAAGGACTCTAAATATACAACAAAATGCATTTAAGGGCTAAAAAAGTGGATTTAGCATGATATGTCCCCTTTAATGTTATAGTTGTAGTTGACTAAAACTAGAATATAACTGAAATAGTCCTGATGACAAAATTTCAACTAAAACTAAGCTGCATTTTAGTCAAAAGACTACGACTAAAACGAAATAAAAATCTGCCGTCCAAATTAACTCTGCAAAAGAACAAGACGTGTTGTTGCAATAAGTTCTCAGACATGTAGAGAATCAACCAACTACAGTAAGTGTCAGGTTTTCTGAGATGTTAGTATGGAAGCATGAATAATTATCATTTATTTTCATAGCTGTTCAAATCTATAGCTTTTTCTTTGTTTCTTTTAGTCTTGCTCATTTTGAACA
The DNA here is from genome assembly GCF_900634775.1 of Gouania willdenowi. Lineage (NCBI taxonomy): Eukaryota > Metazoa > Chordata > Actinopteri > Blenniiformes > Gobiesocidae > Gouania > Gouania willdenowi. Next base: position 20,642,373 of record NC_041059.1, read on the forward strand.
GTTTAAAAGACAGAAAGGTTTGACAAACTCGCCTGCTGTGTCATTATCAGCCTTCATTCTCAGTAACAATATCTAGGCTCATGTTAACAATGTTGCCGACAGTGTAAATAGCAGCATGTATGAAAGTTGGTAATGCAAAATGTAAGGTTCCAGTTAGACCTTTTTGTCTAGTTGTTTGCTTTTATTTAAACTCCCACCTCCAGTCTGTCTTCTTCAGAAGAAACAAAACCCAGAACTGAAAGCCGACTGACTGTTGCACAATGCAGAGGGTTCAGAAGTTTTTGTGTCAATACCAAAGCTTTAATTTTCAGAACAAGGCCTGGTGAATAATACAAACACCCACTCACAGAGTGAGCATTTGAACAGTTTCCCAGCATCTGTTTTACAGGGTGGTAAAGCTCGATGAAATGAAACCAGGCATAAACTGTACATGGCAACAGAGGCGCCACAACAGAAACAAGGTGCAGAGCTGTTTCAATTTCATGTAGCTGGCACTGATCAGGTGTACTTTTCCCTGAACAAATAACTTTGCCTACACCAGTCACGCAAGACATTGTGCTTTCCACCTTTAAATGGTTTGCTAATGTTAAATCGTTCTAATTGCTTTTTCTACATTTGTGAACTGTCAGTTGAACAAGGGATAAATAAGACACATTTATCAGCCTGAGGAAAGCCCTGACAAGCCGTACTTGACCCTGAAGCATCTCTTCAGACGTTTATGCACTTGTCGGGCACAGGCCTTGGAGTCTGGGTTGACTGATAGAGACATCTGGTCATGGCGATGCTTTGAGTTGCTTCACTGCACCCTAACATTTAGTTAGGCAGAACCAAGCCTCCAAACCCCCCCTCGCTCCTTGATGACCTGGCCTTGAGTAAATGACACGGGCACATATTGCACTCAAGATCAATCAGATGTATAACCTTCATTAAGTGAAACACACTATAAAGATTTAGATTTTGTGCATTTTCAAGGGTAATGGAAACACAGCTAGGGTTACGAGTAGAGACATTAGCATTTTTAGGCTGAAATTAATTGTTCAAATTCTAGGAAATGAACAGAAAATGAGCATATAATTAAATGTTTTTTCAAGGTAAAAAAAAAAGAAACTTGTTTATATTGGGTTGGTTGCTGTTCTTTCTATTAATAAACTGGATGTGTTCATCCTGTCCTTGCTTGAAAAAACACAGTAAAAGTTTAGCATTTGAACAGTTAAAGAAGTACAAATGTATTGCATTAGGCTACTAAAAATTGAGGGGTGCTGCAATCATTAAAGACTGGATGTAGAATTGGAAAACAAAATATGAAACAGCATTAATTAATTTAACATTTGTACATAATAAGAGAGAGGTAATTATTATATTATTGATCACAACTGAACAAATTCTTCTATCTCAGATAACATCTGTATAAAAAAGTTTTATTTTGATGTGTGTTTTTTCAGAGTGGGATGGCGCTGACCTATGATCCAGCCACAATGCAGAATGGGTAAGTAAGAAATGCTTTTCACAAAAGTTTAAACATTTTATACTTTTAAACTCACCACAGTTGCAGTATCTCTATAGTTTTATTATAGAAGATGTAAGATGAATACACCAGTCCTGCTATCAGCCCTTATTTACACATAAACACTTTCATGCAAATGAAAATGCACTTGTTGGCGTACAGGTAGCCTACAGTTGATAATGCACATGCTAACTTATATCACAGTGAAGCTGAATCTCAGGTCTGACTGCTGCAGGTGTAGCATTTATTTATACACCTTTGCATTAAAGCTGTCAGACCTGCAGATTCTGATTGCCGACAGAGAAGGTGGGTGGTGTTGCCTTGCCGCTGTAAGACTTTCATCAGCTGAGGCTATCAGCAGTGCTCCTCAGCTGAATGCAGAGTGCATTCTGTGTGTCTGTGTCTGCTTGTGGGAAATTGGAGAATGGTCTTGTTTGGTGGTAACAATCTTGGTGATGTGATCTCTGGTAATCTTTGGACAGTCAATGTGGCCCTTTACTCCTGTGAGTCAGTGTGTGTACCTGTCTGTGTGCGTGTGTGTTTACATTAACACTTAGCTAGCATCAAGGTCGCCATGCTAATTAGGAAAATGACACCAGTGGTGTTCACACTTCACACCTCCCTTTTCATCTCTCAGGTTTCATTCGTTGTCCTTGGTGTCACTCTTATGGTCCTCTCCCCACCCGTCATAACTATCTTTTTCTAGGACTCCTAGAGGTCAATAGTTTGAAGGTTGAATGAGCAATCAACTGAGTTAACACATCCCATGCCACATGGGATCTAAACACGTTAGATCATCCCATAGAAGCGATTCGAAGCAGTATAACGGCTACTAAAATTTTAACTAATTGTAACCGCTTGCGCTGCGCCAAAGGAAAGTAAACTCTCAACTGTCAGCTGAGTCAGCTGTTTCAAACACTCACATGAGCTGCTATGCCACTTTCTTCTCCTCTTCATCTCTTCCTGTCACAGAAATAGTCCATTTAAGAAAATAGTCCATTGTTTTGTCCAACCACTGCATTGCATTGGGTCACAGACACGTCAGATCATCCCATAAAGGTGATACGAGGTGGTGTAACGGCTACTAAATGTGAAACTGTTGTGAGCTCTCTTCGGTTTATCTGTATGCTGAATTATCTATATACTGAATGTAAAAATATTACCTGTCATATTGACTGTAATATCAACCTGCCTTCGCACGAGATTCTCCTCTTGACATCATATTGGGGCAAAATATCAACATGCTCGTTTGGAGCTGACTTTTTACAAAATGCGGAATAGCAAGGGAGGAAGGAAACATAACTTTTTCAACTTTTGCCCTCTGAATGATGCTAGAGGAATGTATATCACTGTAGTAAAACTATTATGAAGTGTTATTTCATATCTGCTCCTTTAAGTAATGATTGCTACATTACAGCTCGCATTTAGATACCCAATAAGCATTTTTTATGTATTGATGCAACAGGCACCCCTAACCTACGAGATGAGATTAATACAGAATCAATGCAAAGATAATTTGTACCTATTGTTCAACACTGCGATAGTTTACACAAGCTTATCCACAGTTAAAATTGGGCAATAAATGTTTAGGTTTTTGCTATGTTGGAGAACGTACTACTGCCGAAAATGTTATATTTTAGAGGAAAGTAAGCCCGAGGAAAGCAGGTGGTGTCATGGGAATTCATGGTCAAATTCCTGAAATATTGTCAGACTTACATACTCCACAGTGTACTCCACTACAAATGTCCTCATGTTCATCTTCATCTTCTCCTTAAACAAATCCACACATCCTGTCAGTCCTTAAGAGAGAAGGTAAGGAAACCCTTACATAGACACACAGGTGAAAACTAAAAACAAATCCAAAAGACATTACATTAAATCGGTAAGAGAAGGAAGATTTGTCTTCATTGTGAATATAGTCAAAAATACATTTGACCTATAACCTTTCGGGCTGTGCCTGGCTGGGTCTCTGCCCACAGGACACAGATGCTCGCCCTAACCCCAGACCTGGATCCACAATGGGGCCCCGGTAGCACCATTATGGGCTATGGTTATGAACTTTGGGTCAAAATTGAAAGAACAAGTCTCCAACATCAGTGAGTTTCCTCAGCAGACTGAAAGGAAGCTCCCTTAGTAGAGCTGCTGCTCCAACATGTCAAGGGAAGCCATCTGAGGATGCTCTGGCATCTGTTTCGGATGCTCCATGGTTGCCTCCCTAGGGAAGTGGTCCTGCCTTGTTCCAACAGGGGAAGACCCAGGACATACAAGAGGAACTATGTCACTCGGCTGGCCTTGGAACACTTTGAAGTCCCCACAGAAGAGCAGGAGGAAGTGTCCAGGAAGGGGGAGTTCTGGGAATCTCTGCTGAGATTGCTGCCCCCATCCCGGCTTTGAATAAGCGGCAGAAGATGGATGGACATTATACATATAAAATATTGCTATCCTAAGTTATTTAGCAAATAATATTAGCAGAAACTACCCTCCATATATCAAAGTAGCCACCAATAATACAGAGCCTGAGTCTTTCCTCCCACACTCCATTTCTCACATGTGTCAAGCTCAAGCTGTCAAACATGAAGGATCTACTCCAGTGTGTTGGAAGGGTGACCCGTCAGTTTGAAGCCCATCTTTAGAAAGAGATGGCACAAAGGAAGGCAGCCATGGTAAGCAGTAGTATTGAAGTGTGGAGATCAGGTTGTTTTGCTCTTTGTGAGTGGAAGCATTGTCAATATGGATAACTCACCTATTGTCACACCACAGTACACAGGTGAGGGTGGGGTTCGTCTGGCTGTGTTTAGTCGTCAAGAACAAACAGTGTGAGGCTATTGAAAAGACATTGGCCACATTTACATGAGAGCTTTTATTCCTCTTTAATTCAGAATAAAAGTTGAATCCTCTTTAAACTGACCTTGTAAACACTTAATTCTGATTTTAAATCTGAATTAAATAATTCCTCTTTCTTGTAGACACCGAATTCCATTTTAATTCCGGTCATTCTGCGAATAAACCGGTTTTCTATGTAACCCTCTATTTGTAATTACTATTTCCATGTAAACACAGAGCAGAACACTTTAATTCGGAATAATTTAATTTAGAATGAATAATTACGAATTAAAGAAAATCGTGTAACCATGGCCATTATCCAGATTCAGTTCATACTGGGTACTAACTAGTACTGCTACTGTACATACAAAACTGTGCCATTTACAAATAACAAATGTACCACCCACATGATTAAAGAAGATGGTGGTTTGCATGTCCTTACTAGAAGTACTTCATCTTGAATCTCTCTAAATTGAAATAAAAACATGAACACATTTGGCACACTAGTGGCAGTGTCTGTATCATTATTCACAAGCTTTCAGTCTTAAAGCAAAACACAACCCATCATACGAATGCACTTTAGATGGTGCTGAATAATAAATAGTGTTACTTATTTTTGTCAGTAATGTCTTTGGAGTCGTTTACATCAACATTTAGCCTTCAAATATATGTATTATCCCTTTTTATGTGGTCATTGCCTTTTTGGAGGTGTGTGTGTGTGTGTGTGAGGGAGAGAGAGAGGGAGAGAGTGTGAGTGTGTGTGCATACATAACACACGCTCCTACAGAAGCATCCATGCACTGATGTTTAAGCCCTTCCCGACCTCTCTTCCGAGGTCGTTGGAGCTCCTTCCGGCGAGGGCCACTAAATGACTATGATATGCTAATGCAGCTAATTAGAGAGGCGAAAAGCAGAGAGAGAAGAGGTTTGAATAAAAATGGAGGGCCGAGCGAGGTCAAGAGGAGGGCAAAGGCAAAAATGAAGTCAGCCCAAGGAGAAGAAAGGTCTGGAATAAATATCAGGTTTTTAGACAATGATGCCAGTTTGTGGTTATTGCTAACATATGTCTGAACTGGCTGTACAGTTTTTGTTCTTAAAAAAACATCTCAATATCTCCCAATTTTAGATTTTTTTTTTTCCTTCCCCTTCTGTATCTCACTCACTGTTTTGCAAATTTGACTAACATCCCTTCAAACCAATTTTAACTTTGTGCAATTTTTTCTTGCCTATTTTTCTTGATTTATTTGTTTATTTTTCCTTGTATCCTTTATGTGCACGCATGCAGACGGTACAAATACACCAGTCCTACTGATTTTAGCATGCTCCCCCAGGTTTCCCAGTTGAAAAATCTCTGAGGTCAATACTAAATCATTCAGCAATTTTTCAGAGCAAACCCTTTGACAGGCTGTTTAGGTCACGCCAGGGATTCACACAGGTTTTTAAATTCAATCCTGTTTTAATGTTCTGCTTGCAATTACGCGTTTAGTGCATTGTTTAAACAGCCGTGCTTGAGTCACCATTGACAGCATGCTGCTCAGGGCGGGTAGCCCTCATCAATAACCTTGGATATGTCCTCTGCTTTCTACGTCTCTCTCTCTCTCTCTCTCTCAAAGCACATCACTCTAATGAAAAATACAATAAACACAATCAGGGAAGCATATTGAATATCCACACAGACTTCCCTCGTTTGTATTCATCAATGACAGTAATTCAGTGTCCATAATGCAAGTACTACATTAATTTTACATTGCAAAACTGGGTCTGGACCATTACATTATCTGTTAGTGGGCCATTGTGCTTTAATTCACTTAAATATGACTCATGTGTCTATGGAGAATTAAATCCAACAACTTTTGTGTGTGTGTGTGTCTTTTACTGCTATTTATTCCAAAAATGTAGACCTAACTAAGATGGTTAAAGAGCAAAATCTAAGTCTTGTACAAGACTTGTTTTATGTAAGAACTGAAAACGTGAACGAGATGCAAACAGGTTGTTTTGGCTTTGCATCATGAAAAAGAAGCTTGATTTTACTTTGTTAAACATAATATTTGCAATCAGAACATCAGACATGGGCAGCATCCGGCACCTGGCATTATTTTTTGTGTCCAAAAAATTGTAAATTGACAAATGACACCAAAACAGGAATTGAAACAAAAATGACAAGACAAATACCCTAAACGATAACTAAAACTCATAATCACAACAGCACAGAACAATATCACTCAAAAACACTGAAAATAACACAAAACACAAACAAAATGACTCCAAACAGACAAAATTCTTTGTTCTTTCCTGTATTATTGGTGAGATTGGGCACTCTAGATTGTTAGTGGCTCTGTATTATTGCAGTTGGTGAGAGAAATCATAGTGTTTAAGACAGCTTGAAAACTCATTGATATACTTGAATAAAATGTGTGCTTGTGATCTACTTGATGTGAGTGACAGACTCGACCCCCAAATGTTATTGATTTGAAGCACCTGTAAAATGCTTTCTTCCTCTAATTGGAAATGTATCGTTTTGAAACATTCATGGCCGTGTGAGGTACCGAGAAAGCTTTTTTCTCAGTCTCTGCTCCCCTCTTTGCCTCCCCCTATTCTGCTCCATTATTCAGCCAACAGACACTTTGAGATCGATTGAGCACTGCAACACGGCCTGGCGAATGAAACATGTCCTCTCTAGGTACACAATGATAAATAAAGCACCGTGAGCTGCAGCGTTCTACCGCTGCAGAACTGAGGAAGTAAAAAAAAAAAAATTCAAAAGAAGGAGCAAAATCAGAAGGACAAACACAGGAGTAAAGTGCATATAAAGTGTGTGTGTGTGTGTGTGTGTGTGTGTGTGTGTGTGTGTGTGTGTGTGTGTGTGTGTGTGTGTGTGTGTGTGTGTGTGTGTGTGTGTGTGTGTGTGTGTGTGTGTGTGTGTGTGTGTGTGTGTGTGTGTGTGTGTGTGCGTGTGTGTGTGTGTGTAACTGGGTAAGATGTGAACAGAAAGGACAATATTTAATTTTTTTCCCACATGAGGGTTAAAATGAATTATTATGCATGGCAGAGCAACATGATTTGAACTCCGGTGTAGTGTCATGCCTCATTCACAAATGCATGTATTGCTGTTACTGAGTAAAGCTGAAAATCTTATAGTTTGTCTCATATGTAATGACTAATTTATCTAATAATTATCTTTTACTTCTCCAAGGCCTACATTTATCCCATAAACATAGTTTAGCTTAATCAAAAAATAACCCTTTCCTATCTGCTTTTGTAGGTATTACTCTTCGCCTTACAGCATATCCACCAATAGGATGATTGCACAGACGTCAATCACACCCTTCATCGCTGCCTCTCCTGTGTCCACATATCAGGTGAGTGATTCTACTTTAATGTTATTTTATTGATTGGAAGCCTATCAATCTCTAAAAAAATGACTTTTAACCCGATGGATACAAGAAACAATAACATCAGCTGGGTTTTCTGTAATAATTCAGATTATTAGTTAATACCAACCACTTAACCTAAAACACAAAACACGATCTTGAATGTGTCTTAAAATTTGAGATTTAATTAATACTGTACATGTTAACATAAACATGAGTTTTAGGCCAAGAGTTAATGATACTGATCTTTATGCTCTAATGTTATGTATGTAACGTGTTGCAATATGGGATTTCCCAATGAAACAATTGAACTTGTTATCCCTGTTGCAGTCTGGGATTTCTAAAGGTTTTTTACGCTAAATGATTGTAGAAATTAAAAAGACAAAAACATAGCTAATGCATTTGTTATTAGCTTTGTTGTTGCATCATTATTTGAAAAAGCTAAGATGTGCTCAATCCACCAGTGGTTACATCCAAATATAGTCAAGACAAGATTTATGAAAGTGATAAAGTAACACAATGTAGTGGGGGGGGGTCCTTTCTGGGAGAACAGTATATGATATGAGCTTTAACGATTTTATTATTAAGTTAGAAATTTTATTGATGAATGTACGTTTGTGAAAGTTACAAATAAAGCACTGCATTATTATTTGCCTATAGTTGACCACAGCGATCAGTAATACAGTACAACATCCAAGCACAGTTTACCATCACACATAGATGTCATTAACAGATGTAGCAAATACACTGTGATAATGACAGTTAAAGCCACAAACTGAGCAACGTATTGTTATACTTGAAAAATGTGTTACAAGTGATAAACAAAAAATGGAATATTATGTTTGGACAGCTGTGTCTTTTATTGAGATGAAATCACTGGCAATTTTATTGTACACACTTGCAGGTACAAACTGAGCACGTGTGAGAGAGAAGAAAGTCAAGCCACGCTCACGCTACGTCTAAAGTGTGGTTTTGCGCAAAATTAGTTTCTCTGCCAGCTTGGAAGACAGTAAAAAATGACTAATAAAGCAGTTGGATTTAAGGAGAAAGCTAAGAGAAAGCCAAGCCTGAGGTAAGGATTGTTTCTGTAGAAATCGTGGAGGAGAGCAGCACAGCAGCAGTTAGCGTAGCGACTAGCAGCACCTGTAGCGATAATGCTAATTCAGGAGAACCTGCCTCCAACAAACAGGGGACATGAGGAGGACTCAGGGACAGACAGAAAAGAAGGAGACAACGGTGAAAGTTCTGGTATGAACATTAAGACAGAAGCTCAGTTCAAAGCCAAGAACAGCTGCTACTCTTGGGTTGTGAAACACAAGGCAGGCCTCGGCTGTGAAATCTGTAAAAAAGTAGCGAGGATACAAAGTTCTCCATTTCTGTTTTTTGGCTGTTTTGACAAATGGTTTTGTTCGTATTTTCTGCTGTGCTGCTGATTCATTAGAGGAGTTCTGGTGTAAAAGTTTGTAAATAGTTTGTATTTGTGGCTTTTTGTGTTCTGAAGGTTTAGTGAACTTTGTGGCTAAATTAGCACTGATTTTTCTCTGTCCTTGGTGCTGAAACAGCAGATATTGACAGCTGTCACTCAGAGTGGGCATGCTCCGTAACGGGTGACTGTCCGTGCTTCTTTCAGGCTGATTCATCCTTCTTTTATTAAACATTTAGGTTAATTGTTTGGTTATGTTCACGTGATAATATTGGCCCATTTAGTTAGCAAAAGGTGCTTTAAAAAATGTATTCCTTGACATTTTGGTCTTTCTCTTACCGCCAAAGCCACACCCGGCGTGTGATCCGGGACTTCATAATTTAGAAATGAAGCACTGGGGGTGATCAGAAGGTTTAAAGCATCACGTTTAGTCACTTCAAGGGTCTATACGACGAAGCTGGCTAAATATATCTGGATTATCTCTCTATTAGCAGGTTTCACATAACCAAACATTTGCAATCTCAGAGCAGCTGCAAAGTAATTAATCTGATACGGAGAGTGCCTGACATAGCCTCCATTGGTATGGTAAATATTGGTCAGTTCATCAGATTAAAATGAATAACTTTCCTATAGGATGCCATTGGGTAAATGAAAGAATTGCATCAATCTATAAATGTTATTTTCGAAACGCAGATGTCAGATTCGCACACCAACCGGGATCTTCTAAGAATGAGCAAATAATTTTCCAAGAAAACTGATTGGTCAGTAGGCGGTGCTTTTATACTCGTTCGGATTGTATCTGCAACTTAACCTTTTCCCAACCAGGTTAGCCGTTCAGCCTAAGTTACCATGGGGATTGCACCACCAATAACAAGTTGACCAGTACAGCAGTTCGAGTCTCACCTGGGCCAGCACTGTTGGATGTTGAGCAAGTCCCTTAACTCCCAACTGCTCACTGCTCCTCAGGGATCGGTTAAATGCAGCAAAGAACACATTTTGTATATGTATAAAAACATATATGACAATAAATAAAGGTGAAAGCCCTGATCCTTCTTTAAATCCTGGAAGTTAGCGTGATAGGAGGAAATCCAGCTTTGTAGTACAGGCCCCAAATGCTATGGAGCATAGCACTCATTATGTGTTAGCTTCTACAAAAATGTTGTTTTTGTACAGTTGCAGGTCAGTGTAAGAGCAAAGAAAGGGTCCATGTGGTTTGGGTATACGCGTTGCTCTTATGAGAACATTCAGTGCTTTTGGTGTGTTTGGGGATATATGACAGCAGACGAGTTAAGGTGTTCATCTCACCTCCTAACACTCCTGAGAGTACCAAAAATGGTGACGTTAGCATCAGAGCTGGAGCAGAGAGCAGTAGAAGAAGTTCCCGGGCCTAAGAAATCATGATTCACTGCAGCTGGGGAACACATTTCATCTGGAAGAACCTGCTGATGGAGGCAGTTTAATGCTTTGAGCAATCCTCTGCTGAGCAACCTGGGATGCAAGTTACCAACGTGTACTGAGATGTTACTTTGATTTGCACTAAGTAGCTAAGGGTTATATCTTCCCTATGAGAGCATCAAGCTCAGGCTTCTCTGCTACCCTCCCAACTCCTGACATGAACATTCAGGTGACACTCGACTAGGACTATTGATAATTATTCAATTCAGTTTAATTTAACTTTATTTATACAGCACAAAAGTCATCTCGAAGCGCTATCAAAATATAAAATTTGTAAGAAAATAGAAAAAAACCAACAAATCCACATGAACATGCATCAGCGACAGTGGGAAGAAAAAACTCCCTTTTAACAGAAATAAATCTCCAGCAGAACCAGGTTCGGAGGTGGCAGCCATCAGCTTTGACTGGTTGAGGTTAGTGGACAGAAGGAGGAGAACAGAACAGGATAGAGAGATAGAGTATCAGAGTGTCCCCGATTAGTTGAGCCGTAAACTATAGATCAGGAACTGCCAGCTCCAGCTTCAGGACACCTGAAACAGAAAAGAGAGAGAAGAGCGAGGAGAAGGCACAGACTGCAGAAAAACATGGCAGCTTGATTGTGAAGTTGTTGTTTTTTGCCAGTCATGGTGGTTTCAAGGAAGTCTTTTTTTCTTTTTTGAAAAATAGATTTTAGTTGTAATATGTACTCTGCCTCATGTCCTCTGTTTTGGTATTGTCTTTTGCTTGTAGAAGTTTTGGAATTAATTAAGAAAACATACATTTACACTTACTAATCCTACTGCTTTAATCAGCTTTATGTTTGTTTTGAATCCGTTTTTGGGGTCAGTGAAGGAGAAGTACTTTAGGAATGACTAAAGGAAGGAAATTGAGTCTATGATAAAACTCAGGGGTTTTTTTTTTTTTTTTGCAGCACTCCTCCCATTAATATTTTATTGTCAAGCAGAAATGCCACATCACCTCTTCCTCACACATTAATCCCAGTGAGTCATATCAGAGCTGGATGGTTGTGGTTCTCTGAGAGGTGGATTCTGTCGTTGATTCTTTGTTCGCCTGGTTCGTTTCAGGCAGGTTTTTTTTTCGCTTGCGTGGGATTCTGTGGTAAATGAGAGACACAGATGCAACTACACACACCTTCAGCAGGACAGAATTTACCGTCACGTCCTGCGTTCGGAAGGAAGCAGAGGAAGAAATGAGTGCTTTAAATTCAAAAGGACACACTATACAAACTAGGTGAACCCATAATGTGCACACGCAGTTACTTAACCGTGCGTGCATCCAATGTTTGACATGTGACCGAAGTGGGCGCTGGGACTTGTTTTTCTTCTTGTTGAGTTTGAGCAGTTGTTAACAGAATGAGATGAATGTGGTGATTTGTAGCTAAGACACACTTTGATGATGAAACCTGCACTGCGAAGCAGTAATTGTTAGACTGTGTTTTGCTCTCTGTGGTCCACATATCCTCTAATAATTACAGCACTCTGTACGTTGGACCCTCAGTTACTGCTGTAATATTCTTTAAGACATGCTGCCGCAGGGACTAAAGCTCCGAAATAGGCTTGTAAAGACTTGGGCTAATGATTAATCTTCTCTCTTCTTCCTTTTCCTACTTCCTTCCTGTCTTTCTGTCTTCCCATTGTCCTTCTTTATGTTCTCCCTTGCTCATTTTGTTACCCACTTATAAAATATTTTTGATCTTGCCTTTCCTCTCATCTCTTCCTGACCTTCTCTCGGCACCTTCCTACGCATGCACATCCATTCTTTCCCTAATTACTTTATTTTTCATGTCCTTTCCATTTGTTCTACTCTTTATCTCTTCTTCTTCTTCTTCTTCTTCTTCTTCTTCTTCTCCTGTCATCATCTTTGCCCTTTTTTGTCATCACTCTTCTCCTCTGTTCTCATCCCATATTTTTTCTTTGTAGGTACAGAGTACGTCGTGGATGCCACATCAACAGTATGTTATGCAACCTACAGTAAGTTGTTTTTCTTTTCAGGTATTTTGACAGTTTTACCATCTTTTGATGATGAAATTAGAATATGATTATACAATGAATTATTATCCGAAAGAAACACAAATTGGATCATGGTATATACTACTTTTTTGTTAGTTCTGATGTAGGACGCACATTCATATCAGGTCAAAGTACAGCTCTAACATCAGCCCTTATGTGCTGAGTCAGCAGGTGAACAGCCGCCTTGAACATCACGCTAACGTTGCTCCCTGCTGGTATGAAATGAGACTGCAGACCAAAGGTTTTAATAGAATTTGATGCAAAATGTAAATGGGAATATTGTTAATGTGTGCTGCAAATAATAACTAATTATTATTGATATTAACGTGTGAGAACATTTGCAACTATCTCCAGGAATACAAATATCAAATCTTATTTTCGTTATTGACTAATAGCTTTACCTTTATTAATTCCGTTATGACAGTGTCTGTCATGGGTCTCGAACTTCGTGTAATGGTGAGCTTCCCTGCAGGCCAAAGCTTTAAGTCACTTCAGTTTATCTGCCCAGCACTGACACCGAGGGTTGTATTCTCTCTTTGGAGAGAGATTTACTGTCCAACTGGCATCTGTCCAATGGACAATGCTTGTCGGAACTCAGAGCTCATTTTTCCTCACAAAAAACACAATATTGGATTCAGATGTTATCATTCTGGCCACTTCTTGTCCGCAGCAACACTTTAAAGCTGTAGAATTCTGCCATGATTTATTTATCTGTCATCGGTACAAGTGGAGGAAAATGGTGCTAGAGATATGCCATAGAACAGGGATGGGCAAGTCTATCACAGCGGGGGCCACAAAAAAGTGACTGTATCTGATCCAAGGGCCACATTATCAACATTTATGACAGCATTTAGAATAATGATTGATCTGGGCATTAATACAGGGGGGAGGGGTTTGTCTTTTTTTGTCTGTTATTTTTTCATGCTTTGTCAGTTTTTAGTCATGTTTTGTGTTCTTATTATTATTTTTGTGTAATTTTGCTGTTGATTTGTGCATTTTTTGGGTCACTTTCTATATTTTTTCTGTCATTTTGTGTAATTTTGTTGACCGTGTGTGTGTCTTTGGAGCTATTCTGTAATGTGTTGTTGTTGTTTTGTGTGTTTTTGTCGTCATTTTGTTTGTTTAAGTCAGGGGTCTGCAACCTGCGGCTCTGGAGCCTCATGTGGCTCTTTTGTCTTTCGTAACAGCTCAATATTGCTTTGAAAAAACATAAAAATAATGAATTGTTATTTCTTACAGATGGTATTGATGATTAATGACATTAACTTCAAATAAAAGTATGACAAAACAATTTGTTAACCAAAAAATAAATCACATTGTGCAATAACCTTCTTACTTCACCTCTTGCAACATACCATCAATTTTCTTGCACCTGTGGCTAATCTTATATTTTAAATCCCTGGTTAACTAAACTAACAAAAAGACTATTCCGGAAGAAAATAGAGATTTTATTTGTGTGGGGAAACATGTATTTAACCGTCGACATCCCGGTTTAATGTACATCTTGATACGTTGCAAGAAATTAGTGTGTTGATCGACATGATCACGTGTTCTCAAATTCAAGTTATATTTTGTAGCCCTTCAAATCCATTATTTCATAAAATAATTCAATATTATTTTAACTGTATAGAATTTCATACACTGAATTGTCTTCATTGAGAAGGTATTTTTTTTGGCTCCGGAAGGACTTTAATCCAGGTGAGATTAGGCAAAATGGCTCCTTTGAGAGTAAAGGTTGCAGACCCCATTTTGCTGTCCATTTGTGTGTTTTGGGAGTTATTTTTGTATCCTGTTTATAGTCCTTCCAACTTCTTGAAATACAATTTGTGGGGATTTGTTTTGGGGGGGCTGCACAAAATGATGTGGCCCTCTGGGCCGCCAGTTGCCTATGTCTGCTATAGAATATATCATTTAATAAATCAACCTTTCAAAACACATGTAATCTTGTCATTTTTTACCCTATATTATTCTATTTTTCTTCCTTGTTATGTCTATTTGGCAAAATACTTACAATCTGTTGTCATGACTGATAGAAGCTGTGTTAGGGAGGGAGGATAATACTCGTCTGTAAATATTATTTTCAAACAAATGTCTGGTGTAATTAATTGGCAGGCTGCTGGATACTTCATCTAACAACTTTTGAGGACATGGGAAGAAGCAGAAGGGAAAATGAGTGTTTGAAAAGAGAACAGTTTAACAGTTGGAGGACAGAGGAGAGATGAAGAAGCTCTCTGCAAAAGGAAGAAGGAGGAACAGATTACAATGAATGAATCCAGAACAAAGAGGAGAATACAGTCGCCGCAGAAGCTTGTCTGAGCTGTGCATTCCTGTCTTTGTATTAACAAAAATCCCTGTAAGACAAAACAGGCCACGGCTAGTCGCTGTGTTTCCTTGATACAGAGGAACTTGGCGAATGAAGGCTGCATCAGGGAGGAAAAACAATGTGTTCATTCTGTTTCTATGGCAGCAGAGGTTTCTTCACTGCTGCACTGTAGTTAATGACTGGGAGCTTTGATTAATGATGTGCTGCGCTCATTGACACATTGAGGTTGATGCGCCAACTCAGGCCTCTGCTAATCACTCGCCCATCAGTCCATCATACAGTGGCAGATATTTACATGCTCGGGGTCACAAAACTGAAACGTTGCTGTTTTTCACTGCCAAGTAAATGCAGTTTGATTACAATTAATGGGTGCAATTAAAAAGATATACTGAGATGAATACAAACTGTTCTTTTAGCTGTGACCAGAACTTGGCTGCAGGGCTGAAATGCATGCCCCACCAATTGCTGCACGGAACCACCTTAAGGACCACGTGTTTCCAAACCTTGGTGGAATACACAGGTTATTTCAACCACCTGCGTTTACATCTTAATTAGTGAGGATCATAATTACTCACAAACCTGCCTCCAGGTAAATGATACAATACCGTGCATTATGATAGAGGCAGGAATAATTCACCTGTTCTTAACCAAGGACTTGGGATTTGGATCATTTGCGTTTTAAGGAGACGAAGGAAGTTAACATGTGCATTGAAAACCAGTCACATTAAGTCCAAATGAATTACTATCAAATTGAATAATTAATGGAGATTTGTGTGTTCTAATCCCTGTGCTATGTAGGGATTGGCACCATCAATGCCTGTAAAGTATATATAAACAGTGGGTATGGCAGATTAAACCTGGAATTGTGTGTTTGGATGCTATAGCCACCCATTATTATTATTATTATTATTATTATTATTATTATCATTATTATTATTATTATGTTACCTCTTGTCAAGGTTTATTACAATGACAATTACTGTATCTGTGATTTTGACTTCATTTTGCATCCTTTTCTCATTGTTGAGACCAGGGTGAAGCATGAGGAATTATTTCAAAAAAATGTGAAACTAAGAGAAATTAAAGAAACAGATAAAGGTTCATGTGAAACTAGGTGTTATTTTGGTTGTGTATTTGAATGTTTGCGAGGTCTGTTGATTCATCTGTGTGCAACGCTTCTTTCAGTTATGATTACGGTAGCAGGCTCTCACTTTGTGAGTGGACTTGTAGAGGTGACAACAGCTTTCAACTCTTCTGATTATTAGCCAACAATAGAAAAGTAACAATTCACGGCTCCATCATTACCAGCACAGACAGTTTCTCTTGGTTGAGTGTCGGGAAAAGTCTAAACTGACACATTTTCAACTCCAGTGAGCTCTAATAGACGTCGTGTATCAGTGTGTCGATATCAGCGTCGGTGAAATCTTGTTGACAGAGCGAGGTGTTAGAAAGACTTTCAGACAGCTGAGCTTGCGCATAAAATAGCATGTGATTACCTGTGTTCTCCTCACACCACTCTGCCTCAGCAAGCAGGAGAAGAAGTGTTAACTACTCCCCGAAGTGATGCTCACACATATTTACTGATGCTATCTTTTTGCCCAATGGAAATGTAGTTGCATGAACAGTGTGTACCTCTGGGACGTTGTTGCCAGGCATCTAAGCACACAGTAAAAAGAAGAATTTTCTATTTAGATCCACTGCAGAGCTACGTACTTTGGAAAAGCGTAGCTCTGCGCATCAAGGTGTTTGTCTGTGTTTAAAGCATCTCCCTGTGAGGAGATTTACAGTAAAAGCCTCACTAACTGCTTTCTGTTACACTAGCTTGACATGTTTGTTTGTTTGCAACATGCGATGCAAACTCGCAGTAGCCATCATAGCGTATTAAAGTCAAGCTGACAATCTCTAAAGTGTAACTCTATAATGTTTGAGGATTGTTCATGTAGAGATGCAGAGAGGGAAGTGACTCAGCTAAAAAACAGAAAATGCATTGAGCAGACTGTGGTTTTACTCAGAAGTTAATGTTGGATGCTTTTAAATGTTCAAGCTGAAATTGAATAACCCTCATGTGTCTCTTTAATGTATTTAAAGAAGGTTTTTCCCACACATCAAATGAAAGTGGGTGAGGGTTGATTTAATATCAGTCCTAGGAATGGTCAATCTTTAGAAAAAATATTGTTTTTTTTCTTTCTGTATTTGTAACATCAGATTAAAATGTTATTGTCCACTTCCTAAAAGGTACCAAAAGAATAGTGCCCGCAAGTTTAAATACCAATATCAATATGATCAATATAAGCCCTGATCAAAGCAAAAAATGAAGAATTCATGGTAACACTTAATTAGTTTTATTACATAATAGTTGACATTACGCTGTCATTATTATGACATGACACCTGTCATTAGCATGAATAAGGTGTCATGAAGGCTGTCATTAAGTGTCGTTTGTTACCCTAAACCCTTTGTTACACTAACCCCTAACCCTAACCTTTACGCTAACCTTTACCCTAACCCTAACCTTAACCTTAACCCTAATTCTAACCCTAACCTTAACCTTAATTCTAACCTTAACCCTAATTTTTACCCTAAACCCACTAAATCCCTCCACCTAACCCAAAAAAATGCAAACATAGCTCCAAAGGTGTCATAATTTAGGGAACGACCCTTAACGACAGTCTTCATGACACCTTAATAATGCTAATGACAGATAATGTCAGCCTTATGTATGAATCTTCAAGTATTGTCACCGAATGTATTTATTAGAATATTAGGAATTTTAATAAAATAAAAAATATATATTTAAACAAGGTTGAAAAACATAGAAACTGTTATTCACGTACTTTATATATAATCTTTATTTTGATTGTAAATGTAAATATCTTTTCTTTAATGTTGTTCCTGTTTAAATCAAATACAAATAAGTCATCTGAATATTGTTTTTTTTTTATTTTATAAAAAGATCTAAGTTTTTATTTGCAAAACCCAATGTCTTAAATAATAATAATAATAATAATAATATTAATAATAATAATAATAAAATGGGTTAAAAAGACAGCTTTTCTGCTGCTTAACTGATTTTTTCTTAACTAATATGTGTTGCTTCACTATTTGCAAAGCCCCATGAACTCTATTGTGTGTTCTCAGCTATATCACGTGTTTTCTCTCCTGACTCAGGGGGCTGTGATCACCCCGGCTGCAGCCATAGAGCCCAGTCTGTCTCTCCACCCTCCCAGTGTTATGGCTCCTCTCACCCAGCAGATGAACCACCTGTCTCTGGGTCCTTCAGGCACTGTGAGTCTCACGTCACCTGTCTGTGCATGCACATGTGAGGATATGTGTGTGTTTGGATTGTAAATCATTAATGATTCATACCGTAACAATAATACATCATAAACTACTTGGCATGTCTCCCCTTGATGCAAATGTGGCCAAATGATTTTTTTGAATTAAAATACATTTGAAATTGAATTTTTGGAGTAGAAATGAGGAATGAATGATTATTTACTGCTCCTTTTTTTTCCCCTCAGCAGTACATGTCTGCTGCAGCAGCCGCTCCTATGCAAGGAACCTACATTCCCCAGTACACTGCCGTGCCTGCGTCTGCCATCACAGTTGACGTAAGAAAGCATGAATACACACATTTAAACCAACAAAAAGGTTGAAAAGCAACACTGCTCTGTCTCTACTCAACTAGGCTTTTTAGCTGCTCTTAAACCTAGATTTCACGTGTTTACAATAAAACCTACTGAGTTTGTTTGTTTATTTATTTCATTCAAGGCAATAAAACTAATTTCTTTCTCCTCCACATTGAAAAAATGAGAAAATATTAGTGAAAAGAAGCAGAAAGAAGTGAAACTTATAGCATCTACCCCCTCCATAAAAATGAATTAAGGCATTAAACTGTAAAGCAGTCATTGTCACACCTCATTATAAACCACAATACAGTTTACGCTTCTGTCTCATATTTCTTCAACATAATGCATTTCACATTATTGTTTAACATATTAAGTGATCTTGATAATTTAATGGTATTATTTATGATTGTTCCATAGTCTGACCCCTGAACTGAAACGCACCTTCTGTTCTCAATTTGTTTTTGTTTTTTAATATCTCTATTCCTCACAAGCTGTAATTACTTTTTCTCTTAGCGATTTTTTTTTCCCTTTTTTTTGCAGATTTGTGGGTAAGATTTATAAATTAGCTTTGTACATCATTTTTAAAATGTTGCTGCATAAATATTGAGTTTGCATGTTCCCTGTATCCACTTCCACTAATTATTCTCAGCGCTCGTTTCTGTAAAAGAAAAATTGGATTTGTGTATGATTTACAGGCACTGCCCCACACTTCAATACAATAAGTCAGATATGGAACAATCAAGGCTTTTTGATTCAGTGAGTGCTTTACCTTGTGGAAAACAGCCATAATTTTGGATATTTGAACTTTTGTTTTGTGTAATCTATATGCGACTTCCATGGTAACTTATCATCTATCATAACACCCAAAAACATAATCTCATTTGTTCTTTGGATTTGAATTCCTTCAATAAATAAAGAAGCCTCAATATTTGATACTTTTGGACCAAAAGTCATAAGTATATACCTTATTATGGTGTTTCTGGTCAGGGTGTGGTGACAGATCCATCTCCACAAACAGCTGCTCCCTCCTCACAGGACACCAGTGGGCAGCAGCCTTTACCAGTGGAAAACAGCGAGCACGCCACAGTCTACTCGTACCAGCAGACCAAGTGAGTGCACTGAGTATAGAGATCTGTTTGTGTCACCCAATGTTTGATTATTGATGTGTTGTTATAATTACATAATGCACTGTCTGCTTCTTTTCCTGTTACTTTACATTTACTTAAGCAGTAATGGCAGTTGATGCCAAAGTGAAAACACTAATTGATGCCATACTAGCATTCTAACTCATAAATAACTTATAGCCTACGTTAGCATAAGCAGCATCAAAAACAAACAGCTGCTTTAAAGTTATTCAGTGGTGTATGTTATGGAAGCTAATGGGTATTATCTACATCAGTGGTTCTCATAGTACCCCCTTAGAAAACTATTTAAAACAACTCTCGAGCATAATGATGGAATGAATGAGTGATAACACACTTTTTAAAGAATCTCATTTTGTATTTAAGTGAAAGAAACAGTATTTAGTGCAGTGGTTCCCAACCTTTTTTGGATCGTGACCCTATTTTGATATCAAGAATTTCTGGCGACCCCAAAGACATTTTTTCTCTAGAATATATTTTTTTATCACGGCTGAGCTCTGATATTCATTTATTTTTTACTGCATTTCAGTTTAACTACAGTTATATTTCACAAAGTGAAAGTATAGACATACAGTTGTTTAAGATTTTTGTGTTAAAAAAAGAATAATAATTATAAAATTTCCAAAATGTGTCTAAATTTTGAAAGTGTCTATTTGTACGGACAACCCCCGGTTCTATAGGTACGGTTACCAAAGTATACGTACGTAGCCTCTCAGGGTTAGGGTTAGGTTTTGGTTATAACCCAATATCACAACAATTTTTAGGGTTAGGGTTAGAGTTAGGGTAAGATTTAGTCTTAGTCACGTGACCTAAACTGACCAATGACTGACCTATAACGCGACCTAAACTGGCCAAGTAGGGCCGCTGCGTACAGATAGAATGTTGATATATTGATGCAGCAACCATACGGATAGCCACTACCTTAATTTTTTGGGAAATTTCACCAAGGTTGAAAAACAAAAAAGATTTTGGCTCTTAAATAGATGTATTTCTATAGTTTTTATCATTTCTAGCCTAACTCATTTTCCACTCTCTTTCTCTCAAGTACCCCCTGTAATGCCATCACGTACACGTACCCCCATTTGAGAAGCACTGATCTACGTTATCTGAGCTCTTTGATTGATCAAATAAATCCATATATCATTTTATACCCATTTTTTTTGTCTCCACACAGCAACATAGAGAACAAAAACACACTTGTTTACTGATTCTGTGATCATAAAGACTCATGTTCATGGAAACAACGCAGCTCATGAAAATGCACTTACATTAAAACATACATCCCTCTCGCTGCGAAGAGACATCACTGCACATTTACTTCCTGTCTAAGGGCAATCCCATCTATGCATAATCAACAGTTATTGCAGTGGCTCCCAAACTGTTTCAAAATATGTGATTGCACATTTTATGTCATTTTAATGAGTTTTGAAAAAAATGTTTTTTCAGTTAAGTTTGCACTTTTTTTAACCGGTCGGATATTTTCTTTCTCAGAAAAAGGGTATAACAGAAAAAGTTTGGGGTCTGCTGCGTCATTGTTTTTAACTGCTGCTGTTGGTATTGCCTATCTTACTCCTTCACACACTGCTTTTGTTTTGTACTTGTCACATTTTGACAATAAATGCTGTTTCTTGTCTCCTTTAGATAACATAATGACTTAGGAATCACTGCTGCGCTGCTTATGGAAGAACTGCACTGATGTGCTGGAGACACTGAGAGGTTCTAGATGAAAAAGGACAAACAAACAAAAAATGAAGGCATGGACAACAATGTTGGGAAAATGCTTCCACCGTAATTGGTGCAAATGCACCGAAGAAAAAAAACAAACAAATAAAAAAAAATCTATTATCTTTCCTGTCTGGTTGAACCAGAGGAAGATTGGGGGGAAAAAAGAAGAAGAAAAAAATGTATTGTGGTTTGCTGGATGAGAAAAAAAACAATGACGTCAAATTCAGTCTGCAAGTAAAAAAAAAAAAAAAAAAGAACTGCGACATTTTCATTTTTCACATTGAGAATGGACTTTGCCTCCAAAGGAGAGATCGAGAACTAAGAAACTCAACCAACTGTACAGCGATGTACAGAAATGAATGTGCAGGTAGATTTACACCGTTTTTTTTAATTAACATCAAAAACAGGAGGGAAATGAAATCTTGACAAAAAAAAAAATTAAAAAAAATATGCAGTCTTCCTTTGATATTAAGCTACATTATTTTCCATCATTTTTGTTCAGTACTTTTTTTTTAATTATTATCATTATTATATTAATGTTTTCACAAATCTTTACTGCCTTAATTTTCTTAATCTTTGGGAAAGAAAGTCTCAATAGTGGTGAATCATTGACGAGGAGAGTGAGCAGATCAAACCCTAAAAACTGTGTGTACAGAATGAAAGAAGCTCACTTTGGGTTTGTAAGAGGTCTTGTGGAGCAGTGTGGTGGATGTAAAGTGGTAAAAAGCATTAATCCACTGGTTCCAGGAACATGCAGTGTGTTTAAGAGGTTTAAAAAAAAAAACACCAACAGTTTTCACCATATTGCTTTTGTGCGATGGTTTATTGCTGTCTTATTTCTTTGGTTTTCTGATTAGTACGTTTCCCTGCAGAAACAAACAAACAAACAAAAAAATCTGAAAAAAATAAGAAATCAGAAAGATTTTTAAATGTGCAAAAAGCAATAGTTTTAGTAGATTTGTGGACATTTTTGAGTCTTTCCTAACTGTTGAACAAACAAAGCCCATCAGTGGCACTTTTTTATACCAAAGATGAAGAAACTAGTGAAGAGATCTTCCTCGTTGCTTTTTTTTTTTTCTCTCTTCCCACTTTTCAAATGATGTTGCTTGCCACGCCGTTGATGTGTGACATTTTATCAGTGCAGAGAAGAAGCTGTAGGTTTTGTTTTTTAACACAATTGCCTCAACCTGATGAAATGCTTTGTTTATGTGTCAAGAGTAAAACTCCAGTGAAGTCATTCAGCGATGGCTCATGCAGTATTGACGTCTGCTAATATGCATCCCACTCATAGTGCATATCGTCTGCTTGGACGCTGACACTCGCCGGCTGCTTCCCAGAAACGCTCCAGATTTGATTAACAGATTTCAAATACACAGACAACCCACCACAGTCCTTTTAATGGTGCCGTCTTAGCAAACACAAACGTATCCGCAGAAGAAAAAGGGCATTTTATACTTTGTGTCTCCTCAGATTTGTTTTTGTTTTATACGTATTACTATTTTGTCTTTTAATGTTCTCTTATTGAGAAGTGATTACTATGTATTAGCTGCTAAACACTTTTCAGTATTGGGAACTGACTTCATAAAGTAAATATTTGAAGGACGGTAAAAAAAAAAAAAAAAGTTAAAGTAAAATTTGTTCATTTGACGCCAAAAACATAATTAACTCTCCATCATCAATCAGAAAACAGAAGCATAGTCACAGGGATGGATGGCCATCGATAACGCCTGGTTTAACCAAAATCTAGCAGATTAAAGAAGCTAGTGAAAGATAAGTTATTGCAAGTAAGGAAGAAGAGGAACGAAGGCGAGGGGGGATAAAAAATAATATTTATAAGATCACTTATTGCACAGGTGTGTAAAGGAAGATGGGATAGAAATAACTTTGATGATGCTATTTTTTTATTTGCTCGGTCACATGCCTACATGTCCTTTGAATTGTGGTTTCCAGAGTGTCTGTAGAATCAGTGGATGTTGCTGTAGTTTGAGATGTGTGTTTTTTCAATTCTTTGTTTTATTTTTTAATTTTGTTTTTTTGAAAAGGTTTAAATAAATAAAAAAACCTTTAAAAAAAAAAAAAACTTTGGAACTTCCATCTTTGATTTTCTGCACAGGAGGCTTGTAACCACTAGAGGGAGATGTTTTACAGGTGGAGGATTGAGAGGAGTTGCTGCCTGTGCTGGTGCATGTTGGGTCATGTATGTGTTCATTCTCTATTACAGGGGTCACCAACCTTTCTGAAACTGTCAGCTACTTCATAAGTACTGTATAGTCCAAAGGGCTATTAGTGAGAAAAGCACTTCTTTAAATCCATTTTCACGGTTTCACTTTTATTTTATTTTATTAAAGGCCGCTGTCGGTCGCCTAAAAGAGGTCTAGAAATAGGGTTTCGTTCCATCCCGGGGGGCACTACCTAATTTTTTTGTATTTTACATCAGAAATATTTATAGATTCCTCAGGAAAAAGTTAACGGCACGCAACCTTGTAGTTTTTGAGAAACATGATGCTAAAGGTGCCCATTTTGAAAAAAGGGAAAACAGGGAATTTTGTACTTTCAAACCTGTTTATCAAATAAACCCAAAAATGCCGAATAACTACTTGAAGTACAAAATAAACCGTTTTGAGTAATTCTTTCGCACACTGCTTGATTTTTTCCCATCGGACTTCGGTGAAGGGCTTGGGACCTTCCCCACCATCTTTTCCGACATGAACAATGCACTTCATGGGTGTTAATCGAGCTTGATCGCCGCTCCGCTATCAGGTGAAGATGCGCTGCTTACTCTCCTCCATGTTTACATGTGCGTAGTGATATTGCCTTGATTTTTGGCTGTGACCTACTAACATTCTTGATGCTGATTGGTTGAAAATCGAGCTCAACAGTGTATTTGTCTCAATGTGCAGTCAATATAGTCCGCCAATAAATTACACTTTTCTCATTAACTACAGGATAATGCGAGAATTCCTATTTTACGAGCTACTAACGTACAACTTTTCACTAATAGTGTAACATGTAACATTTGTTAAATGTAACAATTATGTCATATTTTACGAAAATCCACTATTTCATATATCATATTGTATAAAACATACCACGACCCATACATCAAATCTGCAGCACTTAATGGTTCATTTAATACTAAAACTTTTATCAGGTGCAGCAGTATTACCTCTAATATGTAAGCTACTATCTACTATCTGTCATATGTATTTATCTTTGTGTTTGAACCCTGGACAGTAAATCAGATTTTAGATGGAGATCATTGGTGACTTGAGATCCTGAGGGCCCCTCACACGGTCCATGACGGCTACCTGGTGCCCACGGGCACCGTGTTGGTGACCCCTGCTCTACAAGGATGCTGGGATCTGAGAGTTGGTCCAATTACGCAGATTTAGGGTGTACTCACACTGGCAACCAGGGCCGTTCCTAACCAGCTCTGTGCATGTGTGAAACCATGGGGGGCCATTGTCTGGCCTGCGTAGGTGTGAACTGCACCGCAGGGTACGGTGGCTGGGAAGTGTCAGGTGAATGCATTTACAGAAATGAACACGAATGCAAACCGGCCACAACGGAAGTGTTTCCGGCCGGACCGGTATTACAGTCGGACGGGTATTATGATATGATAGCCTGATATGAAAAATATAAGAGTATCCTAATCAACTTTCACTTACTTTCATACGCGTTTCGATGTCTTCTTCTTGTTCTTCTCTGTTCTGGTGGGTTAAAAACATCCGCCAGAAACGTGTCCGTCTGTAATACCGGGCCGTCTGAAACACTTCCGTTGTAGCCATTTTGCATTCGTGTTGTGACCTTTTTGCATTTGTGTTCATTTCTTTAAACGCATTCACCTGACACTTCCCAGCCACCGTAGGCAGGGGGTTTAACGGCCCGATGGTCCTGCTAGAAGAGGTGGTCCAAACACCGTGTCAGGCTGGCACGGTTTGCCGCGCATGCGCACGCACAACTGTCGACTTCTCTTTGTTCAGCCGACAGCGGGACAGTAACGGAGTGTAGCAGCTCATCATCAGGTCCGGGTATTTCCGAGGGTATAAATATACATATAAACACATATTACTGGTATATTAACCCATATAAAGCAGAAAATATGGAAATGGGACATTTTACTTCTGCAAATGTGTAACATATTACTGGCATTTTGTGGACAGGACACATGTGGTTGGCTATTATATAACCCAGAAAAAAATGGAAATTGGACATTGGACATTGTACTGCTGCTAATGTATAAATAATATAAATATATATATATATATATATATATATATATATATATATATATGGTGTTTCAGTGTTCTGGGACACATACTCACAAACTCTGTAGAATGAAAACAAACACAGTGTCTTGGGGAGCAAAGTGTTGTGTATTAATTTATTCATTTAAATGTAACCAAAAACAGAACATCACAAATACAAGCCCAAATAAATGAAATGTCTGAAAGAAAGGGTAATAATTTTCCAAACAAAAATCAATAAGCCAGAAATAAAGTGCAACCTTTTTCAAAATGTAACATGAACCTTAAAAACAAAACATTTAAACATTGGAAGTACAAGGATGGGAATATTATGACAGCAGAACCTGGAACAAGACTGCAAATTGTTGCAACTATTTATTTATTTTTAATCTTATTTTAGTTCTCTTCTTAGGTCGTGTTGTGTTAGTGCACATGTGGCAATACCAATTTTCAGTATGTGGAGTTCCAGTTAGTCCTGCACAACTATAATGAATTGCTCAGAAATCTACATGTGTCCTGTTCTCAAAACACCAGTAATATGTTACACATTTGCAGCCGTAAAAAATGTCCCATTTCTATATTTTTTGATTTATATGGGTTAATATACCAGTAATGTGTTTATATGCATGTTTATACCCTCAAAATTACCATGGAATTTTGGGTTTTACTCGGACCCCTCATCATCACGTCTCTGCAGAAGAAGACCCTCCGCTGCACCTCAGCACTTTAACAACTCACTAATTTCATAATTTAAATACACTATTTCTACCTTTGTTTTTCTGTTTGCATGTAGTTTGCTTTGTATTTAATAAAATGGTTTCTCCAACAGTTGGTTAAATCTACACATTTATACTGTATATAATGCACATGCAGGATGATGTGTAACAATAATCAGTAAAATTAGCTGTAAACACATTTTGTAGAACTAAATATAAGGTTATGATGTGAACAGAAAGAAAGGAAGACAAGCCAGATAATCCTAAACTTTAGAATATAATACAATCATAGCTTTTAATCATAAATATGACTCTTCTCAAAACAACAAACTTTGATATCTTTGTCACACAATATCTAAGCTTCCAGTGAATAATTTACAAAAAAAAGTTCACTGATGGTGACATTGAGATCTCAGTGTCACCATCAGTGAACTTTTTTTTTTTTTTGTAAATTATTCACTGGAAGCTTCTCTGGTGGTGTGTGCAGTGGTTGTTGTTGTTATTATTATTGTATGAAGCCAACATTACTGCAGCTCTGCACATCATTGTTGTCCTGTTAAAGTATTTTTATACAAAGACTTAAAAACAAGTAAACTTACTCAAGTAAACCACCTTTATTATGCATTATAACAATCTGTTCCTTAAGTCTCTAAATTATTGAAACAATTAAAACATCTCCTAAAAAACAAAATTACAGAAAATTAAATAATCATTTAATATACATTTCAATAAATAAGTGCATCCCATGTTGACTCTGAGTTTTATTCTGTCTGTTGTCTGTAGAAGTGATGGGTCTAGACCAGATGATGGAAACTAGGATCAGCTCATGGTTTTAATGTCCAGGGAGGGGCGTGGCCACCCTGCATGGACTTAAAGAAGAAGAAATAAAAGAAGAGTTAGATAATGTCATGTTCATCAAAAGGAAAACTGAAAGTGATGGAGATAAATATACTCAGATGGACACAAACACACACACAAATACTCTGTCCTAAATTGTCTCACACATTAAAAGCATCTATTTACACTTATATTAATGTACACAAAGACTAGCTCCACAAAATCAGAACGACATTTATTGATCCAGAAATTAAACTGATCTTACCTTTATAGGCTCAGTTTCCTCCTTTGTTTTCAAATCCATTTGAACCTCCATTCATGGTGGTTTTTATCGTCAGAGAGTCTTTCATTTTTAATAAATCCACCGTTATTTGGTCATTTTTAATCTCTTTCTTTCTCACTCACTTGGTTCTCTCTGTTCCTTGTGTCGATTTCGTCAAAACAAAGCGGCATCTTTAATGTTTCCGTTACGTGTGAGTAAAATTACCGCAATGTACCGACACTGGCTGTAAAGAGCAACTTATTATCTTTCATAAACTGGTGGAATTTCTCCGATAGAGCAAATATGAACAGA
Organism: Gouania willdenowi; assembly: GCF_900634775.1. Taxonomy (NCBI): domain Eukaryota; kingdom Metazoa; phylum Chordata; class Actinopteri; order Blenniiformes; family Gobiesocidae; genus Gouania; species Gouania willdenowi. The sequence goes on from NC_041059.1 coordinate 20,670,151, forward strand.
GTCATTTAAATTAACGTGATGCGTTCAGGGGCCCTGGGAAACCCAGTCCGTGAAAAGAGCACGTGTCTGGGTAAATCTTGGTTTATAGTTACCCTACGCAACAGAAAATATGAAATTAACAGAATGTACTGTCAACAACACACCCAGAGTCGCTTAATGGTGACGTAACGCCATACGTGTGTCATTAATTAACGTGATGATGTGTTTCTCTGTGGGAACCGAGTTGAGCTGGTGATCACGTCCGTTCTACCGTGTCAGAAAAGGGACAGGGAGGGGGGGATTCCTGCTGTGAGCTTGGAACGGTCCCAGTTGCTAGTGTGAGTACACCCTAATATTCATCCAAATGTTGGTGCACTAAAGTCCCAACAAGTGATGAAGTTAGTAAATAGCTTTATTACTTATAGAGTTACATACAGTCAGTGCATCAAGTGAGAATCGTGCATAAGTTTCTCATCACAAAGGACAACAATGTTAAGGACCCACAATGCAACACATGAGAAAAAAGTGTCTGTTCATGCACAAAAATGTGTTTGCTTGACACACAACCTTAAATGAATGTTGGATTCTTGGTCCAATATGGAATGCTTGCGAATAAAAACAATACATTTAATGCTCAGTGTGTTAATAACTTCCTACAACACCGAAAAGGTACGGACTCTAAGTTTTGATTGTTATTCCTAAAGTGTGCTTTATGCCTTTGACAGCTTTGAAGCCCTGTTAGTCACGCCTTTGTTTTATTTTCCAGGAATTTTAGGCTTTGCTTACTGTTCAATCACACTCTGTGTTGTCATGGCAAACAACTTGAGTGATAATTATCCCTGATTAAATCACTGTTTGTTTTTTCCTTTCAGAAAGAGACTTCTGATGATTGAAATTAATCTCTGTTCCAGTATGTGCGTGTTTCTGCAGTCAGGTGTAAAGATTTATATTACTACACAGAACAATGCTGTTGTCAGATCCCCATGGAAACGTGACGACAACAACATAAAACACTTGTATCCGACCTTGCTTCTATAACATCTAATTCAGGCCTTATTCTTTAAATCTCCCAATTATATATGATACTGTTCCGCATACACAGTGTTTAAAATAAAAAACTTGCAAAATGAGTAAAAACGCAAAGTTGGCACAAGAAATGCACATTTTTTTTTCTCAACATTAGCACAAAAACAATGATTATCTTCGGGATTTCAATTTTACTGAAATCGTTGTGGATTTTTAATGTTTTAGCATGATGATATTTAAGGACTTTAACATGCATTTTTGTCTTCATATACGCACTATAAATAACTTCATGTTTGAGGGTCATTTTAAGGTCGTAAACGGTAATAACATGTGTTGGATAGATGCTGGCTATTGTCCAAGCATCACAAAGTGGCAGCCGTTGTTATCTTTAAGTTGGTCATGGTCAACTTCAAGTAAAAATTAAGTCTATATGCTTCCCTGAGGTACAAAGTAAACTGTGCAGGTATATGTTATATTTTGCTGCTTCACACAATCTCACGCTCAAAGGCAGCTCAGAATAGGACTTTAGGACTTGTCAGTATTCCAAACAACAGCCTTGGACTCACTGAGAACACTTTGATTAGTATTTTTGAACTTAAGTGCCTGTCGTTTACATTGGAGACTTGCAGCCACTTGCAGAACTTCAGCTGCCCTCTGGCCTTTAGCTGCAGAAGAATGCTTGAGTGGCTGACAGCCTCAGTAGCAGGTGCGAATGAGAATGATGAAAACCACGACAAACGTTACAATGGTTAGTGCTGAAAATAGAAAGATGAGGCCGGCAAAGAGGGGATCAGTCATTGGAAAGACGTCTATCTCTTCAGACGGGAGCATATTGGACATACTGAGCATGTAGCCCAGACTCCAACCTACGCTGGTCCCTTTTACCTGAGGAGAAGAAGAGCAGCGTTTGGTATGATGTAATCATTGGAACACATGCTACAACTAGTTGTTGCTCTAATACATCACTTGACATGTCAAATGTCCCTGTCGTGATGTTTGCTATAGTAGCTTCAGTGTAAAAAGATGAGTCATTGTGCCCAAATCCTAGCTCGGTGAAAAACATATCCCAGACTAAGCCTTTTGTAACCATCTATTGAAGAACACCCCCCAGGCTAAAACTGGCCCATATACGCTGGCTCACAGTGACTCTTTTGTTTGGAGTTTCCTGGCTGTTGAGGAACAGCATAAGTGTGGGATTATGTGCCATCAGAAAAGCATCTCTATTCCTTTTTATAGTGAAATATCACAGACTGAATGTCACAGACTTATAGGAATCCCCCTCCTTTTGAAAAGATCTTCCTCTCCCTCAGGCAGTTTAAGTTATGACTGTTTCATGTCAGCCATTTATATTTATATCAGTGGGAGGTCACATTCTTTAAAATGATGCTACAATCACCCCAAATGCCTTACTACCCCTAAAAAGCAGCAGCTAAACCCTGCAAAGCCGCAAAATCATTCAAACCTGGCACTGTAGTGAAGTAGTGAAGATTAATGTGGGTGGAGGATGTTTCTTTTTTTTTCCCCATAACTTACCTGTGATGCAAAGTTAATATCTTTCCAGGTATTTTCATCAAACTTGTATCCCTGTGACAGTAATGTGAAGATATAATGCGCTGAATAACAATAGGTCCTCAAATGTTGCTCAGAAACCCAGTCTTTATTTGCCTTTAGCTGAAAAAAGAGAGAAACAATCTGATCAGTCTGAGATAGGAAAAGGAGTTCAGTGCTAGAGTTAGTTCAATAACAATAATTAATGTCATCTCTTCTGATGTTGGGTTGGACACATCATTTATTGTTCAAACAATGTTCAAAAATTGAATAAATTTAATTTTGCTTAATAAAGTCGCTCAGAGCAACTGTTTGGGTTCAGGAAACGTTCATTTTTTTCATTTACATATTGAAACTGTAGTTCTGGTACTGGAGCATCTTCACATTCTTTGGTTAGATAGTGGAAACTTTTTGATTTGTCATTTGATATGTCATCAATTCTTTAAGGTCCAACTGTATACCCTGGTTTTGGGACGTAACAAAAAACCTGAAAGGCAATGTTGGCCTGTTGCTTGTACTGAACTATTTTGATATTTGCTGTTGTTATTGTCATCATCTTGTTTATATCATGAAATGTTTTTGGATTCATTCGTTTTACTGGTTCAAAAAAGTTGACAGTTGTCTCCAATCTGTCTCTGATGAAAGACTCCCATGCATCCGTCCAGTTTCTGGTGTCATTAACATTAGATTTCATGTTCAGAACACCTTAAAACATCAGAAGCAGATGGTGTTGGAGGTTTGTGGGGGGGTGGGGTAGCTATTGTAGCCCATGGCCTTTGTGGGAGCACCGGTAACCCAGCTTCAGACTTGCCACGTCACATTTATTAAATCTGGAAGTTTTTAATTTTTCCTCAGCTCATTTATGTTTTTACTGGCTCAGTATTTATTTATTTGTTTACTTATTCCCTTTACATGTATCAAAGTCAAGGCCAGTGGGCTGAATACGGCCTTTTAGAGCATCCAATGTGGCCCGTGGGAAAAAGTAAAAATGACAGAGAAAGCAATAATCATTGTGTCAAATGCCATTCCCTCCAATGTCACAAAGTTACTGAAACTCCACAATATTTGCAGGGCTTTGCTATTTTCCCGTGCCTGTATCACATTATTTTTTTGTGATTTTTAATTGCAAATTGTAGAATAATGTTTTCATCTTTTTAAAAGCCTAAAATCCTGAGAATCTTTATTATGAAACCTACAAAATTCCTCTAAATTATGTAAAAATTGGCCACAAAATTAAGGAATTTAGAGGTAAAAATCAGATATTAATCCTGCAGGGATTAATATCTGTCATTTATTGCATAGATATCATTTGGTACGTGTGAAAACTATATGGCACAATAATGATGGAATTGCTCGCCCACAATCTGTGGCCCACTACAACTCTTTCTGTCTTCTTGTCGTTCCCAGTTTTTGTTGATTCCATATTAAAGTAGAAGCATGCAAACACTACAAAAACGTACCTGTTGCCATTCTGTATGACAGAAGGTCTCAATAGATGCATTGAAGTCGTTCAAAACTGTGTAGCCCTCACTTAGGACGGCCCTAGCAATGTAAAAGAACCCTGCATATGCCTGCAGGCAACAGGAGAAACATTAATCGATCTGTTCTGTAACTTTATTCTAGACAACGCTTGTGTTATAGCTGCACTTACCATAAAAGCACCAGTGACCGGTGGCTGCTCGACCCCATTGAAGGAGCACTGTGATGATGAACACGTCTCAAAATCAAATATGGACCGCACTATGTTCCCACAGGCTTCAGAGTTTGCAGATCCAACAAAGAAAAGCTCCTGGTCTGGGTCGTAGTTTGGAGGTTTCTTTATGCACTCCGTGTTGTAAATCATTGAAGCTTTCATAGTAATATTAAAACCAATGGGATAGCAGGGATTCATGATGTAGGAAGGGTCAGGTGATCCCTGGAGCATCAATGGAGAGATAAATTCATTTAAAAAAAAAAAAAAAAGACAAGAAAAAACTTGTGACAAAGTCAGAGTCTAATACAACGCTTAATACCTTGTGGTTAAAAATCCAATGTAAATATTCTGCATCAATGCATTGCAGTGAATGATGACTCAGCAGATTCTTTACTTAATTACTTACTTAATTTCAGAAGTTGAGCTGTATCTAACATGTTAATAGAAGCAGCATTTTTCATAAGCTTGCATGAGGACATTTATGGCTTGATTAATTACCTTTATTGACTTAAAGGGGACATATCATGCTAAATCCACGTTTTTAGCCCTTAAATGCATTTTGTTGTATATTTAGAGTGTTTAGAAGTACAGAAAAGTTCATTCAAGTATTTTTCAATCTGTTTCGATTTTTCGATTCTCTATTACGTTTTTTGAACAATAACGTCAGCAACTGCCAAATTAGGACATCGACTCCAGCAATCCGCCATTTTTATTTCTCGCTTTTATTTTGTAGTCCACGCTCAAGGATGCAGAAGATACGAGAGGATAAGTCAAAATGTTTGGTTGTTGGATGTAGTAACCCACACGCTTCATTACACCGTCTCCCAGCATCAGAACCTTTTCAAAGTGCCTGGTTGAGTTTTATTTTTCACAGAAATGTATCCACATCTGTGGGTAAGGTCATTTTTGTGTGCGTGAAGTACTTCAAGGATGACTGCTTCAGCAACCTCTGCCAGTATAAAGAAGGATTTGCCGAAAGACTTTGTCTGATTGAGGGTTCAATTCCTTCTATCTTTGGAGACGATGAACAGAGCACTTCGTTAAGCTGTAAATAACGCTAAAAAGTGTGATGATAAGACGTCCCTGTCATTGTTTTGTTAGCATTAGCAGTTGTACTGTCTTCACATGTTAGCGCTCTGTGCTAGTTTTAGATCCTTGATGATATGGCCTACGTGATTTAATTTAAGTCTAAAGTTTTCATTAGTCATTTCATTTTGCCATTTTTGTCTCTGAAAAGACTGTATTAAAATGCATTTCATGACGTTAGCTTGGTGCTAGCGTTAGCGTTAGCTTGGTGCTTGTGTTAGCTCACTTGCTAGGGTTCCGCAGGTTCATCATCTTCATTTTCATCTCGCTCTGCCGGGTCAGACTCTGGCTCAAACATGTAAAGCTGGATGGACAAGTCTTCTGTTGTTGACATTTTGTAAATAACGTGTGAATAAACATTTTCTGCGCCACTAAACAATCGTATCTCTTCTATCAAACTACAAAAATGGCCGAACAGGGTGGAGTTGAACCGAGTGTCACCTCTGCAACCAGGAGAGGGGGCGGGGTATGGAGTGTCTCATTTGCATTTAAAGAGACAGCACGAAAACGAGTTGCTCTCAGAAGCACATCAGAAAAGGGGTAGAAAAGGGACCTGTGGAGCTATAATAATGAGGAATTCAGACCCAAGCAGTGCATTTCCTCTTTATATAGACCACAACTGTATGATTTATATGTAAAAAGGAAGGATTTAAAAGCATGATATGTCTCCTTTAATCAATGACTGGTTTCACTGAGCTTGTTAGCTGTTGTTCACGTATCAAATCTCGAACAGGCCTTAATAGATTTAGCTAGTACAGCCCTGCGATAAACCATGCATTTCTGGAATAACACCAAGCAAAGTATCTTTCCAGCCGGTATCTAATAGTTTATATACCTGAATTATTTCAGCCAAACCCTGCTTATCGGCCTCAGCTTTGCCATAGCAGAGGAAACTGTGAGTGTAGACATTGTAGGGGTAACCATACAGTTTGACAGGCATATAGTCAGGCCCGCTGAGGTCATCCTGTATTGCGAAGGCGATCTGTGTGGATGCCCCCCCGAGATCCATAGAGCCGACTGTCTGCGCTCCTTGTGGACGGACATATTTGTTCCACAGGTTTTTCTGCACATGCAAAAAAACACAAAACAATGAATCAATCAACCAAAAAAAATATGATCAGTTTTAGTTTCTTATATATGGAAAAATATTGCCTCACAAATCTTAATATAATGGTTTGACTGGGAGTTGGAATTGTAGAGCAACTGTTTTTTTTAGGTCTGCTTTCACTGATGTAATACTTTAAAATGTGCCAAAAGTTTCAGCCTGAAAGACAATATTCTGCAAGCCGAGCCATAATGTAATTTGCGGTTTCATAATAAATCAATAAAACAATAAAAGTATATGCTGTCCATTAGGACAATCCATAATCTCCTCTAGTGTCCCTAAAATGTCCATAATGTATCCGCTGATAGCATTTTATTCATAATTGTATTTATATTTTAAACAATAAAGTGTTGTATATTGTTTATTATTATTATTATTATTATTATTATTATTATTATTATTATTATTATTATTATTATTATTATTATTATTATTATTATTATTTCATCATTAAAACAACATGTTGTCTGCTTAACTTGCTCTTATTCAGCATCACTCTTCAGCTCTAAATCCCAGTTGGTCAGATTTCTGTACACATGGCATCTAATCAAACACATTGATAACTGGATTAATGGTTTTCTAGGAAAATAGATTATTAAATAATTTAGTTCTGTTTTAATATTTAACAGTTATAATGGTTTTTAAACATGTGCAACTTCAACACACAAACACATGACTCGCCTTTTTCTGCATATTAGCTAAAACTTTGAGGAACGATTCTTTGTTGAAGAAGTCCAACTGTAGCTTTATTGTTAACCTGTCCACGCCCTTTTTTTGTATTTGCAGTTCTATTTATGGCATCATAGACTTATTTGTATTAATCACTGTCTTACTTGAAGAAAGTTTCCCATCAGGTAGTTAACAGTGATCCAGCCGTACAGTCCCTCCTCCTGACCACTGATGATGGAAGCATTTTGGAACATGAAGGGAAGAGAAGTCAAGTATTCTCTAAGGGTCACCAGAACTTCATTGGATCTCTGCTCGTTTTCCGCACTGTTAGAAGAGCAAATAATGCATTTTATTAGATACAAAAAGGGTCAAATAAGTCAAACATGAAGTTAAAATGGTTAGGCTCTCCCTGTACGTGTGTCCAGGTGTCCTCGGGCTAGACACTGAACCCTAAGTAGATTACATGTGAGTATGAAGGGGTAAATCTGCTGATATTGTAAAGCGCTTTGCAGGGGCGGATCTAGAAAAAATTCAATGCGGTGGCAAGTGGGGTCAGGGATTTTTTAAAGTTGGCAACATATAGCAGACGTACATAAAACATACTGAATTATAGTGCTGGGTATCGCCAGGTACTTCGCGATGCAATATATCACCATATTTTTGCCCGAGATATCAATATAATCACAATAATCAATATATTGCGGGAAAATGAATCCACAATACCTGTCACTGAATAAATTCAGAATTTATCTACTGCGCTGAATTCATTTCACAGGAATCACAAAACATTGTCAATCAATTTCACATGAATGACAGCCACAGTGGCTCTTCTTAACACACACTGACCACAGTTAGTTACATGTCCTTGCGTTATGTTTATGTCTTTAAGGAAAGCCTGATACAAAATATTGCTTCACCAAAATATTGTTCATGTTTGTGCAAATTAACTTTAAATCAATAAAAAACAAAATAAATGCAGAAAATACTAATTTCAGTGCTATTATTATCAACTTCTCTGTAAACATGTACACATATCAGTGCTGCTTAACAAGCTCAATGATTATAACCTCTTCATTTCTATAAGACTCACAAAGTAGCTTCATCATGTTTTCTTTGACAGATATTGATTTATAGACACACAGAATAATGTTTCCTGTACCCCTAGGGTTACTTTAACACTTTGCAGGAGTGAAATAAATCCACTAATTTACATTGTTAATTCACACTTTAAATTAGTTCTTTCCTTACTTTTACTAGTAAATATTAGTTTTATGAGCCTAAAAATTATTAATGTTTTGCCATAAAAAGTTAGAAAATGCAAAAGGCTGCTCAACTATAGGGACAATAGGAAATCTAAAAAAAAAAAAAAAAAACAGTACTAATCTTTACCATTATTTTTAGAAAAGTTTCACAAGCACTTCATTTCATTATGTTTCAGAACGTTAGTAAATTGAACAAACTGAACTTTCTGAAAGACAATGTATGAAGCTCTTCTCAGCCTCCCGAAACGTGTGCACATTGAGCACACACCGGACACATCCACGTCAGTGCACATTGCCTCACACACACTCAAACCAACACAATCCTGAACTCAACTAACTCACAAAGAAGTTCCACAAGTGAACACACAAGCTGCAGCGCACTAAACACACTCAAACCAGCAAAACCTGTGCACAAACACGCACCGATGTCTGAAGGCAGTGGAATGTCAGAGGGGAGGGAGAGTCCGGGGTCGTCACTCCGTTTTGGAATGACTTTTTTTTTGTTTTTGGAGTGATACAAATGTGTGCTCACGGCAAATGCGTAAGGGTTGGCAGCTATGTTTTTACCTCTTTCTTCTTGTTCTCAAATGTAAACAACGCACTTCCGTGCCGCTCTCGCGATACTTCCGCATAGGGATGTAACGATTAATCCTAAGGCAGTTAAAAATCGGTATCATAGGTATCACGGTTGATATCGATTTTCTGACAATTGAATCGCAGTACTTTTTTTAACCAGCGCCATCCGGAAGTGTTGGCGGCGGGCGGAGTCTGCTAATACTTTCTTTCTGGCTGCCTTCTACTCTTACATATGTTAATAAATGATTCATTATCCCTTTAGCACCGAAAGAATATCTGTAATATTACTTGAATATCTGTAAAAGTCACGTTTTTCTATTAGCTCTGTCTGCTAGCATAGCTTCTCTTCTTCACTGCAAGATATCAGCATGCCAACCGACCACTGGGTTACCAGCGCCCTCTGCTGGTCCAAACAAATATGACGTAAATCAGTGCAATGACGGGTTTTTTTTTTTAAAGTCCAATTGTTAAGGCACAAAATACATTTTCAGTTGCACTTTTAAAAGAAAAAGAACTATTATGCAGTTTTGCATTGTTTATTATAGAACCAGAATTTAAATTAATAGGCTTCCCTTTCATTTGTATTATTCCTTTATTTATTTAATTCAAGATTTATTTTTAGTTAAATTGCATTGTTTTGAATAGTTTTTTAAGGAATTCTTTTGACAATGAAAAATAAAAGGAAAATAATACAGTATTTTCTAGTTTTTTCCCAAAAAAAAATTTGTCTACAGTCCCATTTTGTAAATGAAAAAATCGTGAGAGAATCGTATCGTGAACCCAGTATCGTGAATCGAATCGTATCGGGAGTTGAGTGAATCGTTACATCCCTACTTCCGCGTCTTCTTCGTTGGTGTTTAAGAACTTTGGCTCCACAGTCAGGAAGCAGCAGCGGGGCATTACCGGTCAATCGGACCGCGGCCACATTCTGTACAAATTAGGGTGGCAGCAGGCGTGTCAAGGCTTTGTTGTCGGGTGGCATTTGCCACCCTATGCCACCCCGGTAGATCCGCCTCTGGCGCGTTGGGATTACTTTGGTGGTAATTAAAGCGCTACATACATCAAGTCTATTTAATATAAATACATATTTAAGGATTTTTTATTTTGACTAATATTTCATACAGTAGCTAAAAGTCATTGTACATATTTTCCTGCCCATCCCCATCTTTTTACCATTCATAACATTCATTTAGAATATTCTTTAAATATAAATTAGTTGGTAACACTTATTATTATGACATGAAACCTGTCATTAGCATGAATAAGGTGTCATAAAAGCTGACATCAATGTCAATTTGTTACCCTTACCCTTTAACCCTTACTCCTCATCCTAACCCTAACCCTAATCCTACCTAACCAAAAAAATGCCAACATAGCTCCAAATGTGTCATAAAATTTAGCAAAAGGTGTCATAATTTAGCAAACAACACTTAATGACAGCTTATTGATGCTAATAACAGATAATGACACCATAATGTCTCTAATAGTCTCTATCTATAGGCTTTGGAGCCGACTCTAGTTGGAGGTTTTTAAAGAAGTTGAATTTCCTAAAAACAAATAAACTAACTATAAAAACAAAGAGGCTTTGTCGGTACCGTATTTCACACAGATTTGATGTGACTCAAATCAATACAGAAAAATCAACTTTTCTATTTTACTAGAGAATCCCACTGAGAATTACATTATCTTATCTCCTTTTCTTCCATTTTCATCATTTTTTCTTACTGTAGCAGCCGCATTCCAGCAGTAGCCCCAAGAAAGAGAGGTGTGCTTTCGTATTTCTCTGCAGGAATCTTCTTCATGACTTCGCCCATGCACTTCTTGAACCCTTGCAAAGTCTCATTATCTTTGTTTTCATCGACTTTCATTTTAGAAATGCTAACACCTGTGGGCAAAGAAAACAACAAGGAGAAATCAGAGTTTATACAATAATGCAAAAGCATTAGCTAATTTGGAAATCTAAACCTGTTTATCTTAATGACTTACCAGAAACTCTACAGTTCATTTTTTCAGTCACCACACCAGTTTCATTCTGCTTCTCTCCTGGCCATTCATATACAAACACATTGGATCTGGATGAACCTGAGTCGATCACAATGCCGTACTAAAAGGAAGAAAAACAAAGAAGAGATATGTTTTTCTTTTTCTAAGGAAAATTTGTTTTTTACTTAAAATATAACATTTTGTAAATTAAATAATGAAATTATGAGCAGCTTAACCCTTGGTTTACTTCATGGCCTTAACACTGTAACCTGGCAAGAGTCAGATTGATGTGTAGAACTCCCTCGAACTCGAGTTCTCCACATTGATCTGGATCTGTGTCTGGTGAATCCTTTCGGAACCAGGGTGGGACATGAACAGAATGCTTGAAGCTGATTGGGCGAAGTGTCTGTCCAACATGATTTGTTTTAGCCAATCACACGGTAACAAATGATGATGTCATCATCGGCATGTGCCGCAGAGATGCTGTTACAACAGCAACAAGGCTCCGCTGGTGAAAACTTTTTTTTGGGATAGTAATGCTGTGGTCATTATGTCGTTGAGTGACTTTTGCCGTTTTTTGCAAAACGAGGACGGTTAACGTGCCCTTAACACGCATGAGTTAAGGGCACGTTAACCATCCTCCTGCGATGACATCTTTCTATTTTGATTCAGAGCTATGCTAATAACGGTAGCCCAGCTCGTTCCTCTCCCCGCAACTGCGCATGTGCCAGTTTTGCTTTGCTACTTCTGCCTTTGTCACACCCGGATATCCCGCAATGAACCACAACACTGCCTCATGATTGTTTCTAACCGTTTCGGTTTGGATTCGAAAAGCAAAGGCAGGAACAGCACAAGATGGATTATCCTGGTGTTCACAAACAGCAGGATAATCCATCTTGTACTGTTCCCGAGTTTGCTTTTTGAATCCAAACCAAAATGGATGCTGGCAAGGTTATTAACACTGTCCATTTTCATCAATACTGTGTGTGAAGTGAGTTCATGTGCGTGTGCGTGATTCACCTGTAAGCCGTACTCTTTAGACTTCCAGGTGTCCTGAATAACAGCAACAGCAACGAGACCTGCGATGCTAGCCAATAGCAGGAAAAAGACTCCTCCTATGCGACACTTGTAGCCTATTTTCTGTTTGGAAGCCATCTTCTGCTAGCAAGAAACAGTTGAAACAACACAAGGGTGAATAAGACTAATAAGGTTTCATTTTCAAATTCTAATGAAATCCCAGTTGTTATAAAGAGCCTTATCTCACTCAGTCACAGTCAATGAGTTCAACAATGAAAGACAAGTGGTTTTTCTCGGCTGGGTCCCATCAGAGTAGATAAGGGTTAGTGGTTTTCACTTAGAGCTTTTTTAGCTCTCAAACAAAGGATTCAGTTCAAACTGCCTTTAAACCATTGATGGAGTTCAAGGCACAACAGTTCAGGGTGCTACTCTACAATGATCTCCTGTAAAGTACTGTCACCACAGCAAAAGTGGTTTCCTTCTACACTTAAGATGTAGGATCAAGGGTTAATAATATAATCAATTAAATGTTATTATTAATTCATTCATGTTTAACATACACAGTGACAGGATATGCTCAGAAACCTGGTATATTATACAAGTGGCACCCCTGTATATACATAATTATTTATATAACCATATATATATATATATACAGTATAACATAATTATACATAATAATCAAATGTAACCTAAACATTTAAAGCTTTAATGTATAGCATTGTTCCTTTATTTGCCTGGTCTTTAGAAAAGCTCAAAAATGAACAACTGAACCCCAGCTTTAATTAAGAATTTTGAATTTAATGTAATCGTATATCTTACTTCCTTAAAGTCAAATTGACAGAGGAATATCACAACTAAGGGTTGTCCAAGTAAATATCATTCTATTTTACATTAAAACAGGGTTTATGGATTGAATTGTGGGTAATTATGTTTGCAAATATCAGAAGCTTATTGGTTTTTAGGTGAAACTTCTTGAAAATTAAGAAAATGTCTATTTGTAAGGTTGCCGTACGGACAACCCCTGATGCTATTGGTTCGGTTACCGAAGTACAAGTATGTAGCATCTTACGAATACGGTTAGGATTAGGGTTGAGTTTAGGGTTAGGGTTAGGTTATAACCCAATATCGCAACA